>NC_088297.1:18672262-19272262 GCF_032854445.1 Liolophura sinensis
GGCCGCCACTGCTCTTATTCTGTTAGCCGCTTGAAAGGTTCCCCTGTTAAGAGTTTGCGAGATAGAACTGGTTTATTAATGATCAGAGTAAAATAGCACGTTATACCTGGAAAGTTGAATTTTTTGCCCAGTAGGTAATTAATTCTTGGTAGTATAGCGAACACAAAATAATTAACGTCAAAATTCGCAGTGAAATAGCTTAGATCGGAATAACATTGTCTAGAATGAAAAATAGCTTAGACTGGAATGAAAATAGCTTAAACTGAAATGAAAATTATCTCCTGTTTTCCAGTTTCTCTGAAATCACCCAAGCATTAAGTCAATCATCAGTGAACCAAGGCACTAATCTGTTGGATTTTACCATTTATACTCAGTCAGTCAGTCTGTAACTCAGGCAGCATGTCATTAATGCATTCATGCGTTTAATCGTTTGTTCATGCAGTTTCTCAGCCAATCAGTCAGTCACCATGTAATTAATTAATTAATTAAATAATTCAGTCATTGTTTTATTCCTTCAGCCAGTCGGATAGCCAATCAGTCAGTCAGTCAGTCAATGGATCACTCATTCAGTCAGCCAGTTAGCCTATCGATCATTCAGTCAGTAGACCAATCAGCCAATGGATCACTCAGCCAGTCAACCAGTTAGCCGATCGATCATTTAGTCAGTCAGCCAGACAATCAACCAATGGGTCACTCAGTCAGTCAGTCAATCAGTCAATGGATCACTCAGTCAGTCAGTCAATCAGTTAATGGATCACTCAGTCAGTCAGTCAATCAGTCAATGGATCACTCAGTCAGTCAGTCAATCAATCAGCCAATGGATCACTCAGTCAGTCAATCAGTCAATGGATCGCTCAGTCAGTCAGTCAATCAATCAGCCAATGGATCACTCAGTCAGTCAGTCAATCAGTCAATGGATCACTCAGTCAGTCAGTCAGTCAATCAATCGGCCAATGGATCACTCAGTCAGTCAGTCAATCAATCAGTCAATGGATCACTCAGTCAGTCAGTCAATCAATCAGTCAATGGATCACTCAGTCAGTCAGTCAATCAATCAACCAATGGATAACTCAGTCACTCAGCCAATCGGCCAATGGATCATTTAGTCAGTCAGCCAATCGGCCAATGGATCACTCAGTCAGTCAGCCAGTTAGCCGATCGATCACTAAGTCAGTCAGCCAATTAGTCAATCACTTTATTACACTAAACCAGTCAATCAGTCAGGATGCTGTTGTTTTTTTTACAAACAAGATGAAAGAGACGCTTAAATTAACAGGCAACACAGTTTATCATTCACTGATTTTAGATCAATCAGTCATTCATGGAAAAATCAATCCTCGAATCACCATTTCCAATCACCAGTTCAGCTTCTCTGTACGTCGAGTTGAGCCGGAAGATTTGTTCTGACAAGTCCGAATACGGTTTTTAATGGCGAAGAACTTTTGGCAACACCCACAGTGTTAGAGCGGGCATACATGAAGAGTGGAGCGCGTTTTTCGTCTACCTGCGAATTCCAATTACCCTTGATGATTTCAGTTCAGCAAACGTATTGACGTTTCTCCGTAAAAAGTAAGTTTGCAGAAGCAATAAGGCTTTCATAGTTTTTTTCTTAAACTTTACATCATATCACGTCATTGTCTTAAAAAACCTCTTTCAGTGCAGGGTCTAAATTCTAAAATCCAATTTGTTTGTATTCACCCGTTGAAAATTTAATAAACCTTTTTATGCATATACAGAAATGGTATATAAGGCCGTGCACGAGAAGTTTTTACTTGTACTATGTAGAATGCTGAAGATATATAGGTGGTGGATGCCGGAGTGCCCGGGTGGAGAGGACATGCATTTTACTTATTTATTATTTATTTATTTGATTGGTCTTACTCAAGTCTTACGCCGTGCTCAAGAATATTTCAGTTATATGACGGCGACCAGCATTATGGTGGGAGGAAACCGAGCAGAGACCGGACGAAACCCACGACGATCTGCTGGTTGCTGTCAAACCTCAATCCATGCCGCCACCACTGAAACATTATGCCTAGACACTAAACATGACACTTCATCCTACACATTATACATCGAGATAACCAGTCCTTTTTCCTTGCTCTAACCTCTCAGTTCTGAGCGCGAAGCGAGGGAGCAACAAGTACCATTTTTACAGTCTTTAGTATGACTCGACCCGGGTCTTTCGACTTCGAAACGCTTGATTTATCCATTAGATCACCGAAATGTCTCATTCTTTCATAAGTTACACTGCTATTTTAGTGTAGGGCTTTATGAGTTGTGATGAGGTTGAAGTACGTCGCTCTGTGATATAGACATGACAGCATCTAACGTATGTGAAATGGTCGATGGAGAATTTCACAAAGCGGTTGATCGAATAAAAGCCCTCCCAAGTAGTGCACCTGAATGTGAATTACGTAATCATATTATAAGCTGGCTGACCAATCACCAATTTATAACTACCGTATTCAATCAGATCGTCAGTCAAATTAGCCTCCCAATCGGTGATATAGAGTGTCAGCGAGTCATGTACAAAATCTGTGAATCAGCCAATTCGACAGACTCGCCGACAGACTGACAAAAAAGTTCTTAGATTAGCTATACTTGTAGTCAGTTATTCAGAAAGGAAAGTCATGCATGTTCTGTATGACAACCCCAAATATTCACACACTATAAAATACAAAGCAAATCCTGATGTTTCCTTCGGATTCATTTTTTTCAAGGCTGCACGAGGTATATTATCCCAGTGCGTGGAATTCCAAACACAAATAGCTACAAATTTCTATCCGGAATAATTTGGAATGCGTTTAAAGCTCGTTACACTAGCTCGAATGATACAAACCATTCTTTATTGCTACCCGCAAACTGGACACATGCCAGACAGCTTAAGACTGGTGTTGTTGGCAGCAGCACCACTTGTGCAGCCCGGCTGGCGAGCGAAATATGGAGAAATTGTATAACTACTGACAGGTTTACACACGGCTGTCACGACGTGTAGAATTCCAAGGGGTAACACGTGGCGTGGAAAACTTTATCAATATTTACCTTTATTCTGTGACCGTTTGTAACGCTTAGATAGGTTTAATGGTCGTTTTCAGCACCACATCGGCTGAACTGGCGCACTATGGGCTTTCAAGAAAACACACAAACACACCAATTAAGAAGACAACATGTAACATTTCAAATATGCCACAGTATGTTTTGTGCCTCCAAGCCATCTCTCTGTAATTCTCGTTTTAACGATCTCTTAAGGTTATTTGTTCACGTCAAGTCTCATCATTGGCAAGTATCTCCAGTGTAGAGGTAAATTGTGCACGGGATATGCTAGAAATTAAAATAGCATCTTACATTCCAACAGCTGCTTTAGATTATTAATCAGAGAACCTGTTGTAATTGAAAATGCTCACAACATAGTCTTAATTATATGGTATTTGGGTTTCTCCCGCCACTACGCTGGCCGCTATCGCATAAGTGAAATATTCTTGAGTACGGCGTAAAACAACAATCAAATAAAAAAATAAATAAAATATGATGTTTGGGGAAATTTTCACTTTCTTAGTTCCTGGCTGGTTTATATTAAAGATTCTTTTGGAATTTTGTTTTGAGATTATTAACCTAGAACAATAGGTATGAGTTTAAACTGTACGGCAAAAGTTGTGGTAATGGTATTTCATCTATTTGCTTGTTTTCTTAAACCAGTTTAAAGGCCTATAATTTTATTTGTCTTCATTTCTAAGGCTAAATTTTGCACATTGCCAGTTATATGTATATAAAGGTTTAGGCTTAAGGAAAGCTGCTGTAGAGTTGTTTCTTTTCTAATGCAGCTTATGGATTTGATTTGCTTAGGTTTTTAAAACCAGAGCTTACATACATACATACATACATACACATACACACACACACACACACACACACACACACACACACACACACACACACACACACTCACACACTCACACACACACACACACTCACACACACACACACACACACACACACACACACACACACACACGCACACACACGCACACACACACGCACACGTAGTATCTTCATAGTCCGTTTCGGGCTACTTGCAAATCCTAGTTACATATCATGTAAGCTCAGTTAACGTTGAATACATGTGCGAACTGCCTCCAAGTTTTTGTCCATTATATACCGAAATACATCAGTATGTTACAATACATACACACATAAATTAGTTTATATGGCGACTATGTGGAACTTTAGTCACATTAATAAATATTCAAAGTCTTCCACGACAGAATCATGAAAATATCTGTAGGTGTAAAGAAAAAAGGATATTTGAGAGACTTCGAGCATTACGCTTATCAAGACATAAATGACGTATGCAAACCATATAACAATAACCTAGAGCACATTGATACAAATTAAAAACACGTTCTCGATGATCATAGAGTGTAATATCATTACGAAAAATAACAAAACGGCGAAGAAAATGAGAAGTTGAAGCCACGATCATTTTTTCTCTTCAGGATGACATTTCTTTTGGCCCCGAATACGTTTCCTTTTTCTCAAATTAATCTCCTATCGCCAAGCTGCACGAGTGGGCATGCATGTGGGAAAGAACTGCCTACGCCTGTTGCTTAACGGATCCCCGACCTCATGAGTTATGCGAGTTGCAAGGATATTACTGCGGATGAAAAAATAGTCTTCCGGTTTAAGGATAGAAATCGCTGGCTTTAATTTGCCTAAACCCATTATGCGATCAATACGAAACAGTGTCCATAAATTATCCTGGGTTTTCCCCCCTCTTGTGACCATTAAACCTTCAAAACCAAAGTTCGCACGACTTCTTCAGAGAAATATCAAAGTAGACTTCCTCACAAATTTCACTAAAGGGAACCAAGCAAGGCATAAAGCTTGCGTTATTAAAATGCAAAATTCGTGCCAATTGTTGGAAATAAAAGAACGGCCTACTTCTTGACAGGAAAGTCATCATAATATTGTTTTTGTGGAACTATAAGTGCTTGTGGAAACGAAATGACAAACGAATACAAATGAAAACTTTAACTGCTAAGAATCAAGCCAAAAGAATCAATGAAGTTTCTCAGTTGGCTGATAATTTGTAGCCAGAATCTTCCAATTACTGCGAAATACACACAATAGCTTTCTTATAATGAATATTTTGGTAGACGGGTGGGGGGGGGGGGGGGGAGCTTGGAAAGGTTTTTCAATTATGTAAAGCTTTATTCATACCGGTGTAAAGACGATTACATTGCTACATAGAGCACTTGGGATCTCTTTAAAGTCTTCGTTTACTACGGTTAACATTCAGAACTTATCTACAGCGTCGGGTAGTTACCTTCTAACAAGCCACAGATTTCTTCAGTGGTTCACACATGGCACACACATCCATTGTGTGCTCACTGAACCGAATCATTGCACCCGCGAGTAGCATTCATTTGAGAGTTATCTCCCCTTAACGTCTTTACCCATTGGTTTCGTGTGATTGTTTTGTCAGTTCAAAATATATAAATGCGATGTGAACTTTTTTAGGAACTTAAAGCTTAAAATCAATACATCATATTTTCCAATCTGTTAAACGGTTAGATGGTACAAACACTAATTTGGACTTTCAGACAACTTAACAACTGATGCATTTATTAAAATCATTGTCATTTTAAGCTGTTGAATAAACCGATTAATTTTAACTCACCTACATGTGAGAGTTATACCATAAACTTTTTCTGGGTCGGGTCATACTAAATACTTTCAAAATGGTACTTGTTGTGCCTCCTTTGGGACTCAGCATTGAGAAGTTAGAACAAGGAAACAGGACTGGTAAGTCATTTGTCAGTATATTTTGACTGGATTGATTGGTTGGTTTGTGTGTGTGTGCGTGTGGTGGTGGGGGGGGGGGGGAGTGGGGGTGTCATGTCGGGTGTTTTTGGCATGGTACTTCAGTGGCGACAGCAGTTTGGCGGAATGGACTCGCCCCGCCACAATAGAGACACAGTATGTGACTCCTCATCGTCATATGACAGAAAAATTGCTAAGTACAATGTTAAACCCAAAGCATTTATTTATTCGTTAGCTTTTAAAACATGGCAAAGATTTCTGGCGTTTTACAGAACGCCACTAGATAAATGTATTAGTGATTATAGGTTTTACATCTCATTCACAATGTACCAGCAACACATGCTGGTTTCCTCTGTGGTCGTGCATGAGAAACCAGCACATCAATTAGGCTATTAGATGCCTGATGTTTCACTAGTTTTGACAGAAAGACTCCAACACGCAGTTTAGCGGGTCGTGGCTGAGTAGTTAATGTGCTGCCCTTTAAAAGGTAAGTAGGTATGCGTACTTGGGATTTTACGTCGTACTTAACAATTTTTCAGTCATATGACGACGAGGGGTTATTGGGTGTATTCTCATAGCATGGCGGTGGGTGGGGTATGTGACCAAAGTGAAGTATCATGCCGAAGTCACAGGACATGACAATGCGTCGAAACAGATATTCGTATACCAGCCGTCAACTAATAACGACGTTCCAGGTCAATAATCGCAAGGCTAATTCTCAAAAACGACGTATGACACAAATCACTACAGAACAAAGAAAGTATATAAAGTGACGATCAGCAACGACATGTACACCATTGTTAAAGTCTTTGGCATAACCCAGGATTTTATCTTCGAGGCGGACGCTCTAACCGAGGTGGTCTTAATAATTAGGTCAGTCTAATTGTATGCACAATATTATTTTAGAGCAGAAAATTTGCAAAATTCCGCTGCTTTGTCCGTTTGTTCTCAAGGGTCTTGGTAGAGATAGATAATTCACCGTTCTATTTGAGGAAAAACAATTTACAAAATTCCGCTGTTTTGTTCGTTTGTTCTGGAACGTCTTGGTAGAGATAGATAATTCCCCGTTCTCTTACAGGAAGTTCACTCCTGTCTTCCAACAGTATGGCATTTGACGTGCAAAACTCACAAGTCTAATTCACCCAAGGTCAGTGGTTTATCCCGGACGCTCTGCTTACAATACATCCACCGATAACACTCTAGACGCCCGTCGTTTGTGTGAAAAAAATATATTGAGTCTACACAGCGTTAAACCATTATGAAAAAAGAAAATCCGATCGAAACGTGTGGATCGATAACAAACGTAATATAAAAGGCTACATCATAGAGAATAACACCGGAGCAGTGGCGACAATTGCCCTGTATTCAAACATAACTGATAAAATATGGCCTACGCTTTTATTCTTAAGTGTTGATGCAAATGCTTAAATGGTAGCAAATTGCACTTCCCCTGGTAGAATTATACAGTGATATCAAAGCGACATGGTCGTCCAGATATTAGGTATTTTTGCAGCATTACAGAATGACATGAGTTGCGAGTATTTTTCTCAAGACGTAAAAGTCACAAGCTTTTTCTTAACCCACCTTCAGCATTGCATATTAAGTGAATGTTTAAAAATGACAAAAAAAATTAAAACTGAATATTTTGCCCGAATATTTAAATGAGGCGCTGTTAATTCACATAAATAAACATAGCTGATTACACGCGTAAAAGAAGGGCTCACGGCTCGCTCGTGACAGGTTCGGGCAAAAAGAGGCGTAAGAAAGAGCTCGACATGTTGAAAAGCAAGCTTGGAGTTGTAATTGGTGGTTAATTTGAACGGTGGAGTACACTGAAGAAAGAAATGGGTCTCACGAAGCCAGAAGAAAAACTAATGCTTGACGGGTGGGTACAAATGTTATTGTTGTGGGCAGGGGGTGTTAAATTTCGAATAGACATACGTTTCTGACTTTTAGTTTAATGAGAAGATTATTCGTAACCTTTTCTGAGTGATGTTTAAAGTGATGCACTACATATATCTATATGTACCAATATTCAAAATTATCAGAGTTTTTCTACTGTTTAATAAAAGTATTAAACTTAAAATTATTACCTAGTAGAATGAAACGTTCATCGTGTGAATTGTGGGAAGAAGAAAATTGCTACTACACCTTGAATAAAAGTCAAAATGGATCTACAGAACTGCAAACCATATGATTAAACGGAGGTATTACGTATCTCTTAGCCAGCCAATCAATAAGCACAGAACTATCTCTAAACAGTGTCTGCGCTCCTACAATCTGCTTAAATGGCTTTCCAAAGACCCGCAGGGAACATCGTGATGTTTTTGTGGGTCACAGCGCCGTTTTGTTAGCGATCAGACTTTGTGTGTCCTCCCCGGTGTGATAGAAAGCATAACTAGTTATCTCGGAGCTAATGACGAACCTTGGTACTTCACGGCGACAAGCTACAAGTTTGCTAATAGCATCAGACACAATTAGTGAACAACTGAGTGTAGCTCCGAAAGATAGCAAGTGGGTCCGTCACTGCCTGGGACCTCTGCCCATTACTGGGAGAAATTTGCACCGGCTGGTTCCAGGCTGTTATCGCCACTTCCGCTTTGCCAGACAGGACTTGGGCAGAGCAAATTAAATAAGATAGCCATGGGGACCATTTTAGTCCGCGTACTGAAAACAATTGGCTTACTCCTAAGAGATCGTTCCTTTACGTCATGGCCTGTCTTGTCGGCACACTGTAAGAACTGTCCAGAGATTTGCAAGTGTAACAGCGTGCACAAAATTTAAGATCAAAATATAAGGAAAATGTAAATCATTCTTATGTGTCCTATAGACTTACTGACAGCATGCATAAAGATCGTTTGCACCAAAACACGTTCTGATAGTCAGCGTGACTGATTTATTTATTTATTTGATTGGTGTTTTACACCATACTCAAGAATATTTCACTTATACGACGGCTGCCAGCATTATGGTGGGAGGAAACCGAGGGAAATCCACGACCATCCGCAAGACCTACAAATCAGTATGAGATGTACTTGAGCTCCCAGTGACCGCAATGGTCAGAGGCACTGTGTCATCGCGCCTCGCTGGCACACTAACCACCCCAGTCACGGAGGCCTCCAAGCTGGTTTATTCTTTAATCCGTTAGACCCGGAATCAGAATTTACGATGTGGTTTAATTGATATTGATATTGTTCCTTGGTCATTAAATTAATAGGGCTGTAGTTGTGGGAATCGAATCTACCAACAGTGATAATGGGTGATGTCTTCTCTATTGCATAATATTGGCGCATAAGGGTACAATTTTCAGTTCCTGAAATCTGGATGACTTTTCGAAGGATTATCTGTTGGTCCGGATTTAAAACGTTCATTTCAGAGTATTGAAATGTATCATTCGCCAGTCAGCTTTACTTGTCGCATAAAGACGGCAAAGAATGGTCAAAATATTATATCTGCGTTTTATAAAATCTGGATCTTTTCCATTTAAGTTTATGAATTAGGACCTAGACCTAATATAGGTACCATTCCATCCTTTTCATGTTATTCTTTGCTAAATTGATCACAGAATAACATTATGAGTAATTCTAGACCAGAGACGTTGAACAAATTACAATTAACATCATCGTATGTTACGTCTAAAAAACTGCAAACTGACATCATTGCATGTTTTTTTTTCTTATTTATCCCAGTCTGCTTATCAACGGTGGTAGAGCCCGTCTAAGTTGCTACAATTTAAGCGTTTAGACGAACAGGTAAAGGAAATCACTAGCCGAGGAAACTGGTAAGAGGGCGGATTTTACTGGTTAGTTGTGACCAATTGACACCTATCAAACTGTCGTCGATGCTCTAGTTTTACTCTCTATCCTGTGGTCAGTTATATTCTAAGTCGTCGGACTCCACTGACACAATTTTTGCCTGTACTGGCGTGGATAAGGCTTCAAGAACACTTCAAGAACTCGCCTCACAGCAACATTCCCAGAAGAGTCCCTTTAAGCCATTCTTGGACAAAATTTCTTCTGACTCAAGGGAGGCTTGCGCTAAATTTATTTAGCTAATGGTGCAGAAGCTGTCAGGCGTGTGATGTGAATTCCACGCCTGTCGCGCTCTTGTTGGCGGGCCTCGCGTCATAGTCTTCAGCCCCTTTGATGTAACGTTCACTGTGTGCCAGTAGCCGTGAGCCTGCGGAACATTCAAGGTCACCTGGACCCGAAAGCTGACCAGATTGAAAATGTTCATCGAAGCAATGGTTGGTGTGATTCGATTTAGAGAGCCGAGCTTGGAGACGCGTTTAGAGGGACAGGGTGCATCTAAACACGAAGCGCTTCTCAATGGTTTACATTAGGCTTCATTCAAGCATTAGACATGAATAACGTTGGGTTGTTCTGACCAAATCGAGCCGGATATCACAAATGGTGTTTCCACGTATGAAGCAATTCATAGACTTCACCAATTAACGGAAATAGAAGGGTGCTCTGTTGAGGAAAGCTCATAATCAAGGCCCGTAAAACTTAGCAATCGGCCAACGAGTGTGTATGTTTGACTGAGACTGTGGGAGGGGTGGGTGGGGCTTGGGTGTGTAGGAGACGATTCATTAAACTGGCTCGTTCTTCGTCCTTCTTAATCACTCTTTCTTCATTTACTTTCATACACCTAGCATAACGAGCATTTCTGCATGCTGATTAAAATCAAACTAACAAACCGATTTATTAACCCGAAAGGCGCATTTTGAACATCTAGAATTTTCATTTGTTTTAGTGATGTTTGTGTGCCTTTGAAAGTCCCTTGTGTGATGTCTCGTTGGTATTACATGGAATTACACCAAAGCTTTTGAATTACATCTAAATTAGATAATAAACCAGTGCCAGAACATTAAATGGTTTCATTCGGCAATGTATGAAGTAGTCGTTAGCGAGGCCATTTTAATGCAGTACGCTTCCTCACCTTTCATGCACTTTACCAGTTTGCCTAGTATCGGCACGTTAAGTCGTTTCACCTATTTTGAGCACTGTTTGACGTCATAATGCTCGTGACAGTTGTGTCAAGGTGACCTTTGAAAAAGTTCAAGACACAAGGCGCGATTTGTCACCTCTGATCTTTTTCGTACAGGGTCCTGAATAATACCCCAGTCACGCAGAACTTTTTCTTCTGCAGAATATCGTGACCATGAGGTCTATGTCTCATGCCATGGTTCAATTTTGAGGGAAAATCCGATTCGGAAAATACTGGTTAAGATGATCGGAAATGAGTGAGAGCTACCGTCGAAGCCCACGTCTGTTCTGTCCGCCATTAATGAGTTACTGTCTGGGTGGAAGCATAAATCATTGGTTAACCGTCTAGCCTTAGGGATAAATGTTCCTCCATCAAAGAAGAGTGCATGACCCAAAAGTTACAAGCTGTTAGTCCTAGAAATGCCATTGATCTGTCGTCTTTTATCATAGAAATCGTCTTTTTTGAAATCTCAGTGATGAGATTTATTAACCAAGTAAATTCCCTTGGACAGTTACATTTCATGAGTTGGTCCATCTTGGAGAAAACATCTGTGGATTCGTACTAGTCTTGAAGACTTGTAACCATAACGTCGATCAATAATAAAATCATTAAAGGACAAGAAAACATAAATATGGTGCCAAAATCAGATGAAAGTGCGTGAAAACGTATTTGTAAATCTGGTCTTTATTTGCAAATATTTTTCGGGTGAAAAAGGCATTTGAGAATATTTTTGTATAGTGAGTATTTGGGACCACGGCTTGGTATATATTGTCTTTGTACAATAGTGTTCTAAATAAAGCTGTGATGCATGCATTAAAATAATAAATAATTTGCAAAATGTGTCTTCTGCAATCACTCAGATACCGCGGTATTCTGTCAATTCATCAAAGTAGCTTTTATAGTGTAATTTACATCAGATGACTAGACGATGTATATTGAATATATTTCCTTCCGAATTTGTGAACTGTTTTCACTAATGACCAAACCACTTTTACCTCATCTGGATATATGGATTACGAATCGCTGGTTGGTCGTATAAATAAGACGACAAAATGTCAGCTATTTAAAGTGTAGGACACAAAGAGCAAAGTGCTGTATATGATGCATTTCTAATATCATGCGGTAATTACGCTTCGCTGGATACTACAAGTCGCGATAAGATTTTCTATTCGTAGTGAGATATTTTAGTACATCATTATTTCATTATCACACAAATTTCATATCAAGGTTCTATTTCTAAAACGAGAGACAATAAGAAGGCCAGGTAATAAGAAAGGCCAGAGAATCCAGAAAATTCGGGTATTCATATAAACATACGAAAGCCAAAAGACGGGATTTTTTTCTTACCTAGTCATTTTTAAAACATTAATGTACTTTTACATGTAGATGTTTAACCATTAAACAAACGCGCGTGGAAAAAATCCAGGGGTGGCATATCATAACGGCCCTTTTAGGCCAATAATCCGAAACCAGTTTCCAAAAACAATGTTCAGTATAAACCACCGCCATGGAAATAACTAAGAAATTAGGATGGCATTCTACAAAAAGAATCTGTCAACAGTTTTCAGTGATCCCGGGAAAAGGCGTAGAAGAGATGCGTAATTGTAATCAGTATGAGATCGTGTTATAACGCCTTTATAAATACAAAACCCGTAGTATGTCACACCTTCCCTCCAGGATACGAGCACTGTAGCATTAAAGTGGAAAACGACTTGCGTTATGCATTAATTGCGTCAACTGTCGATTATTGGTGCAAGTGTCCCGGAGGGCAGTTTGGTCCTGGCGGCATTAGACATATCACCGAGCTAATTAAACTAAAGTCTCGCGAGACGTAGTGTGTAGGTTTTTAATTTCACTGAATAAATTACACAAGTCTGCATGTACCCTCGGAAAGTCAATCCATAGCTGTATTCGAACCCACATTAGTAGATAAGATGGTCACAGTGCTCTCGTGTGAACTGGCACGAACTTGGAAGGGTAAAAAGAGCACAGGTGGCGCTTTATTTTAATATATATGTTTAGCCCAGCTCAATGACCCAGGAGCCTCGCAATATGCGGCTGCTGTGAGTTCAAGTCCATCTCATGCTCTCTCCTCTCCTGTCGAACGTGGGAAGGTCTGCCAACGACCTGCGGATAATCGTGAGTTTCCCACCGTTTCCTCCCGCCAGAATGCTGGCCGCCGTCGTATAAGTGAAATATTCTTGATTATGAAGTGAAATTCTAATCAAATAGATAAATGAATACATGAAAAAAAAAACGCAGTACAGCGTTAAACACTGATCCAATAAAACAAATAAATCTATAATTTGGCGTTGTTTTCTGCGTCTAGAATCATGGAATGTAACATACTTCTGTAGTTGACTGGCTTAGAGGCAATGCACTTCATCAACCTTATCTTAATAACGTTAACCCATTAAATTAAAACACTAGTAAGTGACAAGTTATCTTTTGTAAAATAATGAAATGGATTTTTTTACCTTGAGTCAGTCCACACAACAAAAAACGTGGTCGCCATACATGTATATGTCATGGCCCACTGAGGGATCTAACTGGCGGTAAGTTAGTTAGTTCTGGCGAGAAGTTTGGAAGCCTAATTAGCTTAGCAATATAACAAAGTTACGGCAATGAGACGTAATTGCCTTAAGAAGAATAAACGCCGCTAAGTTAGTTATAGATAATAAAAGTCCGTCAGACAACCCATAGATCGACACATGAAAGATTCTTGCGTGAGATTCCAGTATTTTAGCTAATGGTGTATCGACGATATATCGATTTTTGTTCTCGTGTTACTTATCTACGTGAACTGTGCGTCTAAATCTCTTCAGAAGGGCGCTCGTTGAATGTAACAACATCTAGTGCGAAATTCGGAACTAATAAGGGTGAACTAGTTTGCTGACCAGTAGCATGGGTCGGTATAAAGTCTAGTTCGACCAGCAGCATAGAATGAGATTGCTTTATCCATGTGGCAATGTTGAAGATCACAGCACCCACAGTAACTCGAGAGCAGCGACGACTGTGAGACAGTTGACAAATTGTCATAGGCAACCCTTAAAATACGGCTTCTTATCAAGAGGCCTTCACACACTGTCAATCAAGAACACGCATTTGAATGAATAATTATGGTTTAACGCCACATCGGCAATATTTCAGCCATATCGTGGCGATGAACACGCATTTGACCAATCAAAAGCAATATTGTTGCAATTAGGTCAACTGGATGTCCCACATCTGTTCAATCTTTCTGTGACGTCAATTGCTTTCCCCGAGAATGGGATGAAAAGTAACGTTGTCACGAGAATGGGTGGTGGGACACCGGATGTGCTGGATTCATCCATTACCTTTTGTTCGGGTTTTATTCTAACCGTTCTCGTAAATGCTTAAATTTTGGCAAGTTACTAGTCTCATAGCGCAATGATCTAAACAGCATTAGGCTAAAATGGAAGTTATGTTAATCGCAATTTATTTGACGTTGTAATCTATAGCTTTTTTTCAATATTATATGCAAATGATTATTTATCCGAATGACACTACTCAAAACATCTCAGGCTACACAAAAACAGTTTGGCCCACATATTTGCTTTGTCATTGTTTTCAAGTACTTTTTTGTGTATTCCTGTGTATTGTTATGTAGGACAACTTTTTACACACTGAGATACCCTCGGGCAATACCTTCTTTAGCGCCAATGTTTTGCGAGTATAGTATCTGCGCGTTAAGGAAAGGGATTATCAGGTCTTCACTCAGAAAAAAGAACGGCTCGTGGCCAAGCGATTGAAATGATTCTCTTCCGGCGTGGGTTTAACCCATTCTCAAACAGGGACTGCCTGTTCGACTCCCTTTTTCTTTTGATCTCAAAGCCTTTCTAGCAAAAATGTTCGACACTGCTCTCTTGTTTGTTGTTACATAAAGTTTGCTGGAGAAACTTACCTTCCAACTATCCTATAAGAAAATATTCTTCAGTATCAAATTAAACACAAATCAAATAAACAAAGAGCTGAGACAAGTTGTTATTCAGATGAAGACCTCTGTTTGGCCAAACACATATCAGGCTGTCAGCGATCTAAAGCCAAGTGGTTTGTCAGGTAACAGAGGTTAGGTGTTTCCCGTAAACTCCGTCACGTTTCTACCACTCACAGACCTGACTGTGCTCGCATAAGGAAGTCATTTCTAAGTTCATCGTTCAATAAATTTCAATGAAATAAATTTGACTAGTAGTTTTCACACAAATTCTTACATATGGTTAAAATAATATACCTTTCCATATGTAATGGTGAATCCCGTCCAAGTTGGAAAGCCCATGGTTCTCTTGTGGTACACCAGTACTACGTCATGAGTGTGCCCACAAATCGCTATCGCAAAGATAGGCCCAAACAATAGACTACATAGCTGTGGCATTTTACTTCACGGGGGAAAGGTTCTCTGCTTCCAGTTCTCATTGTCACTTGAAAGACTAAACATTGAAAAGAAAAACTTTCGCAAATTTCCTACAAGCAGTTTTTTCCAGTGAACGTGTGATTAGACACATGTAAGATTGCACGAATTTATCTTAAACAAGGCCTACTTCAGAAACCATCGAACACGGTAATTGCATTCGACATGTGGGTCAAGCAAAGGACAATGTCCCCGGAAGCCGTCGCAATGTTATTAGCATACTTCAGGGGGACAGCACTGTTAATGCACTGAGGAGAATCTTGATAAGGTTACACGAGGTCAGTGGCCATAATATCAGTTTGTCTATATAGGGTATGTGTAATTGCACTATTATCAGAAGAACAAGTTACTTCGTTGTGCGCATGTCTTTTGACCTTTATCATAGAGCTTCCGTTCGTTAAGAAATCTGGCTATCTATTCCCCGAGCTCATCTGAAGACATTGTCGCGCTAATACGCATTAACCACACGTGAACTACTGTCTTAGCTTCCCTCTGATCTGTTCACTGATTGGCTGATACACGGCCTTACGATCTCGCTCAACTAAGCAGAACATTAATGCCAATACCACGACAGACGTCAGTCGTGGTAAAAATTGGGAGAGCTTCCATTCTCCCATTTTCTAGATAATTCTCAAAATCATCGGCTTGGTCTTTTGTAAAATTCTCACAGATAATGAATAATTTCCCTTGGCGCCCCTCTTCCTCGTCAGTGACATATGGCCGGGGAATACCCAAAGTATTTTTAACGTTCAAAGAACATTGGCTCCGTTTGGGTTAGTGTGTCAGTTGTCTCCCTTTAAGCCCACAGTTCATTCTGGTGCCCAATGAATTTACAAGACTAAGTCATGCAAACCACGAAATAAAAACGCAGTTGAGTATCGAAGAGCAAATGGCGAAGTTGTACAAACCCAAACGATAAGCGAATCTGACGTTCGTAAAAGTTAATAAGAACAGATTGATGATGTTTATATTTGTACCGTTATGATCTCTCAACAGGCACGTTATAAATTAGCTGCAAAAATAATTTCGATCAAACATGTAACAGAACTGTGTCTCTTTGTAACTTGGCGGTGGAACGTGGGGTTGGGGAGAGTGTGTTTGCATGGCTTGTTGCTATTTAAATAGCCTCGCTATTGCTCGATTATCACTTGATTTCTGCCTGCAAGTTTTCTCCGTAAATAAGCGTGTTTTTAATTTTGTGATCTCAGAGGTAGATAACGCCATTGTAAGCTGATTAAAGACGACGTGTACACGCGTTAGCTATACTGCCAATACACTGGTTGGAATTGCATACGTTCAAATGCATGCGACCGCAGACTGGATTATTTTCTGTACACAAATAGCAACTATTGCAGTATACTGCCATGGAGTTTAACTAAGTTTGTAGTTTTGTTGAAATGCGTGATTGTGATATGGCCTATTACTGTTGCATACGGTTGCAATGAACAGATTTTGAAATGTTTCACGGTTTTATATAAATGTAGGCCTAATTTGACATTAAACGCAAATATGACCTATCCGATCAGACACGAATCGGAAATTTCGGCAAAGCATCCTGATATTTAGACAACTGTGTGCAAAACCTGCACTATGTGTTTACCACAGCTTACCATTAACTGTAACAGATATGCACGTGCACATTAATGTGTACAAATTTAAAACTAAAAGCAAATTCTAATTATTTAAAACTAAATCGTGTACCTGTGGTCCACATCTTCTTTACATCCCCATCTACACAAACATGTGTAAGAACACAGTCCATACGTTGCTATTCAGGAGGTAGATTTTGAAAAGGACGGTATAAACCCCGAGGTCAAGGACGTTGATTTGAAATTGTCTTTCACGGCGTTAAGTGTTATTCTTCTATTGAAGTGAGTGGCGATCGGTATCAGCTGATTAAATACAGCCACAAAACCAAGCGACAAGGCAGCACAATGGAGACAATGTCGTTGTTACCCGCATAGATCGATACAGCCCCATATTAGATTAATGGTCAGTTCAATTAGCTTTATTGAGAGTCACAATGACCGCACTTTGCCTCTGCCGATGTTAAGGGAAGTGCCTACCGTCGGCAGTCTTGTTCCCACTTAACCACCCGCACAACGTTGTCGAGTGTCAAGGAATTTAAAAGCCACCTTTCACGACGGATGCCGTTGTATATAAAGCACCTGTTTCCGTTCGAGATAAGATCGTTCTTTTATTAACACGTCCTCCAGTCGGCGATTGTTTGATGTGAAAGCAATACAATGACTAATTACGGAGTTCTGGGCAGCTTTTTATCAGATGATGTAATTTTACGCCAACGTTTACGAACAGTGTGGCTATTACCCAGGCCTGTATATTCATCATTAATGCGTAACTATTTCCGTTAGATTACTCAGACATATAAATCTCACAGACATTGTGGTAGAAAAAAAATAAAATAAGAAATACATCACGGATGCATCTGTTAATGTAATTGATGGTATTTTCTATCAATACAAAAAACGACATTTAGCTGCAGATTAGGAAATCAATTTTCATGTGATATTTGACGATCTTAAACCGTTTTTAAGGGGACCACATTAGCGCAACGAAAACAATAACACAAGTGAAATAAATTCGGCATCAACACCGCCATGTTTGTAACTATGCACTTTATGTCTACACTCCAGAAACGGTAAAGGAAAATTTAGATAAATTAAGGGATTATGTCTGGTTCAGCGAATTACGTTTAGTGATAAAAATGCCCTGAACATTACAGAATGTGCATATTGTATTGTAACGAACCTGAGGTGATTTTTTGTACATTGCATAGAAACGAATCTGAATTGATTTTGTGTACATTGCATAGGAACGGATCTGAGTTCACTTTTTATATATTGCATAGGAAAGAATTTAAGTTCATGTTAATGCTGATTACTGATAACCAAATGCTGCACAACTAATTCATCGTTATGATTAGATGCAATATAATGGCATCCTAGTTTCAAGTGAACTGCAGTCTACTCACATACATTATTCACACATTTTGCGTGGATCCAGAGTTACATTTGCTTTATCTTTTAAGGCTCATACATTTAGTAACATTGTTCCATAAGTGCAAACGAGACAATCATGCCTTTAAACAAACTATAAAGATTATGCAAACTACAAACATTCATGGATGCTTGTACACAAACCCTGTAAAATTATACTCTTTAAGAGCGTTACCCTCCCTTAGCTGTGATCGGTAGATCTTTCTCTTCCCCGTCGACAACACTAAATCATAAACAGCTAACACATCAGGCAACATCTCCCCATGGCGCACGCATCCCCTCCTGTCCTGCCTTCGGCGAGCAAGATAAACCTGGTCATGTGGTGTGTGTATACCTTTCAGTTACATTCACCTTTCTCTCCCCAGCCACTCACGGGAATCACCCGGGTGGTAATATTATTACTTGCTCACGCTACTCACGATCGGCACGTCATGTTGTCGAGCATTTCTGCCGTCCCTTTGATGACCTTTCATCGAACTATAAATCGTCTCACCTTTTCTAGCAATTCGGATGAACCCAAGATGGCGGCGAGGCATAAATGTCAGCAGCCCCTTAATAAGGCACGCTTCAACCTTTATACTGGGTATAATGATGACATTCACTGATACAGCGAAAACAATACGACGACGTCAGCTGTCTAGAGCAGCCTTGTTTACACCAGTCTGTACGGTAGTCCGTTGGCACTCGAGCGTTCGAATCCAGCTTCCGCTGAATCGCCTGTTGTTTTTAGATTCTGTATATAGGAGCGTGGCTTTTTTTCCGGCAAGAAATGTGAGACTTACATGTTGTCAAAGTCGTGTTCATGTATAAGTACTATCACTTTCAAGATATTTCACGTGAAGATGCGGGATTTGGTATGAAGTGAACTCGCTCGATTTTCTTTAGGCAACTAAATATAACCTGACATTTGGTTTACAAGTGAAATATTATTACAGCCTTCATGACAGTAATCAGAAACGATCGAAATTCATGAATTTATTTATTTTATTACTGTACTTGAGTACAGTACGCTGTACTCAAGAATATTTCACTTATACGACGGCAGTCAGCATTCTCGCGGGAAGAAACCGGGCAGGGCCCGGAGATTCATGCATACAAGTAAAAATGCAACATACATTAAACCTCAAGTGAGACGAGTAAATACAGAGCGCCTTGCTAAGCGGCTGCTCAACAGCGAAATATCTTAGCCAGATATCCCAAAACTCATTACAACGCCTGTTCAAACATAGAAGGTAGCCATCCGATCTCTCTCCTACGTGCTCAACTACATCCTGCTGCAAAGCTAACGGCCTAAATACACACTAGACATGTTTGTCGTCGTACTACGAAATCAACACGGACACACTGGCCCGATTTTCTGGTGCACCTCGACCCGGAACGGGTATTGGGTTGAGATTCGCATCCACAAGGGTATCATGACCTGTTTGTATGAGTCCAGTGTGTACAGATGAATCGCCTTTAAGTGGATTCCCCAATATTTTACACGGAATAACTCATTTATGTATAAATAATATATTAAGTGGAAGAATTTGTTCTTCATGTTTTCGATTACCATTTTTCCTAAATTACTCCACGTAGTCTCTTGAGGACATAAACTGTATAAAATACTGCAGTGTGAATGATAAAACCTGAGCAGTTATGTGAGTTAATGGTTGTTTTCTAACTGTTCATGTATATGATCAAATATTATCATATGCATGCATATAGCCTCCAGGCATCATCGCTTTAGCAGAATTAGGTAAATAAAAAACAGTTGCAGTCTAATCGTTTAGGGCCCTTCAGAGCAACTGGCTACATTACGCTGGCCGAGAGGTTGCACGGTCCGCCTTGTAGGTATGTCGAAGACTCAGATACGATCCTGGGCCCACTTTCATAAAGCAGCGTACGATATTTATTTCTTTTTTGTACATTGGTCGGACGATATTTTGTAGGTCACTATTGTCCTATATGTGCAATTATCGCTCATGTGAGACATCTTTGTGAAACAAGGCCCACAGGCGTAATATAGTTAGCACTTTCCCCTCAATAGGCAGTCAGTAAAAGAGCATACGGCAAGTACTTGACCATTACAGTCTCCCTACTGAGCGACTAGGTTGGGAGTCTTGGTACACGAGTACGTGTATTTGTATCTTCGGCATGGCTTTACACTGAAGCAGCAGTCTATAAATAAATGCACAAATGAACACCCATCCCCGCCCCAGTACATGAGATGAATTCTTTGGCTTGAGTTGATTATACAGGGCTTACAAATCAGATATTCGTATACCAATCGCCAGCCAGAAAGACAGTTCCGGATGAATATAGGAACATATTATACCAAACAATGTTCACGTTAAACACAAACCATCAAAGAATTAAGAGACTACCGTGTATAAATTCATATAGAGAAAAGCAGTCAATTGTAACTAACGATGTCAGAAAGGCAAGTCGTATAAGTTAAATATTTTTGAGTACGACGTAAAACACCAATCAAATAAATAAATACTTCAGTGAGTCCCCGGGGGTACGGCACAGGTAGATGAGCGAAGAGGCAGGTAACCTTGCCCGCGACAGGGAACAGATAATTTTGAAGTCGGACTTTGTGGCTATATAACTCAACCAAACGTTGTATAATTGCCTACATTAATTACAGGGAAATCGTGTTGTTTCGTTGGATCAGGAGAGGTCGTATACGTCAACAGCAACCTGTCAATTATCTAAGTGAGAAAGCTTGCATACTAGGTATAAAGGTCTCTTTTAATTTACTAGACCGCCCTTGGTTTATTTGCTCTAATTTGACGCACTGGCGAAAACATCATTACCAGACACCCAAACAGGTGTTACCAGGCGTTACCATGGATATCACCTGACGTAAGTTGATGTGAATAATTATAGAACTGAGAACTGATTTACTAATTGGAAGCACCAATAATCAGAAGGCATTTACCGTCATTAGCGGTATGAATCCGACTGTTAATGCAGTCTCAGATGGTGCTCACTAACGCCCTGTTGAAAAGAACAGTTTAAAGTCGGTTTGTTTTTTTCCCTTGTAAAACGCGAGATCTAGAGATACATATGCTTCAACCACAAAGCTCTGTCTTATACTCATCAACCATTCAATACTCATTACGTTATTAGATCACAGGAGGATAATTACAATTTATTGAAAAACTAATACTGTTAATTAATTATTAATGAACTTACGGCGGATATGACGTCGTGATACTTGTTACGTCATGAATGTGGGGAGAGATAGGGATGTCACCTGCACTATTAGTATAATATTAGGGCTTCGATAAAACGACATGTAGGGCCTCCGTGGCTCAGTTAGTTAGCGCGCTAGGTCGGCGTAATGACCCAGGAGCCTCTCACCAGTGAGTCGCTGTGATTTCAAGTCCAGTTCATGCTGGCGTCCTTTCAGGCCGTACGTGTCATCAACCTGCGAATGATCGTGGGTTTCGTCCGGGTTCTGCCCGGTTTCCTCCCACCATAATGCTGTCCGCCGTCGTATAAGTGAAATATTCTTGAGTACGGCGTAAAACACCAATCAAATAAATAAATAATTAAAACGATATGTTTAGTGAAAGAAATGAATAGGGCTGGTTTCAATAACCACACTACATTATGGGAACTAAGATATTCCTGAATACCAAATGGCTTGAAGGTATATTTTTCAGCTTTCTACACATGCTCCTTTTTCATTTTTATTAATAAGTATTAATATCAGATCATTATTTGAACTGTTAACCACCGAAGACGGTTATAGCATCCTTTTCTAATGGTCTTAGTATGTGGTATTTAGAATACCCCTGATTTCACAAGGTACCTCAACTAAAACTTTTAAGAAATTATGGTAATACATAGCAGGCCATTGATGGATACATCGCCTACAACATTGTTCTCTCGACCAGGATATGATCCACGCGGCCACAGGTTCGACTCCAGCTTTCGCTAGTTCGGATTAGACCTGAAGTCAGCAGATTGGTTAGGTGGCTGGCATAGCCAGTGCTTTATCCCGCTCACTCCAGTTTCCTGCAGTGATAAAACTAACTGTCATCCTAGAAGTGAACATTCTTGAGTATGGCACTAAGTAGATAAATAAATAAATACGTGCATGTGATAATATTCATAGAATAATATTCTGGTGTAACTGTCGCAAAGCTACGTAAGTTTTTTCCGTAGATGTCATTGTCAAAATTATATCTCCGTAAAGAAACGTGATTTACGGGTAAAATTACGACAAATTGGTTTAGGATGTATTGTGAAAGTTGTCACTGGAATTTACCATTGCGTCATCTTTAATCTATTAGGTATCCTCAATTTGAACACCAAGCTGCGGATGGTCATGGGGTTCCTTCGCGTTCTGCCCGGTTTTCTCTCACCATTAATGCTGGCCACCGTCGTATAAGTGAAATAAAACACTAATCTAATAAATAAATAAATAAATAAACCAATCAATGTGAACACGTACCGTTAAATTTTGAGTATGGCGCCACTCAGTGGTTGAAGACTCGAATGGGGCACCTTATACAGTCGGAGTTTCACAATTAGAAGACGGAAAATTAGATCCAGCACCAACGATTTGTCGGAAATCCCAGTAAATAGATAGTAAATCACATATCATAAAAGACTGGCTGCCATCCTGTTGACATTTGCACAGAACAGTCTAACTACCTAGACCGGTGTTCTTAAACCGGCCTGGGCCAATCTGACATTTGCTAACTACATTTGTGACGACTTCATATGTACTTTTCGGTCTCTACTTCAACATAAATCGCATTGCTGTGACAGTTCAGTTCCAGGTCGGGTTGTCACTATTTTTGTCGTTTATTTCTTCGTTTGCTTGTTTGGGTTTCCCCCGGGCCCTGCACGATTTCCTCCCACCATAATGCTGACCACCGTTGTATAAGTATCATATTCTTGAGTACAGCGTAAAACACCAACCTAATATATAAATAAAACTATTTGCTTGCTTCTTAATGAAAATACAAAAACAACGTGCCATACATTATGTCGCATGGTGGAAGACAGGTGGGCGTTGTGTAAGACGAAACAAGAGGGAGCCATCGATCTCTCTTTTGTCTTCAAGGCCCGGGAGAAAGATGAAAACACTGACTCTTGAAAATTTCCTGCCCAGGAATGCGATTGAACCCACGTCTGGTGCAGGTGTCCTAGGGATTGAAACGCCTGCGCTATATCGAGACGAGGTTCTCCGTGATATTGGGTGGTTAATTCCGCGTGATCATAGAACGATCAAGTAGGACGAGAGGACGCTGTATGAAAATAAACCAGGTGGCAACTACATTCCCTGTGCCCCACTCTCTACCACTTTGTCCACAGCAGTGTTGGTACAAACACTTTCATCGATATACAAAAATGTTTGTGAAATTGGGTAGGCTGATACAGTTTTACGTTTTTTCAACATTATGAGAAGTCCAGAAATATGAAACCCTTTGTCATGTTTGCCTAGGATATACGTCTATAAAACATGTCTCGACATTTACTTTTTTATTATTGAGGCATTTATCACTAGTTCTAAATATGTGACATTTACCGGATTTCTGTGACCTTCGAATAAAGGAGTAAATTCTAGGAAGAAAGCCTGTGGGAATCATCGAGTAGAATTACAGGAAAATAAAATTACATTCTAGCGTAACGAGGTTCAGGAATCTTTTCCAATGAATATATGTGTGTACATGTTGGGCTAAGCTGCTCAGTGCGCATGTAGACGCTAGCAGCGAGAGTATAGCGTATTTTATACAGCAGAACTCTGTCTCTTGTGTCGCATGCGTGTTGTATCAGTAATATATATGATATTTGTCACATCATACCGTGTTAAGACAAACTATGTAGCCTCATATTAGGTGTGGTATGGCACGAAAGGAGGCCTCCGTGGCAGAGGAGGGGCAATGGCCCAGGAGCTTCTCACCAATACGGTCGCTGTGAGTTCAAGTCCAGCTCATTTCTCCGGCCGTACGTGAGAAGGTCTGCCATCAACCTGTGGATTGTTGTAGCTTTGCATGGTTTCCTCATACTATAATGCTGGCTGCCGTGGTATAAGTGAAATATTATGGAGTGCGGCATAAAACACCAATCAAATAAATAAAATAAATAAGAAAGGAAACCAGTGACTTATTACGTGTCGCCCTATGTAATATTATATGCAGTGGTCGTAGTGCATCTCGACGATCATTGCGCAAAATCCGATGCCTTAAAATACTGTCTTCGTTACCTTATATTTTTTAACAACTGGCAAATAATAAAACAACAACACTTACTCCGTGAAAAGGCGGAATAGATCCGATATATATCTACAAGAAGTTAATAAACCGTGGGCAAATTCACCCTATCAGTTCGGAGAACATCCAAATAATAATTTACGTTAAAAATGACCAGAGTGATTTTTTATATCAAATCCTGTATTAATTTGTACCAGGTCTGGTATCATTTTATGACACGCCTTGTATATTATTTTGTATCACGTCTACAAAAATAAACCAAGTTATTATTTATATATCCCAGTTAATCAAATTGCTTTATGCTGCTTTATCAACAGACACAAATCTGCTAAATCCAACGTCATCAAGATTAGGTACATGGCAAAATCTGCACTGCCAGATCTGACATATAGCCGTTGAGCCTGTGCATTAAATCGTGGATACTACAACCTGGTAGCAATTTGTATCAAGTCGCAATTTACTTAAACATCCTACTTTGTCTTCGCCTTTTTGTCCCTGACACTTCTCGGATCGAACCATTGAGTTTCTAAGTAGCAGAACCATGGGGTGTTGGACAGAATAGAATAACGATGGACGACGGCTTGACACTGATGGATTCCTAGCTTCATTAAGAGCCGCTTTGGCTGGAATGTCCACCGGCGGCTTCCACAACAGCTTCATTAATCCGCGCGTTCTTTTCTGTTGACGCTGATAAGTTACTGGTATATGATGAAGTCTACCGACTCAGTACTCCATACCAGCGAGTAGTTTAAGTGGCGGGTAGGTTATCAGCCCGGGTGATTATTGGACTCATTTTCATTTCTGTTTAATTTGACCGCTGTATCTATACATACAGGAAGGTAGTGAGGCGTTCATACAGAAATAGGTAACCATGGTAATTGGCATGTAGAGTTTGCGTATAGTCATGGCACCAATTCCATTAAAATAAGTTGAACAACGCCTTCCAACAAAGTTTACTATAAGCTCCTTTAATGTTCAATTAATTTTGGTTCTATGGATTTGTCTGATTGAGATAAAAGCTAATACGCTGGGCTGTCACGTCGTGTACCTAGATTTCCATTAATCGCCATTACATCATACTACCAATAAGCCTTTGATTGAAAACTGGTTCCCGATCTGACTGTGCCAATTGCACAAAGAAAATTTATCTAATCACAGATGTTCATGTCAGGTGCACCCTATACCTGAACATAAGTACGACTTGACCGTTGCAGGTGTATCATATTTTGTTGTTGCTCGTCACCTTATTGCACCGCACCCACGTTAGCACAATTACCCAGCTGACCTATGCATGCCCTAGGTGTACGAGCAAGCCTTTATGTGAACAGCTGAGCTGTGTTGCGTTTTCTACAGGTGTCGTCGTTGACGTAGCTCTTAGGGCACGCCTATAGCGTGAATAACACATAGCGGAGATTTTCGATCCACGGACCAACAATCAATAACGGACGTCCTCATTACAAGCGATAAAGGCAGATGCTTATTCTAATGAGTACGATGTGCTACGGCGATTCCGATGTCGGCTGATGGGGCGACTCGAGCGTACCGAGGCAGCAGTTGCCGTCGTGACGACAATGTAGAGCCGTCTACAGTCAATCGAGCTTTGAATGAAGGGCAGGTGCGATATATGCAGTGTGTGTACGTCAGCTGTCCGCGCTCCCGGTTGTCTTCTCTTTTCTACGACTACACCCTGGCACACGGGCTCGCCCTCTCCGATCGGGTCCTTGTTATGTACGCAAATCCCGGAACCTCGTGCGTCTGCTCTCTTGACAGATGACGGCAACTCGCGTGAAGGTGACTTTCTTTTCGAATGATTGCTTCTATGTTCCGTCTTCAGCTGCAAGACCGTCATAACCAAGATGATTGCAAGTGCTGATGTCATTGTTGGAGACTCGTTCAACCATATACTGGATGGATCATAAAAGGCTTACGTCGTCGTGACATACAAATATGAGGTATTCTGCGCATTCCTTGGAAGTATCTTCTGCGGTGCCTGCCCCGGAGTGGTTTTGGTTTTGGTTCCATTTCCAACCAAACTTGAATGTCCCAAGGCGTTTCCTGAGTTATTACCTGGAATATTAACGGTGTACGGTAACGGACAGGGAATGGTCCGTCAGGGTCAATTTCTCGTATTTGCCGGATCAAGAATATCCGATGTAACGGATTGGTCGGATATGTGCTCTGGAGTTAGGTGAAACATTCCGAGGAAAGAGTCATTCGTTTGTGTACCGTGAGCGTGTGTATGAGAGAGATATGAAAGTGAGAGAGTGAGAGAGAATTGGGACTCCTGCGGCACTTCCCTGAGAGACTACGGTCCTACGTTAAATCGGATACCGGTACCCTGATCGTCCCAGTTGCGGCGGTGTGCTCGTGTGTATGTGCTCTGCAGTAAGGCGACCTGTTTTCACGGTCAGCGCTCGAACTAAGCGGACCGGGGCGTGGAAAGTTCAGGCCATGAGTTAGTCACATGTATATTTGCAAAATCTGTGGGATGGTCTCTGCGTTAAAATCGTAACCATGCTCAGCGGTTCCATGCAGGAATTCTTCAGGTTATTCGCGTACCCTTAATTCCAAAAGGCTGTAGTTTTTGCCAAAATCAGCTCGGCTGGCAAAGGAGTTTTGTTTATATATATATATATATATATATATATATACACTTTTTTTCAATGCGTGCTGTGCATCACCCTTTACCGGCCTGCACAATGATGTCCACGACGTCAACAAAGGCGGATAAAAAACGAAACATGTGTGAGGCGAGGCTGTCTTTACTGGGAAAGCCTCTAAATTACAAAGCCCATAGAAGGGACTTAAGGCAACGGCGAGTACAGCTGAAGATTCATAACTTTCTGGAAAGATCCAAAGCCAAACCGGCCATCGCATACAAAGTATTCGAGTAAGTAGTCTTTTTACTCTGCGCTCTCTTCGTGAATACTGTTGACTATTCTTATAAAAACAAGCAGGCATACTTATAACTTCGCTTGCCAAACTAACCATCGTTCACAAAGTATTCGAGTGAGTAGTCTTTTTACTCTGCGCTCTCTTCGTGAATACTGTTGACTAATCTTTATAGAAAGAAGTAGACATAACTCTGCTGGCCAAACAAGCTATCGCTTACAAAGTATTCGATCTTTCTACCTCGTACACATGCATAGCACTGACGACGAATCTTCTTAAAAAAGAAGAAGGCACACTGATAACTTTGCACGAGATGTATAAACAGTCATCGCTAACAAAATATGTGAGTAAGTAGTCTTTCTACCCTATACTCTCTTAAAGCATAGCATTGACAACTAATCTAACAAAAACAATTAGGCATACTTCGTGTCCCAACCAACCATCGTTTACAAAATAAGGAATATTTCTACTCTATATTCTCTATTAGTGTTAGCTATCCTTACCACAAGACAATATGCATCTTTCCACAAGACGAAATTAAGCTGAACTTTATAAGTGTATACTGTGCGCAATTGCCGCGTGTATTTTGTGCACTATTATTTATGCAGCTGTTAAATTAGCCTATGCCAGTGTTGTGTGTAGCGGTATGATACACGCATGTTTATAAGGCTTCAACACATTTGAAGATCGAATTACATATGCATGACTGATGTATGGTCATCACTCTTTCGTTTAAACGGAATTTGAATCCATAAATCAAGTTACTCAAGTAGTGTGTTCATATTCATTTGATAGATACTGCATATTATCTGAAAAGCAGGCTTCTTATGTGTCCACTTTTTAACAGAAGTCCATTACTTAGAAGTGTGAAACTTTCCTATAGCTAATCTCCGGGGCACAGTACACATGTTACGTCATCAGTAGAAGTTCTTGCCACCTGGTGGAGAAATATGCCAACCTCTTGGGTGGAAATTTTGAACTGAATCAATGGAAATCTAATGTAAACGGCTGCTACAAGAACTGCCCACACCTTGAAACCGAAAGTCCATATTACAAAACCACGATTTCGCTAATTATTGTTGCTATACAGTTAGAACCCATTAACTATTTTTTTTATATTTTCAAGCACCTCTAAAACAATTACTACCAAAGACATTGTTGTCCTTGTACAAAAGTCTCCTCTGCCGTAATTTTTTAAAGTCTATTTCAACACGACCGAGTTTGGAACCTTTTTCCCACCATGCATTAGCCGTTTCTCAAACGTTTGCTGTACAAACGAGAGAAAAGAAATACATGACTGCGCAGATACGTCACATAATGTGTTAGAGATCTAAGAAAAGTGTAAAGTGCTGCGGAGACTTAGCTATAGGGAAGATGCATACTTCTAGGTAATGGACTTCTGTTATAATTTATATCTCTGCGTGTTCTCAGACATTGCATATAAAGCTTTTACATACGTCTTAAACATGTAAATGTACATTTTGTCTGTACGATAGCACAATATCTATTGAAATAGACGTGTAAATGCGCGCTAAAATGGCATATTTCCATTCACAAAAATGTTACAGAAAAATCGTTTTAATGTGCTTTGACATTTATCCATATTCAATGCTCATTCATAGGGTTGTTTTTATGTATCCGTAATACATTCTAGTTGCGTTTCTATGGAATATCATCCAGGTTTTTGGAACTGAAAGTCCATCCAGGCATTGAAATATACCTCTATTCAACCCTTGTATTTGCTTTTTCTAGCTGGGAAAACAACCACACACGTGCGACTTCCATGTTTGTTCAGATCTAGCTGGGAAAACAACCACACACGTGCGACTTCCATGTTTGTTCAGATCTAGCAGGGAAAACAACCACACACGTGCGACTTCCATGTTTGTTCAGATCTAGCAGGGAAAACAACCACACACGTGCGACTTCCATGTTTGTTCAGATCTAGCAGGGAAAACAACCACACACGTGCGACTTCCATGTTTGTTCAGATTCATAAACATCACTTTTGTTTGTGAAGGATTTCAACAGAAACTTGTTACGGTAATTGATTTTCTATTGCATCGAGCCGGAGTGACAAGGCTGAAAATTTACTTTAGTTAGTGCAACATAGAGACATGTGCTGTCGGCCGTGGTTATGTGTGGTTATGACATGAATTTCTCTGCGCCGTGCAATCGTAGACTTAATTTATGTTACATAATTTACAGTAATATGCTAATATCTTCTTTACACGTCTGTGTCCGTGCTGTAAATCAACACTTCCGCTAAATGGAAAACCTGTCTCCACAAAAATTCCAGAACATGAATTCAACATACATATTTGAATGACTGTATTAACAAACAAAAAAAAAACGGAATGGGCAAAGGTTGCTAAGCCCTTTATGCAAACATGTGCTTTTGTTTTGGAACTTCAATACTCAGACCTAAGCTAATCACCTGCGTATTAATACACTATGCACTGATAATAGCTCTACAATGACCGCCGACATTTAAGGTCTACTAGATCTTGTTTACTGATATACTTGTAAATTTTTCCCAGACAATTTATCACTTTGACCAACGGCGTAAACAGCAGTAATCTGTACATTTGCGCAGATTATGTATCCCTATCAGCTATATATATAATAAATTATTTGACTGGAAATGTTTGCAGTACAGTTGGTTAAACGTTTTATCTCATTTAATACTGAAGTTAGATGTTAGATGGCTGTTTAATACCGAAATAAAAATGTTATACTGATACAACTGTTGTCATGGTTATAGATCCAGGAAGAAACCTTTAGAAATTAAAGCCCTTCTATATTGAAATACCAGTTACAAACTTATTGCCTGTATTTGTAGATAAGGTGACGGAGTTCTGGGTTGTAGCTAGCTTAATACTTTCTTATTTCCAAACGATTTCGGAAAGCCCACATGCGCATAAATGTGGGAGTAACACTGAAAGCAACGGAGCGCGGGAGATAGTTCACAGCTTACAGTTGCTGAACTGAAATACCTACTGACTACGCACCGAATCATATACGGGGTAAAATTTAGATCATCGGAAATCCATTAATCCCTGGATAGTAGCTAAACGGTTTCTAGCAAGACTCTGGAGGAATATGTGGCGAATTTATTTTAAAGCTATACTTAAGGTATAACTGAAACGCAAGACACGTAATGAAAATCTGGAAGTGCCAGCTTGGCTAAGTCAGTGACTCGGCCTTTTCACCACGTCATCAAGTGTGTGCAATGGCCTAACAGTTTCGATAAATGCCCACCAAAACACAACTGTCAGCACATTTAACCTACTAAGCACCATCCAACTTAAGGCAGAAAAATGCAAAAAAAAGTCCGTCAAAGATCTCCCAAACTAGTGCTAAAATATCTTAAATAAGCCCTTCTAGGAAGTGTTTCACGTGCTCTGTATCGAAATCTAGAGACGGTTTGACAAGAGCACTTAATATAGGCTGGTTTCTCGACCAGGGTTGCAGATAGAGACATACTGAGAATGATACACTATACGTATTTAATTTGCTGTTCATTCTTGTCTTCCTTAGAATGCTAATTATGTCTACAGCAGAATGTTGCTATGTAGGCGGGTGGATCATGCCAGGCAGTAGTTCAGTCTATACGCGGACTGAGGAATAACTACCAGGCATTCGTAATAATAAACAAAAAGGGTCGCTTTTATATGTGTACACTGAAAAAAAAAAGATTTTTAACATTTAAATGCGTGGTAAACATTTCTATACAACAGGTAATAAATGTGCTTGATGTTTAATTTTAACACGCTTAAACATGTTTGTCCAACAGTTGATGATGTAGCAAATGGAAACTTTCAATCAATGCAATTAAGCAATAAGCCCATTCAATTTACTATTTAAATAATTGTATTTATACAATAATTATAAGCATTTCTACAATACCATGTATTTATAAAATAAACCCACGTATTGATGAAACCAGTGCGTGTGTTTGAAAAGTAAAGACACCTTGAACATGTTAGACGTTAGCAGTTATTGCAGCGTATACCCTCAATGCCGTAATTGCATGTGTTCAAAACAGCCAGATTTCCGTTACTTCACAGTTAGACAGTTCGTTTAAAGTTGTTTTAAATGCTGACATTATCACCTACTAATGGTGTTATTTTCTCCCAGTTCTACAATTATTAATCATCGTCTGTAATGATGCATTTGTTGTTATCATATTGTGTTGTGACGTCCTTGATATTTGTACAGATTCAGAAACATTTTTTTCAACCATCAGCTTAGCGGCTCATAAAGCTTCGGTTACCAGCTTGAGACCCCTTAATATCGTGTCACGCTTCACTTCCTGTGTCTACTCATTAGCGCGGAGTTTGTTTCAAACTAAGCATTCTACTGCACATATAGACACAGATCATCAGATAGATTCACTTTGTAGAAAATGCTTCTGTTTTTAAACTATCTCAGGCATAAACCATCTGTGAAATTAACTTCACGTATATTAAATTCATGTGCGGGAAGATCTTGGCTGCTTGTATAGCTCACCAATGACTTCACACGCATGTTAAGAAACCAATTCCAGTAAAATGACACAAACTTCATCAATATGTGCCATTGCACGCTGCATATGTTTTCGCCTTAACTGTTACTCATTTTGTCCGTGTTACCTGTCATTTACAATGTTACATAAAGAATAAACGCTGTTTCTATGCTATGCGAGAGCTAATTACTTTTCTCGCTTATGTAACATTGGGCAAAAATAAGTATAGAAATACGACACAATTAAAGACGCACAACACAGAGGCAACAACAGTGCGATAGCTGGCAAATGATCACATGTAACCGGTGGAATATGGCTTTTCGTTAATTTACCTCAGTCAAGGTTTTATTGCAACTCCTCGTGGTAGAAATTTACACGCCCCCTGGCATCATGGTTTAAGTAGAATTAGGTCTAGGAGTAATCAAAAGGCTGTGTTTTCATCACATTTAACATACTATTACGTCAAATTGGTCCATTGGTAGCAAGAATAATATCTGTACACGACGATACACCCGGATTCCCTCAAGGTCAATGAGTTTCAAGGTTCGAAAAGACACACTAAAATTGCGTGAAGTAAACGTGTTTTGTTTTGCGTTAGTAGACGCGCTTGATTGTAGGACAATTGGTTTCACAGCTAATGGGCTATATGTATTAGTTGACTAAGGATAATGCAGTGCTTAGTGCTAGGTAAATCTACATTCTTTGTCTTTTAGGTGTTTGGCCGTTTCTACGGCGATGCTCGAAGGTCAAAGGATCAACACCAAACCATTTTAATTAATTCTGGTTTTCAGATTTTGCGTTAACCGTGTAATGTTAAACAATAGGGACCAGCTGGTTGAAACGTCTGGTAACCGTGACTATTTGGGAATTATTTGGAGATTATCTCCTGTCTTGTGAGCTGCTTGGTGTCGTTCCCAATGTTCTGTCTGGTGTCCTGTATGGTGTCCTGCCTGCTACTATGTCTGGTGTCCTACCTAGTATCATGCCTGGCGTCATGCTTAGTGTAATACAGATTGTCCTGTCTCCTGACTGGTTTATTGCTTGGTATCGTGTCTTGTGCAATGTCTGATGTCATGCCTAATGCCATGGGGGATCATGTCTTGTCTTTTGTCACTGCTACGGCCTTTCTACAACTACGCTAATGGCGACACGGTGCTGCAATTGAGAAGATTTTGTTAGTAACAAACGAAAAAGACAATATAGATATTGCCTGAACTCCGAGTTAAGAGCAAGAATCATTCCCAAGACATTAGTGCTTTACATGATTCTATTTGTTGTCTTTCTATTTATTGTTTCATGGATTGTATTCTGTTGTCTCTATCTAAATTTTGTACATGCATCATACCATGTTTACAAGCATATCACTTATAGAGTTCATTTACTGGCCTCGATAGCACAGTTGTTAGAGCGTCTGCTTCGGGAGGCGGTAGATCCAGGGCCAATCCTGGGTCGAGTCCCGCCTAAGACCCGCTTGGCGTTCAGCATGAAGTGCAAAGATTGTTTGACCCGTATCAGTAAAATGATTCGGGCGTGGTGCCTAACTCGCCTTCGGTAAATCGTCTCAGTGAAGCAGCACTAGGTAACAGAGCGGTGGAAATCCGTCCTGTATCAAGGAGGCACATTACATGCACTCAAAAAACTCCTTCGTCGTCATATGACTGAAAAATTGTTAAGTGCGACGTTAAACCCCAAACACTCACGCACTGTAGAGTTCATTTCCCTTCGTTGTGGAGCAATGGTCTGTGTGGATGACGTGCAAATGCCACGCAAGCTGGCTATATGTACATCTCACTGATATAACTTATTCATATCATTTTGCTGGAGAGGTCAAAGTGACAATACACAGCTGTCATCATACAGTTGAATAATGTGTTTTTTTGTATCTATGTGTGTACCTATGACCAGTCGACGTTGTGATTAGTTCTGCGTCTATTGTCCTATTGCTACCGGAAGTAACTGATACTCCATAATGATCGTCCCGTGCAGCAATTGTGTTTTTTCCTATCAGGCACTGACTTGGCATTTGTCAACAATTAGCCCAAACGTTCAGTATTTGAGATAACAATGCTGTCCAGGTTGTTATCCGATCACAAACGTTCTGAAAGCATTTCAGATCCTTTTAGTTTGGAAAAAAACATGAATCAGTAGCAAAGTTATTACTGGTGTGAGAGAGATTTTTTTCCTTTCCAGTTGTTGTTGAAATCCACCAGAAAATCACTTTACTCTGAAACATGACCCCAGAATGAAGGCGTCAAAAAGAGATACTTGTATATGAGTCGTAAATCCGGAAATATTCGGATATCATTAGTTCACGTCAATTAGAATACAACCATTCATAATTATGAAAACATACCGATACATTGATTGTGTTTTTTGTTTTAATGCATATCAATAGTGTGGCGAATTGTCGTCTGATTCCAGCGTTGCTTAGTGCCACTAAGGATTCCTTTGTTTAGGAGAAAGATACAACAGACACATGAAGATGAATCTCCAGCTCTTTTCTTTTTCATTTCTGTTTTCTATTTTGTTTCTTTTAAACAGCCCTCCCCCCCCCCCCCCCGCCCTTTTTCTTTGTTGTGGTGCTCTTGTTTCCTCCACTCATTCCGTCACCGTAAAATTATAATTTGATTAATATTTCATCCCTTGAGGGAGGATTGCCCGCAACATTAAGATTAGAACGATTATCTCCGCAACACGTAACAAAAAAAAAAACGAGGTAGATCATTTATTTATCTATTCTTATAATCGTGGCGTTGTTTTTATTATGTTTTTCACATGTTGACTATTATTCTTAGGCCTAATATACACTGCCATCTTGCTGAAATTGCTTGAAACGGGGAGTGGTTCAGTACTAAACCAGTTTTTATCTCCCTAACAGAAAGAGTGATCGTGGTATATAGCGACAGTAACAGATATGGGGGTGGCGACCATATATCCAGCTAGGCTGTCACCGTGTCTATGTCATGCCCCAGTTTTGTTGCTTGCATAGAAATGTGTCAAGCAGATACCCGATCGTGTAGCGATTGGTCATTAGAGCCTTAAGAGGCCTAGTTATTAATATTGTATATAATTGTAATGCATGTTTGTTAAGAATTGGACCAAAATAATTGTCCCTTTTTACACAGCTGGACAGAATGTAAAAAGACTACAGCCAGGAGAGTAACGGGACCCCATACTGTTCTAATTTGTTGCCTATGATTTATCTAGGATATATATCCTTTATATGTCGACAAACTTTACCAATATGTTTCCCAAGAACCATATCATGCTGCTAAACCCTTTCTATAATTGCCTTGGTAGATAAGTATATGATATTATAAGCGCGTTACCCGCTATCATCTGGGTACCTTTCCCGCTATTATCTGGGTACCTTTCCCGCTATCATCTGGGTACCTTTCCCGCTATCATCTGGGTACCTTTCCCTGTCAAATTGTGTAATAATATAAGGGCCTCATAATGCTTCCGTACTGTGTGCACGTCATCGCTATATGTGGCAGTAGAACGTCCTAGAAAGTGTGAAATACAACAACATGGAACGTATAGTATGTTACTGCTTTTTGCCAAAGGTTTCAGGTAGGTAGCCTGTATTCCAAGTTCTATATCTGTCTTCCCATACGGATAAGTGCGAATATACTCAGCAGTAAGTATCGAGCCACATCACTGCTTCCGCCAAGTCTGCAATCTGTCCTAAAGCTTTTCCTCAATTTCCTTTCCAATGCGGCGATTTGGCCTAATTTTCCGTCTACCATACCAGATGCATCGGAAATTCTTAAGGTTGGTCGCTGGCGTGAGAACCTTGCCAGTATCTTCTTTAAATCTATGCACGGTGTTAAGATCGGAGTACAAAGTCCAAAATCAGAATGGTAGCTTTACATTATGTAAGTTGCGTGTTCAAATCCTGCTCTCGCGGTATTGGTTGCAGTCTTACATCAGGAACTTTACTAAGAACTCTGTGATGTGCCGTTTTTATCCTCAATAAATCTCATAGTCATATATATGTAAAGCTGGAATATTCTAAAATAAAGCATGAAACACCAAACAAATAAATTAATTAAATCGGTACATTGCGTGGAAGGTAATTATCGAACTTTCTGTTTCTGGCGCATGCCTCAACAAGACCATACCCTCTTTTCATTAATTTAATTGACAGTGCCAATCTTGTAATTGCAACATGGGTATTTTGTCGCAGGCCAACAACAAAGGATTAAAATCAATTAAATTTGATTGACGTTTTCCGTTGTTCACGGGAGTGTACTGAACCCATCATTATGAATTGAACAAAGCCGAAGACAACCACTACACAAAGTGTCTGATTACAGAAAATCGTGGTTTATATCTCTCTGCATATCTCTTATATAGCTGTGTTTGACGGGTTAAAAACAGGAGAATCAATCCTTACGTATGAGTATACCATTTAGCAAAATATGTACATGTAGCATGGTACAAATTTTAGCAAACTATAACAATACCTTTATTACGATCAGTATATATATATATATATATATATATATATATATATATATATATATATATATATATATATATATATATATATGCTGCCCCCAACCCCCGTCCCCCTGCAAAGGATTATAGACCCAACCGTAGGTATCTGACCACATTATCACTTTCGCCATGTCTGCAATCTTTCCTGATACTTTTCGTCCATTTTCCTTCCGATACTGTGGTGTGACCTAATTCTAGTGACTCCAACAACAGCACCATCGGACATTCTTCAGGCTGTTGGGGACCTTGAAAGTTTTCCCCTGGAGTACTTCAGTGCAGGACGACAGCCTCAAGTCTTCTATGGGTCGCGTGTTCAAATCCTACATACCGTGTATATGCAAAATATCCCACAAATAGTAAAATATTCTGACATTCATGGTCCTGATTCGCCATCTTCTGATAGCTCTTGTTTCACCTGTATAATGGCGGTTAGTTTTAAATGGTTGCAGGGAAATTGAGTTCAATTTTTTAGGGAAACAAGCAGTTCAGCTGTTTAATATGTCTATAATTGATCACAAATTTTTGGAACATTGAGAATTGCTGATTTTTAGAGATAAAGATGAAAGCAGTTATCATCAAGAGAAACTGCTTTTTGTTTTTAATGTCTCCACAATACATTACAAACGTGTGGAAAATGAGAATTGCTAAGTTTTAGGTGACTAAGGAGAATTCTGAATTGTGAATTGTTGATTTTTTGGGATAAAGATGAACGCAGCTATCATGAAGAGAAACTGCTTTTTGTTTTTAATGTCTCCGTAATGCATTACAAACGTGTGGAAAATGAGAATTGCTAAGTTTTAGGTGACTAAGGTGAATTCAGCTGAAAAGAAAAGAAACGACCTTTCTGTCTATAGTATATCTTTAATTCATCACAGATTAGTGCTGAATAAAAAGAAATGAAGTTTTCTGTGATAGATGTGAACTGAGCTACCAAGACGTGCAACAGCCTTGTAAAATCTCTGTAATTCACACAGATATACCACTATTCGTAAACCTGATAGTGGCCAAGTAAGTGACATATGCATAATTAAAGAAATATGGCATGCGCATCGCTGCAGTCGGAAGTAAATTATTACACAGGGAATTAAATAAATTCAAATGTAGCTGATGTTATAAGGTTGCATATGCGCATGTTGGAGAGCCCTTGACAACTGCCGAATGAAGATTCAAAATTGATCAGAAATCGCCAGAAAGAATGCAAGAAGCATCGTTCAACTCAAAGCAAAGCTTGTTAGCTAGAATTGGTGAATATTGCACTTTCTTGCATCCATATAGAGAGGCTGCCAAAAAATCTGAAACAAATGGCTATGTGACTTGTAGCGTGAGGGCGACTGTAATGCATGCATTGTACACACATCATATCAGTTCATAAGCAAATAGTTAATGTGTAACAGCTGGAGATAATATAATCGTTTCGTACCTGGGAAGGCCTGCCAACAACCTGCTGATTGTCGTGGGTTTCCCGGGGACCTGCTGGCCGCTGTCGTATAAGTGAAATAGTGTTGAGTACGATTATTAATTGCGTAATATCATGGCCACGGGATGACGTTAAAGCTGGAATATTTGACCTACTTTTTCTTTGGCGCATTTGTGACTTTCGAGAATGTCTTCTGAAAAATGAGATGGCGTGTTCCCTTTACGCATTATTCCAGATTTCTTAGACAGACTGTGTTGTCCTTGTTTCCTTGATTCGTTAAGTTGGAAAGCATAACAGTGCACCTTTTCTGTAAACGTTTTCTGTAAAATATTCAGGGTTCTGTAAAATATTGAGGGGTGCTGTAAAATATGCTGAGCTCTGTAAAATATTCAGGGGTTCTGGTTCTGTAAAATATTCAGGGGTTCTGGCTCTGTAAAATATTCAGGGCACTGTAAAATATTCAGGGGGTTCTGTAAAATAATCAGGGGTCAACCTATTCACTGCGCTCGGAGTAAAAAATCTGAGCAGAGTTTTGCTGAGGTACAACCGCCCTGTCGTAAAACGACGGATTGAACACACTGACGTATTTAGATGACACATCGTCGGCTTTCAACTATAACCTTCAGATCATTGTAATAAAGCAAATATTATCTGACATAATGGACATGACAATGAAATATAACATCGCCAAAAACTTTACAACTAACGTGCGTGAACTGTGAGATAAAAAAGGTTGTTTTGGACATTACAAATTTAGCTTCCGAGTCATCGCTCATCTTTGTGACACAGTCTTTTGCAATTGACTGTATCTGTTTCCAAACTGATTATTATTCTTTTTAATCAACTACGCGTGGTGCGGAGAGCATTGGTGTGAAATTAAAATGTGAAACTTCAAAGCAATGAATCGTTTTATTTCTAAGTCCTAAATGTGTGCACAAAATTCTACATTCACCGTACTTTTACTTGTCGATACAAGTATGCTGTAGGTTTTATGGATTTATTTTCGCGAAATCGCAGTCTCGAATATGACCAATTAATTTATGACGCTAACAGGGACTTATTTCGGACAGATCTGCGAAGCCTGGCATTAAACCCAACCAGCCTAGGAGAGTACTTTAATCTTTAAGATTCAGTCTACAAAGTCTTGTGACCTACATATTAACCATTGGCTATCAACCCATGTGGGATATCTATACAGCAGACAGAACCTGCGGAACATAGGTGGAGAAAGCCAGTCTTTTCTCTTGAGCGAATGCTACTTGGCTTATTTTATTAGTGCGGCAATCCAGTTTGCCGTTCAGAAGCCCATTGTAGCTGAGTACGCCCTTTATAATTTTGTTACCAACCAGCACTCGATCTAATTTGCTGCTCTCAGTCAACAGAATGACGTAAAGATGAAAGAAAAAAATCGATTATAACACAGTATCACATGAACTATCCGTCTTGTTGGGTGAAGTGGTCTAGAAGGCGTAAATATCCCCCGGAAATCTCGGTCTCACTGATAAAAAAGGCAGATAATGCTTTATTACATTGTTTCCACCATTGGAGGATGTAAGCTATAGAGTCCAAAACGTGCGACTTTGTTCCATACAATAATTTATATATCATTATAGTAAGTTCCTGATTAGGCTTAAGCAATGATGCCAGGGGCGTGCAGTTTGCTATTATTTAATCTTATACATGAACAGTTCAAATAAAACCGTAACCGAGGAAAATAGGCAAGAAACCGCATTTCTCTTGTTTTACTTGCTGTTAGTCTTTTGTATTGTATATATTCATATATTTGATTATCATTTAACATCGCACTGAAGAATTTCCCCGTTATATGACGGCCATCTGGTGTAGGATGGAGGAAAGCGGATTTAACTTGGCGGAAAGTCATTCTACGCGAGACACTTAAATTTAAGCACACATTCGTATACCAATCGCAAACCATATTGGACGTTGCAGGTCAATAATCGGTAGACCAGTGTTAAAAACAGCCTCCAACACAAACCACCAAGGACCAAAGAAAATAAGATTTCTTATAACGGTTTTTGAAAAGTACCGACTCTTATGTCTCACTGCCGTATGATAATACACTGGGATAAGTGGGTAAAATATTTAGGTGAGGGTCAACAAGCAAGGAACTTAGCACAAGGCGGTGAGTTCAAATCCTTGTTAAGTCTCTGGAAAGAGTTTCACATGTTATAGGACGAGATTTCCACGTGATTAGTCGTGTTGTTTATATCAAACGTTGTTCAATTTGAGTTAGGTTAAAGTCTATCCTTGGGGGGAAATGATGGTACGTACATTTTAAAAATTGTTTTCAAAACGTTTTATCACACAAAATGAAACGGGTCCACATCACATTTCTTAACGTGTACAAGTTTCATCAGCAGTCGTCGGCTACCAGTTATGGGATAATCCGTGTATGCAGCGCTTGACCTTTCTGTTACCCGTATACAGTCCGTTAAGAGGCTTCTCTCTGAGTAAACTGGTGAAACCATAAGCTCTTTATCGGTGGATAAACGACTGTCGTATATAAGGGATTTGCCTTGTGTCCACGATATCAGTCTTATTACACGGACTTTAGAACAACCAGACTACAAGATAGGATCAGACCTACGGCTACATTTAGACACTGACCTTTATGCTTTATCGATCGTCTTTATGTTGGTCTCAAAATCGACAAGGCGGGGATTCAATCCCGACTCAGGCCTTTCCCAAAACCTTAAAATGAATAGTTCTCGCAATTTCATTGTTCTGGACTCTTCATGAAGTAATGGTATTTGTGATACATTTATTAGCTATAGGGAAACACAGTGACACCATATATTTACGTATACTCTCAATGAGTCACCGTGTAATAAATTTATCCTGCAAAAGACCCATCACATTCAACGGCAAAAGCATACGTATCGGTGAATTAATGGAGATAATCTAGTCAACCAACACATATGGCATCGGCTCCGGGGTATAGGAACACACAGGTCCATGCGTGACCATTACTGTTCAGTAAACATGAGAGAATTTTGCCCAATACGAAATAAGTGTCAATATACCCCGTTCAAGACGTCACTAAATTCCAGCGGACACAGACAAGATTTTGTTCTGAAAAATGGCATTTCGTGATCCACCAGCAAAAAAAAATTCGAACTGTTACTTATGTGCGGCTAACCACAACAAGAATTCCTGACCGACCTTGCTTCGGCGCCAAGACCTTCAAAAACGGACCACAAATGCTGCTCGTGTGCGCCGGGATTAAGCATGTGCTGTTTTGGTCGCCGATTTGGGTGACATTTGCTACATGATTTTAATTGTGAGAACGTTTGTTGTAATTTGCAGTTTACAAATCCATAAAAACATGGTGCATGACGAATGAAATTTACGATAATATAGACGAAAATGGAAGGACCCATTTCATTGGATAAGCTGTACGTGTGGCCTGGAAGGAACCAATCACATGTAGGGTAGTGTGAATCAGATGTCAAGTCATTGAGAAAAAAAAGGTGCCTCTTCACTCGAATTACTAACAGGCTGAAATAAGGTGTCTAAAACCGAGTCTCAACATAGGCAGTACAGCCGATTCAACTTTAGGATAAATGGAATTGCTGAAATACTGGTCGGCCCGATCGAAGTGTACTGTGACTGGGTGGGACGTCATAGTGAGTGTGTCTAATGGCATAACGTTTCTGCGAAGGAACACAATAAGCATGTCGGATTAAATAATCTTGAGTACTGCATTAAACGGAAATTAGATCAATAAATTAGTAAACATATACGTCAACACTGGAACCAAGGCGACATCGTCATGATATGACCAAAATGAAGTTGAAAATGCTTTCAGCCACAAACAAGTACATTTGTTAATCTTTGACATTTTTGTCTATAAATGCGCCATCGTCTTTGTTTTGGTTGGAGTCATCTTAGGCATATCGCAACAGAAAACAATAGAAAATGTCTCATTCATAGCTTACAACTTAATAAAACGCTATTTGATTGACAGATAAGGATTGTGAGTATTAACAGCTCAACCCTGTAGAATCATATGTCCAGATGTGTAGCTATGGTATACCTGGCTTGTATTATATAGCGTGCCTCTCGTTCGTGGGTTATTCTGAAGTGAATTTCTATATAGCCTGCGACATGAGTCTTAATCCAGTGCATAACACCTCCACCCTGCTACCACGTCTAGAAACCTATGGCCTGTATGGCATGTCGAAATTTCAGTCTAGTGTTTCACTTTTTTCGCGTGATTCAGATTTCCAGGTATGTTATAGGACAGTGAAAGGTTTGGCTTTTCCCGCGCATTACAAAGCGTAAGCCGTTCATGGCCTGGTGTGAGAAATGCTTTACAATTTATACGCATTTAATTTCACAATTTTCAAAACATTCCGCCTCGAGCAATCCCGGCCATTAGTTCTTTTCGATAAAAGATAACGCCAGTGTATGGTACACAGTTTTTTAAATCTCTGGAGACAGTTTTAGTACTGCGATGGATACATGTAGGTTTACGGCTAAGCACTTTTCCGTAAATACATTTATACCTTAACACTCCTAACTTTGCGACAGGTGCAATTGTGGTGGCCACATATATCCCTTCAATATATGTTTACACGACGGTTACGCTTGCACAAACTTGCGCACGCTTTGCTGAGCGAGCCCCTGAAGTATATGACTTTTGCGAAGTCCTATTGATACTGTATGCATTTGTCTATCCGTGTGTTATTGGATACATGAACAGTTGCAATCAAAGAGCAACTGAGATACATATTTTGTGATCGACAACTTATATTTTACCATAGTACACGGTTTGAATACTGATTTTCACTCAGCCGCCTAGAATATACCTTTCGCCTTTCCAACATAACAATTATTTTCGTACTTTATATACTTTATTAGCTCTCTGGTTTGTGTTATACGTCGCTTTGGGAAATGGTCTTGCGATTATTGGCCTGAAACGTCCTGATTGGGTGACGGCTGTTATACGAATGTCTGTTTTGACATTTTCACTTTTTCTACTGTCAATGCCTATCTTTCCAAGAGAAACAACCTCATAAGTTATATGTGAGTGACATCGTGAATTGTGTCTCCCGGCCAGCTAAAAACCAGCATTAATGGAGCAGAGCATACTGAAAGTTAATCGGCTCGTTGTTACATATAGGCCAAAGCTTATGTTTGACGGACAGCCTTGACCTAGATATTGATGTTTGATATCTGCGTGCTAACAAACCTGTAAGCCTTCAAACGTCTGTTTATCGTGCCATGGATTACCTCTGTACTTATAGATAACACTTTGCCATCTGCGGGTATCCCATGATACCGGTGATGCAGAACGTACGCGCTTCACGGTAACTGTAAGGCAATGTGGCACACAGGAAAACACACGGAGCAAAACGCCTCTGTACTACACGAATCAACATCCCCTGATTTTACATTGGGAATGTAGTCAGCGATATATGTTGGCATCTTTTTGACAGGTTGAAAGACCAAGGCAGTGGATGTTCTTGCGTCTTATCAAGTGACATTCCGATTTTAAATTCTACGAGATGAACACCTTGCATTTTGGTTCTTACCCTACTGTTTCAGTTATCGATTTATCTCATCAGTGTTTAAAATCTGTCATTCAGACAATGCTTAATTGCTTAATGCTTAATTATAAATGGAACTTGTCCGATTGGGAGGACTTGCATTTTGGTTCTTACCCTACTGTTTCAGTTATCGATTTATCTCATCAGTGTTTAAAATCTGTCATTCAGACAATGCTTAATTGCTTAATGCTTAATTATAAATGAAACTTGTCCGATTGGGAGGAATAATTCATCACTCCTACCATTCCGCGTAAGTCGAACCAGCGAAACATAATTTGAGTTTAACATATCCGTTAAACATGTATTACGGTACCGGTATTCAAAAATTGTCCATTTCGATTTAATTGTATTTTTCCCTGGTGTTATTACGCCGTACTCAAGAATGTTACACTTATACGACGGCGGCCGGCGTTATGCTGAGAGAAAACCCGGCAGAGCCCGAGAGAAACCCACGACCATCCGCAAGGTTCCTGGCAGATTTTCCCACTTACGAAAGGAGAACAGACAATAGCAAAGAAATAAAGACATCCCTTCAATCTGCATACATGTACCATGTATAGAGACTTTTTCTTTAAACAATATGGCACGCATGGGCTTGTTTGGGATAAATCGAAAGAAATAGTTGTAGTTATGTTGGTATGAAAAATCCTTTCAAAATGCAAAGAAGGACATACGTACATTCCTTTTAAATTAACGTTTCCAGATATTCCAGGTATTAAATGATACATAAAAATGAATTCCAAAACGAAGATTATGTCTTTAAGGGATCTGTGATGGCACAAAATAAAAAAGAAAACTCTTTTCGGGGGCATATTTTATATCTTAATAGTGTTTTATGCACATTTTCAGTGATCCAATATTTTCTGAAAAGTCATCGATAAAGTTACTTGGGTGGCGGTACCAGCTTAGCATCTCCATTGGGACTATTTCTTTCAGTACCTGTTTTGATAGCTATCGCTGGATGTCACGACTGCAGGGTACTTCACTTCTAGCCTGAGTACTGTATCTTTAGGAAAAATGTAGCTTAAAGTCATTATTAAAAGACATAACTTAATATTTTTATTTTTGCTATTCGTTGTATTATTTTAAAAAAAAGCATGCCGTTAGAATTATGAATTATATGTACTCGACATCATTGTATTTCAAACGGTTATCAAGATGTATTGATTCTGGGCCTCAAAGCACAAGGGAGAAAGGATAGAGGAGAGTTTGCCATTATATGGGGCTAGCGTGATAGAATATCGACAGATGGGAAAACGAAACCTTAACAAATGCCACATTCGAATGTGATGTTTTTTTTTTTACATGTCAGGTTATATTCCATTCAGATATGATTTCACTCCGGGAAAGTGTTTAAATGTCACAACTACTGTCATGGGAAATACTCTGGTGTCCCTGCTGGTTTGCCTTTATTCTCATGTTTCAATTATTTAGATAAACTTTACCTCGGAATTGTTTAGTAAAACCGAAACGATCACACTGTAACAGCAGTCAACTGAGCGAGGGATACCTGCTTGTATGAAGGCATCTCAGGAGGTATAACCTTGTAATGTCACCCTTTAGGCTCAGCCGAGTTTTCACTGTGTTGCAATCAAAAGGGCAATGATCCATTTTGTGGAGTGAACTTTCATCAATCATTTGGGGCCGATGTTCGTGTATTAGATTTATTTGATAGCTTTTATCTGGCTTTCTCAGGAATTTATGAGACTGTGTATTCTCCTCCATTGAGGGACATTTATAATTTTTTTCCATTATTTGTTTACGTAGACCTCAAGTATTTATAAATACATGTAATGAAACAGCGGTGGTTTGTGTTCGTTTGGGAGTGGGGGGGGGGGTTATTGTCGAGACAGGAGACCCTTTGGCCAAGGCATTATGCCGAAATCAGGAAGTTAACGTTAGTGTTCAAAACTCGAATTGTGACTAACCTCTTACAAAAACGTTGAATGTCAAAGTTGAAACTGCGTATGGTCAATAAATGTCTAAACAGTACATGTATGCGTGATTAGAAATGTCCCAGTTGAAACCGGGTTTAGTCAATAAATGTCTAAACAGTACATGTATGCGTGATTAGAAATGTCCCAGTTGAAACCGGGTTTAGTCAATAAATGTCTAAACAGTACATGTATGCGTGATTAGAAATGTCCCAGTTGAAACCGGGTTTAGTCAATAAATGTCTAAACAGTACATGTATGCGTGATTAGAAATGTACCAGATATGCAACAAAAGGAAAGGAGGCTGTGAAAACTTCATATGTTGTTGACACATGCCGTCACACATCTCACGTGTAATTGCTATACCATATATTCCACGACACTCAACTAAATAGGCGCACCACTTGAATGTGTTTTTGCCTCCTTTTTATCATCCGGATGGGGGTGGTTCAAAGGAAACCCACGACCATACGCAGGTTGCTGGAAAACCTTCCTACGAAAGCCCAGAGACGAAGCCAGCATCAGCTGGAGTTGAACTCATAGCCAACGCAATAGTGAAGATGGTTGCGCTCTACATGTATTGAAGCAGAAACTGCTCATACTGGTCACAGCTGATTGTAGAACATGAAGCAATAAAGCTGCGTGCAGATGAACTCGTGGATGTAGTAACGGGATCGCTGTTATAGATCTGTATATCGGTATTCACTGAAGTGAATGTAAAGTTTCATTGTTCCAATGATAAAGCATAGAGAAAACCTGGAATTTGCGAAGCAATTTGCAACTGGTAAAAACTTATATGATGACCTGTTTTGGACTTCTATTTGAAAGCTATGTAATACGTTGGAACAAATCTCTAATGATATCAACCTTTTCTACGCCATGCATTGAAAATTGAAATATGAAAGACGAAGCATAAACGTTGTCACTGAAAGACAGCTCTAACTGAAAACGCATACAGTTTCGTCTTCTGTGTTCGATTGCTTTACTTTATCGTATTATCGGCTTCCTTTAGCCAAGGCATTATGCCGAAATCACGACGTTAACGTTAGTGTTCAAAATCGAAATGTGACTTACCTCTTGCAAAAACGTTGAATGTCGAAGTTGAAACCGCGTGTAGTCAATAGACATTTAAACCGTACATGTATGCGCGATTAGAAATGTCCCACATGTTCAACAAAAGGGAGGGATGTTGTGTAAACTTCAGATGTTGTTGACACTAGCACTTTAGATTTCGCTACTTTTATTTTGTACCCAGTTAAAACGTACTTTTACACAGGATTATTATACGTCCTTCCGTGGAGGTTTATACCACGGCGATAAAATGTTATCACTTGCCTGCGAGCTACAATAGTCTGAAAATAAATGGGGATCATTCTTGGATGAATGTATTAGTGTTGTAGAAAAAATACAAGCTGCACGCGGTTTTATGACGCATAGCCTAGAGAATATTTGATGATATCCATTTTCATAACAGTATAAATTTAGTACAGTAGCAGTGACTTGGGAGTAGTTTGCTACGAGTTAGAAAAACACAACCACATTGATTTGTTGGAAAAGGCCGTTCCTGTGAAACGATGGTTTATTTGCTCACACACTAATCTCCTCATTGTAGCATTTTCTGTTTCATATATATTTCCACACAGCTGTATGTTATAATGAATGTTGAAATAACTAGTCTGATCTTTTGTTATTGTTTCTGTAGCTCTAGTTCTTTCCACCAGACTGTGGCTGGACCCTATATCTGATTAGCTGTTGGGACGCCAGAAAGTTTCACCAAAGACATTTTTGTGCAGATAACTTTCAATAAATACTATATTTTTATGAATATCATGTAATCTGAAAGCGACAAGTGAAAATGATATCTTCGACATGCTCTATTTACTCTAAGTCCCAAATCGTTGCATAAATCTCCGAATATTAAAAATACTGACAGCTATAAAATTTCAAATGAAAAGTGTGTCGACTTTGACAGATATATTTAGTATGCTTTTTTCATATATCTTTATTACTTATGAATGATATTGACAAAAACTTCAAAAATCATTTTTCCCTCTGAACATTTAATACGCTAATATTGACAGTCGACCAATTTCAAAACCCGCCAAACATGCCCCATGACACCATTTCCCTTAATGGAGAATAATATTCGCTGATATTTCCCGGTGAATTTGATAGCCTTTGGTGTTTTTGGTAACAAATTGAATGTGTCTTACATCAGACGTCATCTCTCTCATCAACTGCAAATTTCAATATCACCCCTTAGGGTACGAGTAAAGGCAGACAGCTGAATGCTGACATGAATGTCAACACCTGCAGGATACTGCGGAAATATGTCCCAAAGGCAATGACATTACAACCTTTATGTTAAATGAAATCTAAACGACATAGAAGAGCATGTGGTCAGCATGGGGTTAAAAGTTTGCATCGCTCTGCATAGTATTACAAGATCGCGTGACATTTTCACCACAAAACAGGGTAGGGGACCTCCGTGACCGAGGGGGGTAGCACGTCAGCGCAATAACCAAGGAGCCTTCCACCATTGCGGCTGGTGTGAGTTCAAGTCCAGCTCATGCTGGCTTCCTCTCCGGCCGTACGTGGGAAGGTTCACCAGTAACCTGCGGATTGTCGTGGCTTTCCCCCGGGCTCTGCTCGGTTTCCTCCCACCATATTGCTGGCGGCCGTCGCATACATGAAATATTCTTGAGTACGGCGTAAAGCATGGATCAAATAAATAAATGAAATAAACAAAACAGGATAAAAAGTGATTACTTGTTGACTTCATCATGCTTGCCATGTTACATTGATAAATATTTATCACGTGATCTTTCTGCCATATGGGGGGCCTCCGTGGCTCAGTTGGTTAGCGCGCTAGCGCAGCGCAATGACCTAGGAGTTTCTCACCAATGCGGTCGGTGTGAGTTCTAGTCCAGCTCATGCTGGCTTCCTCTCCGGCCGTACGTGGGAATGTCTTCCAGCAACCTGCGGATGGTCGTGGGTTTCCCCCGGGCTCTGCCCGGTTTCCTACCACCATAATGCTGGTCGCCGTCGTATAAGTGAAATATTCTTGAGTACGGCGTAAAACACCAGTCAAATAAATAAATAAATTCTGCCATATGGATTGCGTGACCCAGTACGATGTACATTAATTCAGGTATTAAACACTGTGGCTTCATTAAGGTGATTCAAAACTGCGTCTAAAGCGCATCATAAATCAATCATTAAATTTTCTTATTTGTGTGAGAACACAAACTGCACGAAACGGCTGACAACTACATCACATTGTACGTGGGAATTGAGAGGTTGAAATCCCGTATCTAGACGCACGACACACCCTTTAAATGGCACCACTGTAATAAACAGACTGTCCGAGATCAGGCAGAAAGGAAGGCTGTTTATCTCAAACGAAACCGGAATTGTTTGAGGCGGGAAAAGCTTCGTATATTATGGAAGCCGATAGCGTCAACTCACTATCTCCATGTCTCGACTGGAGCATAAAAATCACAATGTATGCTTTCAGTGAGGCCCAGACTACAAAACCAGCACGCGCCAAAGGAAGTCGACGGGACTGATACCGGCGGGATCCTAAGTATAACAGGTGTCTGTCATATTCACGTCCATTTCATGTGTCCAAGAGAAAACAGAGTCAGGAATTTTCGCCGTGCAGACTACAAATTAAGTGTCATTATGGGTATGTCTGCTTGCGACAATATATAAGTATGTGGTGCTGTTTTCATTTTATATTCATATTTGTTACCGTACGTAGATGTACCTTTCTAATGTATCTTACTAATTTTCAGTATTTGATCATTGTTTTAATGATACTGACTAATTAACAGATGAAGGCGTCGTATAACTATGCGGCTGTCGAATGACATACCCTTCCGGATGTAAACGTCTTTACACGTAAATTGCTCACGCACCGTTCCTGTATAAAAAAAAGACTATCGGACGATTCGAGAGTTACATTTTACGTTGTAAAATACATATATCAGATCCATCCAGGGGTAAGTATTTGCTTTGACCTTTATAAATAAATTGCAGTTAACACCACTGCATTTTTTGTACATAATTCTTCATTAGGCATGGTTCTGGGACATGCAGGAGAGCGTGCTAGTTGCTTCTATCGAAGCACTGGCATAAATAATTGGAATAAGACCATAACTGATATTTCACCGGCTACGACGTCCCAGATGTTTCATAAAGCCGCTTGTGTAATGTGACAGGAAGTAGAAGTGCGCATGTCACACAATCGTCACATATAAAAATTCTGACTTTACACCGTTAACAGGTGCCAGATTAATGAATAGTAGTGAAATTCTGCAAGTGTATTTATTGGGAACCCACCAAGAACCATTAGTAGTTTATACTTTTGGATGAGGACGGCTAAATTAAAAACGAATGCATCATCAAATTGCTCGAGGAACAGGTGGATGCATTAAAAACATTTCATTTATTTATTTCTCCATTCTGTCTTCTTTTGTCCCTACGCAATGCGTTGCTACCATACGGAAGCCCAGTATCGGATAAACAGACCCATGCTTTTTTTCTCTTCATTTCTCTCTTTAGCTTTTTTAGGCTTACCACAATCCTAATGAATTAAACATATATCCCTCACTGCTGACGTGCTAACATTGGTCGATAAGGCTTTATTTTATTGCTGTGATATATGATATGCAGTCATGCGAACCTATTGGTGTAAATCACGTGACATGCGTGATCCCCGTTCTGGAACCCGATCGACGGCAACAAACAAATCAGAAATCTACAAGTTGTGAGTGGACCTACAGACGTATTACTCAGTGTATATATAGCTTCAGTGGACAGGAGCCTTAGTGGCTGAGGTGTTTAGCGCAGTCCCAAGGCCCAGGAGTCTCTATCCAATGGGGTCGCTCCAGCTGGCTTCCTCTCCGGTCGGTCAGGAACCTGCGGATGGTTATGGGTTTTCCCGGTCTCTGCCCGGTTTCCTCTCGCCATGATATAAGTAAAATATTCTTGAATACGGCGTAAAGAACAAATCAGATAAATAAATCAAACAACCAATCAGTGAACAGATACGATCCGTGTTTGGGAAACTGGGGATATTAATATGTGATATAGTACCTCAGTTACATACATGTATTTCTTTCTTTGTAATGTGGCTGGCGATAACGGTGTCTTCATACAACAGCAATGGTATTATCGGTATTTGGGATTTACACTCCCCGTGTATATTACCGGTTTTATTGCTTAAATTGTAGACGAGCCAAAATGTATATGTATTGTTTCTTCAATCTGTCACCATGCCGAAGACACCAGATTTTTTACGCTGACCATAACCTTGGTCTTCAGCTTAAGAATGGCAATAAATCATTATGACGTAACGTCACATCAGCTATATTTCAGGCATAATGTGGCGACTTATTAAGAGTGCGATGGTATGACGATGACCTGGGCGCAATTATGTCTTTACTAAACCTATACACATATAACAATTCGCATTCGGCAATAAAACGTTTGATCTTTTTCCGATACCTTATAAAATCACAGCTGATTCGAGTACTGACTATAGAGTCTCGCGGAACGCCTGTTTCTTTTTAACCCTGCATCGAGCAATGTTTCTGATCAATATTTACTAGAGGTAAATCTAACCAACGAGTTGAAAGTAAAAAAAGTCCTTAAAGTAATGCGCTCTTGCCTGCTCAGCCAATAGTTGCTCGGAAAAAATCTAGCCTTTAAGTTGTTAGTAAAATGGTTCCTGAGGTAATACTCTCTTTATGGAATTATGGTGCTTGTTCAGTCAGTATCTGCTCAGAAAAAATCAACCTATATAACTTTTTTAAGTGAAATTTTTCTTTCAGTACATCACCGCTGCTAATCAGCTGACGCCTAGGGTTTGTCACGTGGTATCAGTTCATTCCAGGGAAATATTTAGGACGATAACACCTGTGTTTTTATGAGATATTTTATTTAGTACAACGGAACTATATTAACGGTCAACAGATGGCGAGTGACCTCTCTGTATGGATAAACAAAGAAGGTAATGAGGCCGGGTCGGTTGCGCCTTTCTCTGGCCGATGATCATTTTATAGTTAGAAACATATACAAGCATGCTTCTATAGGACACACATGCGCAGTTCGCGCAACTGGGCACAAGATTTGTCTCCGAACTGAAGAGTGAAGGAGGACTGATTGGATAATACTGGCTCACAGACATTATAGGTCATTGATACACTATACATTTCTGCACTGCTGTATATTGCACCGAATTAAAATACATCAGAATTTTATCTGTTTTGGATAGAAGTGAAAACATTTTGCCCAGTGCTCCTACTCCGGCCCCCACACCCTGGAGGCTACCAGAAAATGGTATCACTTCCAACAACCCTAGTTGAAAAAGTCGTGGTATATATATATATATATATATATATATATATACCTATTGGGGATTTACTACATAAATGTGAAAATCAATGGGCTCATAACTAACAGAAGACGACAATGGATTGTTCCCTTCTACGTGTCCGTGGCAGTTCTGTGATGTGGATCCTTTCAGATCACCATACGTGGGATGCAGATCTTACTCGTCAACTACAACTGTTACCCAAAAGAATAAAGTGTGGAGAGAAAATATATTTAATTAATTGAAACTGAAGTCATTACTCATTACCCAAACTCTTCAAGTGCTAAATAAAAAGTTACAGACGTAATCCGTTGGAGAGAAGTAAAATTTAAAGAAAAAAAAGCAAAATACGAAAACAGACAAGACTTATTATGAGCTCTCGTGACTTGGTTTACTCAATCAGCTCAGATAGGGCATCTTATGCTTCACGTAAAAATGGTGTTTCCAGACAGTCATCACTGGCTGCAGCGTAATTGCATCGTTAGTTCACACCAAACAGACGTGATCCGCCACAGTTTTCTCCATCGCCGTAAGGGTAATTTAGCTGGCTATGTGTTTTATGAGATTACTAAACTGTGTTGCACACATTCGACTAATTTGACGGCTGAAAATGGGGATTTGGAGTTTGATTATTTGCAGTTTTCATAGTTGCTCAACATTTTCGCATTAGAGATATTTTATATCTGTTTAAAAATGTATATCCCGTTATTTAGTTGTTTACCTGGCTTTTTATTTAACTTTGCCAGTGTCCGTATGACTCCACGCTTTCTTAAACTCTAATTATATGCCAGTGTTTTTGCAAACTGTCAAGCATTGGTTGGATGGTTTGCAAATAGCTTCCAGCAGGTTCGACACCAACACGGATATGTCATCTCATGTTGTTGGCGAACATTCTAAAAGCCTGACAGCTGACTCGATGTATTAACATTAAACTTTTACAGATAAAAATATGGAACCGGCATCAGTTGCCTTGCATTTCTAATGCATCTCCGGGTTGCATCTGAACATAAATAAAGAGGTACAGAAAAGAGAGTAAAACCAGCGCAGTGACGACAGTGGGATACCTGACAAATGGTCACACGTAACCGATGAAATACGGCCCCTTGTCAATTTATCTCAGTCAGAGTTTTGTTCTAACTGTTCATGTTAATGCATAAATAATAGCAAATTACACACCCCATAAAAATGCATTGATGTTAATTGCAATATGTTAGACGTCACGGGTACAGTGATGTAAATTACAATACGTTAGACGACACTGGTGAAGAATTACCCAAAATGCTGTGTGGTCATCACATTTACCATACAATCACATTAAAACAAAATTTGGCATTGATCCAGATATGTCAACGAAACATCGACTTAAGCCGTCGTCTATAAACTCCATCGGCTGTTAAAAATATCCCTCCCTTTTAGTGTGCTCAAGGGTGCCGTTAGTCGTTAGCTAGTCAGTTGTCATATCCACGACATAATCCAACAAGTCTGTAGGATACTCGGACATCAGAACTTGGTGACTTGGATCGATATACTCAGGTACGTGCTATAATCAACAAGCCTGATTCCCTGCAGGAATCCTTGCCACTCTGTTGACCATTACGACGTGGCTTCGACTTCGGGAAATGATTTCTGACATTCTCAGCCTTTGTTATTATTCCAAACGAGATTCCGGTAGAAGGCGACGGGCCAGCACGCTGTGTTGTTTACACTGGTCACATTCCTATTAATGGTGTTTTTCCATTTTAAGTATTGTTATATCACTTGTTTTAAGTGACCAGATCTTTGTTCGTAGGCCTGGTCTTGTTCATTAATTCAAGCTGTGCAAGCCTAAATTAAATATATCCACATTTTCGGATGTTAAAAAGAAACTATGTCTATTCCCCAGATAGTTATTTATATTTGAATCGTCATCCGTACATAAAATACGGTGAATTTAAAATTTCAATTTAAAATCAATATATCGAAGGATCTTACATTTGGCGTGTACATACCAAATCTAACCATTTGATATATTCGCTTATTTTAATCTAATTTCAATGTATGGAAATTATATCCTAAGGTATGCTCTTGGGTCAAGTGGCCTCCTGCAATAATGTTCTTTCATTCATTCGTTCATTGTAATTAAGATGTACAGCATGGAGAGTAAGACCAGAGCAGCAACGACAGTATGATGGCAGTATGACAGTATGAGTCACACGTAACCGGTGAAATTCCTTAAACGATTTCATTCAAAGTTTTCAGCCAGAAAGTCACTCCGAATGTATTTAATGTATTACTATTATTTCTATAGCTGATATTACGTTGTTCATTTCTGCATTTGCATATGTACTACAATAATTCCTATGTACTGAAATGGAGCACTTGTCAGTCCAGCTTGTAGCCGCGTCGCCACTGCGCAGCTAACTGTTCACCTTTCCACTGAATTCGGGGTTATGCGTTAAGTAATCCTCAGTTAGTTCACACATACTTTTATGATAATTCGTGGTCAATTATTTTAGATTTATGATATAAATTTCTCCTCCTGATACGAATATGTAACTCGCAATGCAATTTCCACTTGCCCCTCTCCATTAAATCGTTGGAGATTGAAATTAAACTGCTCGTTTTATAAATTTGACATTATGGGTTGAACATTGGATATCATCTTCTTCAAAAGCAAAAGTCTTAAGATTTCTCTTGCTTGCCACGCAGTTTCTTACTGCCAAACTACCGAATGACGATAAATGTATCGGTATAGGGTCCTACCGGCTACAGCAAGTGATATGATCGAAGCTTTGTTGTAAGCCCCAATCTAACAAACAATAAGCAACCCTACTGTAAACGACCACCAGCTAGTACACGGCTTCTGGAAATCGGCATTGAACAAGTTTCTTGTTCCCTCGATTTAGATGCTTGGACTCGGCTTTATTAGTGCCATTTGCCAACTGTCATGCAGTATTCTCTGCTCTAGTTTTACTCACAGTGCTTATATTTTCTGTATTGAATGCATGTACCAAGATAAATTAGGTTTAGCTATGTGAGGTGTTAATTCGTGTTAAGTCTTGGGAGTCATGTGTGTATATTAAAAGTAAATGGTCCCTTGACGTCAGTACAGTCACGCGCACTCGCATACTCGAGAGAATCCTAAACCCGATGACTACATCGAGAAATCGGGAATATGAACATACGCCAGTGCTTGTGTTCGTCCAAGGGCAAAGTGAATATGGTAATTAAGTATCTAGTATGTCCATTGCTAACCCACAGAGAATCCTAAAACTGTCTGTGACTTGGTTGTTTGGGCTCATGTTTTTAACCGTGAAGAGACATTATTTTCGAAGTATAGGCAGACTTCAGCAGTCTGGAAGGTTGATTTAATGCTCTAGACCAAGGAGCTTCCTTCCCCTCGGGGAATGGGTAATGTATGGCAGGCTAGAAGGACCATGAATACAAAGCAACGCAACGCAAACATCTCACACACTTGTCAGAACTGTGTCAGTCTTACTGCCGGTGCTTGGTTCCATGTATGTTGGATATGGAGCACTCAGAACGAATGGAGCAAAACGGCATTGGATGCCGCTTTTGCTTCCAGTATTCCATGACAGAGTATCGTATAATTTAACGGACAGCCAGAAAGCAGGACAACCATCCAGCTGTGTTGAGAGAAACATACACTTAACCGTGTAAAGAATAACTGCGTTGAAAAAAAACAACAATGTCTAATTGTTTTCAGAAGAAAAAACACACAAAAAACGCGTACCAGAAAACTAAGATCACTAAACTAATTGTTTTTCCACTCCACATTGGCTAACCTTTTCTGTCCCTTCACATGAAATGTAAGGTTATTTCTGAGAAATCAACTTATATATTGTAATGTATTTATTGGGAATGCACAGCTGTTGATGTAAAAGCATGCAGGTAAAAACTGCTCGAGCAGAAAATGGTCCCTTATTTCTAATGTTTGTCTCCATTGATCATGGGTTATGGGCGTTTGGTCTTCGGTATTTAGCTCAAGTGCATTGTGTATTGCATTTTAAAATGCTATTCGTATGTTCGTAGGATATCGTTCAACATATCAGATTCGGAATCCAAATTACGGCTTATTTCAAGCATAAGATCTAATATGAACTGTGACATAAAATTTTAGCTCACTAATTTCATTCACACTTATTGCAAGGTCTAATTTAATGGTAAGTCTAACACTATTCTAAACTTGGTAATTCTGATTAATAAGCCATGGTGCTAGGGATGGTGTTATTTGCTACTATTTAAGCCTTTCCATAAATACTTAGAATAAGACCCTAAATGAGGTCCACGAGAGAGCCGAATGAAAAGGGTTTTGTCGTCTCTAACGCATATTACTCGCTACAATATGGCTGCAGTATTGCCGAAATGGTGTTCAGCCGTAATTATTCCTTCTTACGCAGCATGCGGCCCATTAGAAACAAAAGAAATGTTCAATTTAAACATGCAGTGGACAAAATCCAGCAGTATAGATTCCCAGCTGGCAATGTCGTTATTTGGCCCGGATATTTCTCTGTCGGCTCGCGCTACCCACAAAGTTCACCGGAAGTGATACGTAATATCCTTCAATCACGTTAGAACTTGGACTTCCGCCTGGTTGTTTCTTTGGCCTATGGACAGAATTAGGTTAATTAGAGTTGTCAACTGTTTTTGTCCACTTCCGTAGGTCATCTGTTATATCACTGGTTGTGGACAAATTTCTCCATGAGTAGAAAACCGACACCCCCATAAATTACATCAACTATGTCATTTCTGAAGAAAACGTGTCATTATTGTTTTTGTTTTTTCTCTTTGTTTGTTTTTCTAGCAGCTGTTGCCCAAAAAAATATTTAACAATGCTAATATAGTGCTCCGAAACCCTTTTGTTGGTGACAATTGTGTTTCCATGTATACATTATTTTACTATGAGACTTGCGCATGCGTCAAAGCCACTTAGTAATTTTTAAACTGTACAATATTGATCAAAAAGCTGGTACAGCTGCATGATACTGTGTTGCAGAGTCAATCGAACTCCGCACAATCGGTCGTTGTGCTATCGCCGCCCAATAACTTTGCAAAGCAGCTGTGTGTTTGTTATATTTGATGTTTTATGATCCTTTATTGTTTGATGTGTTTGTATATGAAGTGTGATAACCACCCAGTCATTTTAAACTGGTAACATGACTATATATATTTTCCCTAAATTCCCCGCTTAAGCCATGGTGCTAACTGGCGTGTAATTTGCTAGTGTTTAGGCATTTACATGAACAATTAGAATAAAACCTTAACTGAGGTAAATTGATAAGAGGGCGTATTTCGCCGGTTACGTTTGACCATTTGCCAGTCATTACACTGTCGTCGGTGTTTTGGTGTTACTCTCTATGTTGTAAATCTTTTCTGATATTGTAAGGACTTCACCAAATAGATATACATTGTAGCTATATAAATACACGCCCTGGTTCACAAGATGCTGCCCTGACGGTAGGATTGGGGCTTGCCGCCATTACGGCTCAGTGACATCCGTCCAGTGCTCATTTGCCGCCAATCACATTGACTTTATGCTTTCCAGAAGACGACAGCAGGTGGGTTATGTCCGGATATGTCAACAGCTTAGCTAACCGCTCAGCGATTAAACAACGTTTCGAATGTTTTATTAAACAGCTCTAGCTGATTCAGATCGATATTGGGCAGATAGCCAAAAAAAAACAGAAAGAAAAAAATGACAAGAGAACGGTATATATAGCTTATCACGGTCTAAAGCGAAGATGAAATACAGCTTTGTTGTCACTGGAATTAAATGCCAACGAGAGGCAACATTAATAGTACTTCCTTCTCTAAGCATGGAAATTAGAATATGTTGTCAGAATGTCTTTCTACGTAAAGGAAAGGGAAATGTACGAGCAATATGTAGTGAAATGTACGAACAATATCCGATGCTTTAATGCTTAAATAGAGATAAATTACAGGCCCCTAGTACGGTGACTTATGCAGACTTAGGTCTAAAATATCAGTGAATGGCCAAAGGCAGAAACCATGTCGTTTATATTGAATATTCTCTTCTAAGAATATTTAGCACATCTGTTCAGCAGCAGTTACAATAAACTAAGACACGTGAAAGCAATTCTTCATACAAATAGATTTCTTAGTAGCAAAATGATATTTTATGTCGACTACGTGACCATTAGTGTTTGTGAACAGTTTTATACAATTATTTAATTTTAATTTAACTATTTGAGCGGCACAGAAACACCAAAATTATCTGAATTTAAATCACCTGCTTTTACCAGATGAGGTGGAGGTAATTGGCAGTTCCTGTTTTTCAGCAACAGTTTTGTGTCAGAAAGACCTGTCAGGTGCCTTGCTATGTGTGGGTTGTTTCCCTTGGATTTTGTCCGATTTCCTTCACGAGTATCTCTGACTGAATAAAATTTCAAGAATGCAACGTCTTAAGTACAGCGATAGACACCAATCAAATGAACGGAATAAATCTTTGTTTACCAAATATTTGCCGCAAAATAGTATTACCTTTAAACCTTTCAACTCCTTTGTTTTACTGGAACACCTGAATCAATCCGGTGCCATATTAACGGAGTTTTCCCTTATACTATAAGGCGTCCAGGTTTATTTGTGACCGGGGTAAACCTCTGCAGAGCAGAAGGTACCGTTGCTGACAGGTCTCCAGGAGATTAATCTTGTAGAGAGGGGTACGAAAGCAGCAGTTTAAGGAGGGAAGAAGCCTTCGATCCGCTTGTGACGCAACTTGGTATGTACGAGTACAGATCAAATTTCAGTAATTACACGAAATACCATACTTTGAATCCCTATCCTTCTGCATGCGACGGTCTTTTTGGCGAGCAAGTCGTGCCCTTAGGTAATCCATAGAGTAGTGAATTGCTTCTTACGACAACGTCATCTATCTTGTTTTGGGGAACCTTTTTTCTGTCTCATCCTGAAGGAGTTAAGATAAGAGTTAACAAGGCTTTGGGTAATTGATTGATGGAAATGTTGTTAATGAACTTGAGATAGTCGATTCAGTATCGAGCCCTCAAGTCTTCAACTTGAAATCATTTTTTATCGCAGAAGTTACTCCGTAGACTGTTAAGCCGTTTTGAAAACAGTGACATGGAATCTTCTAAGATCCTTCATGTAGGAATCATCGTCCACTCAATATTCCTAAGGCACTCGACGCAACTGGTCCAAACAGATCATTTCCATGTCTAAATATCGGTTAATCAGCTGGGAAAAAGGTTTCCTCTCCGCTGTACTGTATATGGTTTGGGTTTTTACGTTGTAATTAAAAAATTCAGTCATATAACAACGAGGAGGTACAACATATGACATCTCACCCAGTCATATTTAACACCGGGCCAACCAGTCCAGTTCCGTGGCTTTAGTCTCTCAGTGCTGAGCGCCAAGCGATGCAGCAACAAGTACCATTTACTTAAGTCTTAGGTATGACTCGACTCGGGTTTGATCCCAGGTCCCCCGTCTTCCATTCCATTGCAGTGATAATGCAATGGTTCACCTGCGGTTATAAGTCAGGTGCACTAGTAAGTAGCTGGCGACGGGCAGTGATTTTCATCAAAAATGGAAAACGGAACGTTTGCAAGTGCTGTCACATCTAGAGTCGATTTTCGTGCGCTGGCTTTGTTCACAGACTTTTTGAGAAGCAGGTTCCCTTTAATTAATTTTTATTCCTCAGTCATATTTTCTGAACTCAGCTAGCTCCAATAGGAAGCTTATCGAAAATTGAAGTAACAAGGCAATATTATTCTTAGATTAGTCCTTCCTTCTCAAATTAGAAGTTATATTTTACTTGCTATTCTAACACACCTTTGGTGATTTTTAACCCAGTATATCATAGGACAGGCAGGCACCATTTATCATGTCGCTTACGCATGCCGGCATCTTGCCAACTCTTGCACCTGTGATAGCCTGGCCAAGTTGTACTCTTCCAGATAAAGGGTGGTTAGGTCACCGTCCTCTGTTTCATTCAAAATATTCGATTTAATTCACATGTTTTCATCAACATTGATCCCGTAATATTTGTACAAGATCATTTCCGGTTTTTATTGTAAAGTGCACAATAGAAATAACGGTTTGCTTTTTGCTTTAAAAAAACTTGTTCACTCTTTGAGGCATGCTTATTTTTCCACATATGTCTACGGCATTTGCCTGCAAAAAGCAAGTCTATATTTGATTAAACCTTATATCCGTAAAACTATTGATATAATTGTAATGCAACTTCACATGAATGACGTTTGGTCTGCTTGAAAACGACATATTTCAAAACTACAAAATATAGAACGAAATGAAATCCGAGTATAGAAGTCATGGTTGTTAATTTTTTTGTTATTTTTCGGCTACTATATTTGTGCCATCGTCAGGAAATCCGCACAATGAAGAGTACACAAGCTTATTTACATGTAGCTATGTAGGTTTAAAATGCATGCAAGTATTTGAGACAAAACATAGCCTGGTAAATTAGCAGAAAGGCACAAATGAATTAGGAGGAATTACATAATAGTTAGCTGGTATAAGAGACATACTGAGGCAAATGTATTCAAAAGTAGATGGAACCAGAGTGAAAGTTTGGGTGGGACGGGGTGGGTGGTGTTGTGTTTTTTGGCAATCATGAAATAAATAACTGCAAATTATAACAAGAGATAGATGTGTCAACACATAGGCGGTTTACAGTTCTGTACAATTATTTAAAACATACAATTGTTCATGACTTCCGTCAGCGTTTTCTTTTGGGCTACGCCATGGCACTGGGTCCGGGCTTCAATGCCACCTCGTGGGTTGGTCTATGTAGTGGCGTCCGCCATCCTGATGTCACTGTGTATTGCGCTCGCAGGGCGGGGTATGTCGACTTGAGTAGCAACGAGTTTCATTTGGCATGTACGCTGCTTTGGAATTGTCATGTCGATTCGCCTAATCTTGGCTGGAGGGACATCTCTGATCGACGAAGCTCCGTCGCCATCCAGTCGCAGAGCCTTTACCATGGCTCTGTCGCCTGCACCTGACCCACCATCAACTTTACTGAGTACTTGCTGTGCAGCTCCACGGAGGCTAACAGAAAGGTATCAGCCCATATCGTGCTCATTCCATTGGTTGAGTTTGGGACAAGCTTTAAAATGAGTCTCGTAGTCAGTCCACGGTGTACACCCATCAAAACATGCGGGATGCACCAACGGCTTTTGGCCCTCAGTCGTGGCGACCACAGGAGAACCCTGGCTGTCTCGGTGACGCAGCTGTTTGTCATTCTCTGAAGCAGCTCTTTCTGCCACATGACTCGGAACAGGTAGTGGAAGCTTCTTTAGATTCAACTCAGGGAACTCCCTCTCCAGCTTAGCTATATTTCTGGAGGTTGTCAGTATCTCTGCCTCCATTTCTTCTACACTGTCGGGTAGGTTGTTCCCGCCATGTTTAACGCTTCTGCGACACACAGAAGCTATCCCCTGCGTTGGTGAGTATCTGCGTTGGCGAGTACCTAGGGGTACTCTGCGTCCGGTCCACTGGGTCACGTAATCCGTGCGTTCCCTTTATCACCCGGAAAACCATCCTCTCGGCGCGATCTTTCCGTGAAAAAGGCGTTTGAGCCCGGCTCACGCCTGGCGTCAGTCAGGAAATCCATTACTCTACTAGTCTTCAGTCCAGTGTATCCCTCCGCTGCCACCAAATTTGTTACGGCCGGAGTAACAACTCGACGACCTTATCCAAAAGTAGATAATGGAACAGACAACAGTTAGCAGTTTTCAACCCGGCTTACAGCCCCATATATACGGATAGTCACGTGATTAGTTAACCTCATGCGCCATCTACCGGCACACACATATATACAAAGGTCAAAGGTTACAAGAATATTTCAGTATTGCCTGTGCTGCAATATTTGTCATCATAAATGTGTTTTTTGTAGAACAACATGACTAAAGTGTTATTCTAGGAATCTAGTTGTAAACAAATATCTTGGATGTCTTTGACCAACTGACTGAATCAACCACAACACACGAGGCACGTAATGGATCAAACCTGAAGTGGATATATCACGTAATGCAAAGCGATTGTCAACAGTCATTGTTTAGGTCTGTATGGAATGTCTGATTTTTGTTTTACCCAGCTTTAATATTCTTGCATGTTACGTGCTGTCCAGAACAGCGCGCATGGAATATGCAGCTCAGAATTTAGAGCTCAAACCCTCTGTGGCGTAATTGTTGCCTCCGTGTCAGGTGGCGCGGTTTTGTTGACAATGCAGTGTATGTTTGGGTCTCAATGAATTGTCAGGAACTACTTTCGTGAAATTACTAATACACGAGTTGGCATCATCAAACGCCTTCAGTCTATTAAGTTACTCATGGAACCTGCAACACATCTGTCCAATGTGGATTATCAGCTGGGCCGGCTTCGGCCATCCAGTCGCAGTTGGGGCTTTCAGCGGCGTGTTGATGTAAAGCAGATGCCTTTGCCATAATAGTATAGTTAATGCTCTCTCCGATATGCAAATTGAATTTGCCACACAGTCTGCTCGGATGAAGTGTAAAAACGGTCGTTACTTGGGTCTGACAATTCGGGGTTAGTCGGGGACAGCAGTTAAAGCCAACCACTTACACCCCTAGCTCTACTGGCTGGAGATCGTCGATTCAACACTGGAGCTTAATTATGGGCCGTGCTTAGCTTTTTGTACAGTGCAGTGTAAATTTGGTTAGGCGACGATCTGTGTTGATCTTGCGAGTTAGCCACGATGATGGTAAACAGATCGCGGCCTGATCTACTTAAATACAGAGCTGTTGATAGACCACCAGAGTATGCTCTTACCTAACATCTCATGATATTATCGATTTTAGAGGTTAAGAGTTCAAATCCCTGTCTAACCAATTTGGCCTGCAGTTTTTCGTTCAACTAATATGACCGTTCCACAGTGCAAATCCCACCGTCTGAGAAATATTTTATATGTGGTATGATATCCTCACAAAATACTGCCTGCATGTTTCGTGTTGTTTGCCATGAAGGTTTGGGCGGCATGACACGTTTCCTTAATGTGTCTTACATATTGTTTATTCACGTCATTCTAAAAGTAGTTTCAATGCGTATTTTGATATAAAGCTAGCCATACTGCCCATGTCGAAGGTTAATTGCAGATGGTACGACATATTGGTTTGTTATTCCTGAATTTCATCCCCGTATCCTGGGTTTTTTATCCTTGATTTATCGATCATAAAAACCTACACAAACATACAACCATAAGCGCCATCAACAAACTTCCAACAAACGTATCGACATTACTCTCACGCACTGGCACACAGAACTGTCATGCCGAATAGATATCTCATTAATTCCCGTCCGATTAGCTTAATAACGTGTGTTCAAAACTGTTAAGCATGGCTTTTAAGTTGGTACGGATTATACTTTTTGGTTTAGCGGACAGTTCCAGAGGATAGTCCATTTACTGGTCGTTTTGGTGTCAATATAGATGCACTCTGACTGGACATGACGTTATATATGTCCACTATATGTATGTCGGCATGTCTTCTGGCCTTGCTAAACTGAGACAACGTCGCGATGTGACAAATAAAAAGAAATACAATCCTGACAGAACAGTTAAAACTCAGTTAAGTAAACAAAGATTACTTTTTGTCACATCGCTACGTAAAATTCGTTCTTTAATCCTTTTTGTTGAGAACTTGCGTGTGCAGTGCAAACGTGCGTGACCGTGAAGGGCATTGATGTAAGAACGCTAGCGCTTTGCTCCAGTTATCGTCAACGGACACCGCTTTGGAGATTCCTTTGCTTTTCACATGTGAACAAAAGTTGGTAAAAATGCCGGCTTAATTGCTCTAAATGAGCGCTCGTGGGCATCCCATGTGTACAAAATAACTAAGCTCTGATTGATATTGCTTGTGGAGTTTTGGACGTTTTATTTTTATGCCACTTCGACAATATCCCTTATGTCTTAAAAGGTTTCTGGGCATCTTTTTTGTTACACCCAAGTGTTCCATCTCACTTGCAGCTTAATCATTGTCAATGACTTGTGCCTTCGGCAAGTCCGAAGTCATGGATCGTTACTAACAAGCTGTGCCTGGCAATGCCCAACACCGTAGTTTCGGCTCTGGAGTAGGGCCATGCCTAAGATATTAAATTCATGACACTCTCCTTGCTTGATGTTCAGGAGAGGAGAACACGCCATGCCCGTACGGTGTCGGTCTAGTGTAACTGGCTAGGTGGTCATATTTTAGGTGTTTATCAAGGCGTTCCACTGAGGCAGAATTCTAAATTTCAACACTGAAATCGGTCATTAAGCCAAAGCCATGATGTTCGGGATAAATTGACAATAGGCAATATTTCACTGGTGACGTATGGGTCATTTGCCAATTCTCACGCTGTCGTCACTGCGCTGGTTTTACACTCTATGCTGTAAGTCTTTTATTATATGTGTATATGACTGAATGATTGACCTAAAACGTACAACGTCAAAACGTCAGTTATATCAAGGGTCTGGCATGCTGAGTTCTTGATATTAAAATGTGCTGATTAAATAATATTTAAATTTCTGAAGTTTCAATGTAGGTGCTTGATGCTTCCCAAATGATATATCTTAAAGTCTTACGTTCAAAACATTTTGAACAAATGCGAATTGGTATGTACGTGATAAACGATTTTAAAGCATGCCCAGCACCAATATCAGTCATTTGATGAAAGCTCTTCTTTGCTCGTCGTTTACACCGACATCATGAATATGTAGTGTCTGTTGAATATGGCGTTATGGTAGAAATCACTATTTGTCTCAGAAAGTACGTGTAGTATTAATCGTTTTCCAGATAGTCTATCAGAGAGCAATCCGATTGTTATCTCGAAGCTCCTGGATAGTGGTTTAACTGTCAAGCTGTTCTCAGTAAGCTGTTAAAAATGAATACCGATTTATCCTCGCGCACAAAACGCTTTAGACGTTGTCGGTGTTTTGCGTTTTTAAGTGTAATGTAGTCTGTCTAAAAACTTGCAATCATGAAAATTGATAAGGGTTTATCCGTGCAAATGTGTGGTGGAAGGGGTGGGATTGGGGAGAAAATGAAGGCAGTGAAATGCGGGTTGGGACAATGTAGTAACGGGGACATATTTAATTGCAGATTCATCATTCACCGCTGTTGGCAACCAGCCAAGTGTCCTTGAAATCTTTACCCAATGCCGTCGAATCCACTTTATCGAGCATAGTGGACCAAGAACGCCGTCCAAACACGCAAATTCATAATTAATATCAATCTTGGAGGAGAAACTTTCGGCTTTATTGTTTTATAGTTGGCCTGTACCGGAGACCGCGGTGACGTGAGGACGTTGCGTAGAAGCACGGTTGCCTTCGCTCATTCTACCCTGGCCTTGACGTCATTGAATCGGTCAGGAGTTGAAAATCGATGGCAGCAAGTCCCTGGATGAAACAAGCAGGAGCCATGGCATTGTGGAAAATCTTTTCGCACAGCTGTGGATTTATAGTGCTTTATGACAGCATTACGGACTAATATTTACGTCCGTTTGGCTCTCAGAATGACGCTCTTCCACACCTGGTCGTCTGCAAAAATGAGAATGTTTAAAATTTTATTCAACTCCAACCAACAATTCCAGACGTCGTCTTGTTGGCGGCTGTTACAACTGATGTTAATGTTAAATCAAAATCGTCAGTCGAGCTTCACATGCTTGTACATTGTGTAGGTTTTGTTTGATACATATTTGTTTAAATAACAATATTATACAAAACGCTACTGTATGTCCCTGTTAACTGTACCTAATTTTGAGTTTGAAGTTATAATAGGCGGAAGAGATCATAACAACGACAGTGAGACTTTAGCCTGTCAGTTGAAAAAAGTTCCTCTGTCTTTCCGTCGATGGCCTGCTGGCCAGTCAACTTTTTATACCCTATGTTTGAACACTGGGCCATTCATTTGACGAACAACTTGGGTGCAAGGCATGATCGACATTTTTCTGGGATGTTGCTTGCAGATATTGCGAATATGAGGCTCGCTGTATCTCCATCGCAGTTGTTGTTCTTGGTGTTGAATTGTGTTATACTGCATTACTTGCATTCCTCCATCGATTTGACTTTTCAGTATTGTTAATTTCCTCGGTACGACAATTAGCATCGTATGGACGCAGCTTAAGAGCGTCTCCTGCGAAACTTCCACAAGGAGGACAGTCTGTAGATGGCAGAAGAGTTAAATATAAGCCATGGAGCTACGAACAGAGGTGGATGCTGCAATTTGAACATTAGATAAAAGGTTAGCAGAAAAAACTCGTACGCATTAAAATGAAATGGTTTGTACTTCATCATTGCTTTTGTTCAGATCGCTTATTTATTAATTTCTTTATATTTTTTACTGTTGTTTATCTAGGTAGTCAAGCAGTTTTGACTAATACTATATACGGTGTTTTCTAACCAAATTAACCAAAAGTGAAACGTTGTGTATCCCGTGTAAACTGATGTGCCGAATGGCACGGATTAATTCTTTGGTGTACATTGTTATGCCCAAACTTTTTTCACCAGGATGATGACGAACAGATCTGTGGCTAAAAACAACGGGAGCGGCTGGAATAAACCACTGACCTTCGCCAGGTATCCCCTGGGTTCGAACTTACGACTTTGATAATCTCTGCCAACCAATATTTTAACCATCTGAGCTAGTGAGGTCCCGGATGGTAGAGATTGCTCATGGTCAAAAGATTTTCCAGTCTGACTTTGAAATTCGAGTAAAATGTCAGTTAGCCCTTTTGAGATATAATATCTGTTAGCTGACGTGTGACATTATACCAAATATCACAATGTAGTCACACTGATCTGGTTTTAAGTTTTCTTGTACTACTTTTCACTACACTCCTTTATGCACTTGCAATACAGAATTTCGTGGAAATAACGCATTTTAAGACTGGTTGAATTGTGGATGTCTCAGGGTGTAAATACACATGTGGAGTATATGAGGAAACTCTCTTGCTCTTGCCTTTACCTACATGGGCCAGTAAGGAGTGGCATAAGTACAACAAAGCACAGGCCACTGGGAGAGGTTGACAGTTCTACTCTGATATCCAATTGCTCACTGCCTCCCCTGTTTCACCACCGTTAAAAGGATGAACATATTTTATAAACCAAGTACATTTACATGCCCTGTGTATTGCTGATTTCCTGCCCTGCACCTTTGCTAACTGAAATTAAACTGAAATGAAGACCATCGCACTGGGATTAATGAAAGAGCAAATGATTATGGCTGAACGCCAGTTTTGCAATATTGCAACCATATATGGTGGCGACAGGAATTTAGTGAGATCCAGTAAATCAGCATTTTATGGATATGACCTTTCCAACAATGCCGTAATAGTCGCTGTAAGCGTAATGGTTAAACGTCTCATGGGCATTGCCACAGCCATGCTTTGGCAAGGACACGAGAGAACCAAGAGGCACTCCATATTCTGTTGTTTGCGGGAAGAGCTGCATTATATCTGTTTTACTCATTTACTTATTTATTGATTTTATTTGTTAATATTTTTATTTATTTATCTATTTATTTATTTTATTGTTGTTTAACGCTGAATTTTTCACTTACATACGATGGGGGTCAATGTAATGGGTGGAGAAAACCAGAGTGTCTGGCGTAAACCACCGGCGTTTTGGCAAGTTACTGATAAACTTTTCCCAATTTTGTCCCATGTGACGTAAAGATATGCACACATTATTGGTTAAATTCAGGTGGTCTTCAATAAACTTTGCGCTGCGCAAATGACCACACGACGGCTTATTGTCACCAAAGCCCCGTGAACAGTTAGGCGCACAAGCATTTGTAAGGTGTACGAAAAGACAATTTTCAACCTTATCAGGAGAATAAATAACATAGATATAAGTGTAAAGGGGTAAGCTAATTTGAACCTTTAACATAAATAAAAGTCATTTAAAAAATATTCAATACCCAATAATTATGAACCATTTTTTATATTAATTAAAAGGCGGGCGTGAAAAGAAAGAATCCGATACATTTAATAAACGTTGTTTAAAACAGCCGCATATGCACCAGTGTATTAAAAAATCTTAAGAACGGATTATGCGTAACAAAAGCGCCTGTCAGGTATGCATGGCTGTCAACAGGAACAGGGTTTATTGTGCCGCAGCCTGTAGACTGACATCAAACATGCCAATCCGTATCAATCTCCCAAGAGGACTTAACGACCCTTGGCGTTTTCACGTACTTGGCTGCGATCCTAACCGATCAAAGGGATGTGCACAAGGCCTTCGCTGTAGCGATTCGTCCCCTCTTGAGTAGTCGTTCACGCTTTATGTCTGATACCACGCCATCTTTGATTCCTGTCTCGTGCTGAATGTAGCATCTCTAGAGACTACTTCCTTTCAGATGCGCTTAACCCATCTGACGGCCATTGGATTAGAATGTTATCGATCTTAGTATTAAGGTCATGTCAGCGAGTTAGACCCAAATGTCGTCCTTAAGTAGGTTGGCCAACTTCGTGATACTTAATGTCAAACTCAACCGTGTTTAAGGCGTGTAATTTTGGCGTTTTAAGTTGTCATTTTGGCCGGTGAATTTCGAAGAATTCGGCTTTTTTTTTCTTCGAAGGACAATCTCTGAATTAACAGTTGCAATAATGGGCTGAGCGAAAAGCAAATGACGATATATCTCACTTAAGTTACAGCAAAGCCTTAAATAAAATTTGAAAGAAAACAAAAACGTTTGGCACACTCTCTTTCATATCCAGTAAAATCGTTTTTGGTTTCTTTCTTTGTTTGTGTAATCTTTTTCTTTGTTGTTTTCAGTTTTAAATTGTTCCAAGGTTTAATTCATGCCTCTCTTCCAATAAGCCGAGTTCCACATTCCAAGTTATATTCTTTTTTTAACACCGAACTCAAAACAACTTCACATTACGTCCGTGGGCTGATTTACGGGTTTCAAAAAGTGGAGTACCCGGAGCAAGACCACCGCATCTGACACGTACATGACAAACCTAATGACTTAAAGCCGCAACAGGTCTACCGAGAGCTGCATTCCAGCCAGGAACCTCATGATGAAACCAACCCTTTACTAAATGAGCCAGCTTGGCTAAACAATGCATCTAATCCGTGTGTAAGTCAAGGCATTGCAACAGACATGCTAGTCCTCAACCATATTGGACGTTCCATAGTGAGAAAAGCAAGCCTGGGCATCATAAAGAAACAGCCGTGGTGGCCATGGCATGCAAATTCACTCATCGCCTTCATTTGCGTTTTTTCTATTGCTAGTTCGAGGAACAACAAAATGCAGTTACACATTCCTTGTTAGTCTCTTTGGGCTTTGTTCAATGTATAGCATAACATTAACCTTTTTGGTATGCTATAGTATGCTTTTCTTCTTCGTCTTTGCTTGACGCTGTTGGCTACCAGAGTATCGGGTGTGTGTGTGTGTGTCTAGTTTTCGTTTCATTGTTTGTTCATAAGGGTTCTTTCTTGGTTGACTACTGAGAACCTGTGACGTTGTAGAACCCTCTTTACATCGAACACTATAATCAGCGGTAGCTGAAATTACTAAAATTACGTTGGACTTTGTGCTTCGCTCTTCCAGCTTGTTTAATGACAAGGACTTCATCTCTTTCCGTTATACGTTTAGCCGCATACCCTGACATGGTAATGTCAGTAAGTAAACCATCAGTAGTGTTGTTGGTGTAGTTCCAATGAATGCTGCAGTACATAAACCTTTTTGTACGTAAGCACTAACTACAAAATACATCACTGTAATCTTTTTTATCTTAAATCACTCGCCTGTGCTTTGTTTTATTTCTTTTGTAGCCTGTGGGTTTTTTTCAGTATTTTACTGTATCTTGTATCCATACACGGGTCCATTCCGGCTTTCTTCAAACAACCTACTGCCATCGAGTTACGTCCTAGTAGACATGTCGATAAAAGCTCTTCTGCTTTAAAACATCTTACTACCGGACTTTGTTGGAATTTGTCAGCAAATGAGACCATGTCGAACCTCAGAATACCTCGCCTTAAATGGAGGCCGTGCCACACGATTCTTTGAACTCAAGTCCCTGGTGTTTTCGCTAGCCGCTTCTTCTGACGCCTGGGGAAAGTATTATGAGTTCAACACAATGCCAAAACGCTACCAACATTTGTGAACTGTGGTATACTTTGTGGTTTTTGTGATGCTCAAAAGCGCAAAATACCTCAACAATAATTTAACCTAGGATAAAATGAACCCTATCAAACCCATGCAACTACAGACATGCGTTTATAACAAACGTAATGTTGCGCATTTATTAATCTGATTGGTGTTTAACAGTGTGAGCTTAAATATCTCAGATACATACCACGACCATTACCAGTAAATAACCCATTAAGTGTCCGTCTCAGAATAAGATCAATGTGTATGCCATATTAAGTTGAAGGCACATCATGGTTAACGAACTTCATATAAGGCAACCTAAACCGACCTTTCTGTCACTGTTGGCGGTGTTTTCCATCAAGGTGTCCCAGCACATAACAAGACAAAAGGAGGTGTCCGCTGAAGCGTAGACGTAATCAGGACAATTCTCAATTGAATCTAGGCACCAGAACAGACATTCGTCTAACAACCGTTAAGCAACGATCGCAAGGCCATTTGCAACGGCGAAAACAACTGATAACGACAAGGTTTTAATCATTTAATATTCTACTTCTAAGACAGGAGGTTATCTTGAGTCACATAAACAATGACCGTGTCAGCGAACCAGAAATGTAACTTACGATAATGTCAAGCTGGTGTGATTATCTTGGGCTATAACGCGCATCTTTGTACTCTCCTTTTAAAGAAAAAATTCTTTCAATATCCTTAATTGAAACCAGACCGTGGTCATTGATCGGTTATGGGTGAATACAGATCATCATTAAGAAATTCACGAAACTCTTATCTCGCTTTGGTATTTAACAGCATGTAAAATGTTTTAAAGCCATCTTGCTTGATATTGTTGAGGCTGAACCGAGTGTCAACTGATCCATCACAATCACAATTGTCAATCAAAACGATTCGCCAGTCAACATACTACACCTGCGAATTGAATTACTTGATATTTGTTAACACCGCCATTTTGTCTGTCAAGCGAACAAGTTTGAATGAAACAATGAGTTTAGCTTAATGCCACATCGGCATTTGCAGCCAAATCGGCGCGAGGAAATAAGTTTTAATGAGAGTACCTTTGGTGGGCGTGGTTATTATACATGGGGGTGTGTAGATGGCTGGTATATTTATTTATTTATTTATTTGATTGGTGTTTTACGCCGTACTCAAGAATATTTCACTTATACGATGGCGGCCAGCATTATGGTGGGCGGAAACTGGCTTATATAAAGCCCACTGTCTTTTTAATGGCATTAATCAAATATGAATACTTAACCAATGTTTTATAACCCACCACAGAAATCAAGGACACCTAACAACATTTCATTTAGGCAAAAGCCTAAAGAAAATTAAGGTATTTTTGGCTACAGTTTCCATTGGTCTGCCAATTAAAGCTGTTTTTATTGTCTTTATATTCTCTTTCTCCAAAGTTTGGACAGAAAACATTTGCTGTGCCCTTTCGTGCCCCTCGTGTCATCGCTCCCCAGTTTACCAAATCCACTCGCCTTAGAACTCTCATTAACGTCCAACAGTCCACTCCCACCTTACATTATTTCATAGCCACCCATCCCCATTACTTGTACATAATTCAAGATGATTTTACAGTATCTGGCGTTACTGTCAGGCTTCGTGTATTCGTCACAGTCCAACGGGAAACTATGCCTAACAACAGATGATGCCCTTGTCATTGTGTCATCAGCCAACTCAAGAACACTAAATAATCTCCCTCTAGTTTGTGGTTTCATTTAGCTTTGCGACCAGCTTTATGGTGGTAGAAACAAATCAGCGAACAAATGCTTCTCCCTCGGCTCCGTGTGGCCATTGGCCAACCATCAAGTTTGCTGTCGTTGGTTTGAAATACATCTAGTTTTATACGTTATACAGGGGGTTCCAGACGTCGTGCATTATCGTGATTTTTTTTCTGTGTTTCAGATTTAATACTGATTTTTAATGTTTTTCCTCTCTTTCAATGTTAATTATGACTAATAAACTAACAGTACAAGAAAGAGTTGAATTGGTTTTTGTGTTGGAAGAGATGGGCCAACACACCGCTCTGTAGCTCAAGCATTCAACCTCAACCTGGATGGTGCGCGAGTTCTGGGACAACCTTTATAACATAGGTGTGCACCATTATGCGAGGAACAACAAATAACGTTATAGTTAACATAAGATATATATGGAACACAGTTTCTATTTAACAGAAGTTGAAAGTCTGTCAGCAACCTGCGGATGGTTGGAGATTTCGGGCTCTACCCGGTTTCCGCCCTGGCCGCTGGCCGCTGGCCGCCGTGTCGTATGAGTGAAATATTCTTGAGTACGGGGTCAAACAATAAATGGAATAAATAAATAGAGAAGAGAAGTTGTGACCCATATATATATATATATATATATATATATATATATATATATAAAATTCAACCCAGCTTCTAAATACCATTGAATAACCGCCATACACAACATATTAATTTAATAAATAGCCTGGATTCTCCGTCTGGATAGCGTTTTTGGCAAAATGCCATATGCTTTATGTAATGCCATTTTATTGACAGTTTTCCTACATCCGAATGGATATATATTTTATGAAACCATGTCATAGTCATTAAAAAAGGGTAGTGTCTGTTGAGTGAGTGAGTGAGTGCTTGGGGTTTAACGTCGTACTCAACAATTTTTCAGTCATATGACGACGAAGGAATCATTAGGGTGCATGTACGTGTAATGTGCCTCCTTGTTGCAGGACGGATTTCCACCGCTCTTTTATTTAGTGCTGCTTCAATGAGACGGCTTACCGAAGGCAAGTAAGCCGCCCCGCCCGAGCCATTATACTGATACGGGTCAACCAGTCGTTGCACAATCCCCTTCATGCCGAACGCCAAGCGAGGAAGTTACAACTTCCTCTTTTAAAGTCTTAGGTGTGACTCGATCAAGGATTGGTCCTGGATCTACCGGTCCCGAAGTGGGCGCTCTACCAACTGTGCTATCCGGGCCGGTCCAGTATTTTGAGTAATTTTAGACAGATGGCGTGTAATAAATTGCTATTAACATCACTGCATTTTTAAACTAATTCTACTTAAGCCAAGGTACTTGGGGGCATGAAATTTGCTACTGCTTATGCATTTAGCCTACATGAACAGTTAGAATAAAACTGTTCAAGCTGAGGTCAATTGACAAGAGACCGTATTTACTGGTTACGTGTGACGATTTGTCATCTATCACACTGCCGTCGCTGCTATGCTTTTGCTCTCTGCGCTGTACATGTTTTATAATATCATGTATTACACGGGAACAATGGTTAGCCCGACCTCGGCGCGAGTCGCCCTTTTTTAGGCGGAACAACTGTACATCGGTCTAAACCAGACATTTACAATCCAGATTATTTTCTCCGTTAATAAATTATGCTGAGATTCTTTTCAGTGCAGTTTAGATTGATCTGCACTTAACAAGTTTAAACAAAACTTTCAGTCCAGTGTGTATGGGTTTTCATCATTATCGCTATCGTATGTTGGCGCTAAAACACCGCCCTCTTCCTTTAGACCGGTTCAGTGGTCTCATTGAAGCAGCCAGCTATTACTTCGGTTAAACCGTTGTTCTAACGATTGGCCAATGACCATAGAGATGGGAAACTCGAATCCAGCTCTTATCTATGTTTCAGACATTTTAGGCTCGGTGGCAGAGGTGTTTAGCGTGCCATCGCGGCTCACTAATCCAGAAGCCTTTCATCAATGCGATCGCTGTGAGCTCAAATCCAGCTCATGCTGGCTTCTGCAGCAACCTGCAGGTGGTTGTAGGTTTACCCCGGGCTTTGTTAACCAACTCGGTCACGCAGGCCCCCAGTGTTTATGAAAACAAAAGTGGACTCGCTAGAACTTCGTTTAAGACAGCATGAACTAACGACCAATTGGGCGTCACACAATTGACATGCGTGACAATGTGCTAGTTAACACTCCTTAGTCGTTGCTCCCATTATCTATCTGTGTCTCTTACCTGTCCTATGATGTACATCTTTGTGCGTTACCCCTAACCTTTACACTCTCACACAAACGCATTCTCCTTCGTTCTGTATCTATGCTTAGCTTATTTCGAGTACCACTTTGTCTAACTCGCAGACCAATTTGACGGCTTTTAGGCCTCCCATCTTTCACATGACGAAAGTTTTTGCCCCGAGGGGACAATCGCTGTAAAGGAGTCGTGGTAACAGACGGAAACATCCGTTGGTGTGGTGAGTTCAACCATGCATTACGCCTAACGTACGTCAACCGTTTTCTCAGAACACAGCGAGTTGGTTTGTTTCTATTTCTTTGAATCGAAGACTTCTGTTTCCTCTAATTTCTGGAACCGGAACTCCTAGTCCTGTCGTCTGCTCTTTGATTTGTCTCGTTTGCCTACGTCAAAAACATCTCCCAGTGCGATGTGAACTGTAGTGAATTAATCCTTTCACAGTTGAAAAGCTAAATCACGCGTTGCTGGAGATTTCGGAGGGAGTTTTGTGCTTTACGTTGCGTAGGTGGTCACGTTGTAGCTTGTATGAGCCTAAATTGAATTTTATGTGGGTTGTAATTCGTCCATTCAGGAACACAAATTCGTCTCCTAATCCCGAAATCTTAAAATTAGGTCATTTTCACTGCTGTCCTGGACACTAATGCTATCCTAAAAAGTAACCAGTCTTTTACATTTGTGTATGAAAAATGAATTTTCTAGCGTATGTTTTGTTTTTTGTTTTAAATTGGCAGCGCAATTTATCTACATTGTGTCATAATGTTAAGAGCTCTTCTGACTGTATCTGTATTGCGTCACAGTTTTCGGAGCTCTTCTGACTGTTTATCTATATTGCGTTACAATTTTTAGGAGTTTTCTGACTGTTTATCTATATTGCGTTACAATTTTTAGGAGCTGTTCTGACTGTTTATCCATATTGCGTTACAATTTTAGGAGCTCCTCTGACTGTTTATCTATATTGCGTTACAGTTTTTAGGAGCTCTTCTGACCGTAATGTGTTTTCATTTTAGGAGGTATTCTGACTGTTTATCTATATTGCGTCACAATTTTTAGGAGCCCTTCTGACTGTTTATCAATATTGCGTCACAATTTTCAGGAGCTCTTCTGACCGTAATGTGTCTTAATTTTAGGAGGTATTCTGACTGTTTATCTATATTGCGTCACAATTTTTAGGAGCTCTTCTGACCGTAATGTGTCTTCATTTTAGGAGGTATTCTGACTATCCATATTGTGCCAAAATGTTGAGTTCTTTGACTATTTATTTATGTTGAGTGACAATGCTAAGAGCTCTTCTGCCTAATTATCTATTTTACGTCACAAGGTTAAGAGTTCTTTTGACTATTTACCTATAATGTGTCAGGATCTTTTGGACTATTTATCTATATTGTGTCACCATGTTAATAACTCTTCTAACTAAAACTTGTGCAGAAGTGAGATGAAAACTCACTAACTAATATCACTAGCTAATAACAGTTGTGAAGCCGTCATTAAACGAAAAATGACGAACAGACACACTTTTATTGTGAGATGCAGTGATGCATGCAGCTTGGCCACAAAACACAAGTTTGACTGGAAATGGGTATGCGCAATCTACTTCTCAAAGTTCATGCAAACCATTTGCTAGAAAAATTTTCTAGCAAGACCAACGATACAAATTTGTACTCATTGAATTTCATAGCTGCCTGGAATTTGAGCATCGTGCAAGTAAATATTTTCCTAGAATCTTACCTTTATCATATATGTATGTGGTCTAATAAATAATTGGCTGTAAAACTAGCGTGGTATATGGCTTCTTTCTGAATACCAAGGAGTGTCCTGCACCGTCTGGTCGATCTAAATAATGGACGCTGAAAGCCATTGTTCCTCTCAGCCGGGTCCGCGCTTTCCCGGAAGGCTTGTGTCCTGGGATTTGAATGTACGCATGTATATTCGTTATCTCTGTCCTGGCTCTAAGGTAAAATCACCTGATTTAATCAACCGCTATCGCTTTGACGGTTTTAAAACTGAATAATGCAAGCAAACTGAAGTTTTATGGCTAAACGTTTTTCACGGCTGGATATATCCACCTTAATAATGGATGAGAAAGTCACCAATGTTCAACCAACCCGGAATAAATACTCTTGCTAAACGGGGAGTTGACTAGAATGTGATTTGCTAATCGTAATGTGAGGAGTTCACACATAACAATGAACCTTCAGGTATGGGTTCATTTCCCGCTTTGGACAGGATGTTTTTGTTCTTCTGTATTGATCACCATTGTTCCTCGGGTTTTGCGACTATTAGCGATTGACGACAGTAAATCGTTGAAGACCGCTTGTCATCCACCAGTATAGTGTGCAAGTCTATACGTCAAACGAGGAAAAAGTTTGTCAGTAACTCCTTATACGTAGGTGGTTTACCCCGGGGTCTGATCTAACTATAAAATTATATTAACCGCCATTGTGTAAACGAAAACTGTTTGTGTGTAGAGCATAACAGAGGCATTTGCTGAGCGAAGTTGTGGCGTTTGAATCTTTGATTGACGAGTATGTTTACGCCGTACTCAACATTTTTTTCACTTATGGCTGTCTGAGGGCTGTCAGGTTAAGGGTAGAGGAAACTACCGACCGTCCCCAGGTATGTGACAAACCCTCTGACTTAAGCCGTAGCGGAAGGAGTGAGATCTGAACTCGACAACGTGCCGGAACCAGGGCTTTGGCTGCCTGAATAAGCAAGGATCTCAGCGTACGAACAAACACGTACAGCAATAAATCCACATTTATAATAAACGTGCTTAATTACTGTCACACACAAAGGAAAAGCCAAGTGGGATTTGTTCCGCATGATTCTTTGCCAATAGGTTCCGTGCATACAGCTGAGACTTGACACTCGTACACCGGATGCATTATGATCAATTATACATGTCCGAGTCCACGGTGTGAAAGAACTGACTGTGCTTGTATCGATTTACTTGCTAATGTGTTATTTCGCACCGTTATCCTAACACACTGCCCTATATTTTGCGCTCCAAAACAAACGCATTGCAATATTCAGAATGATAAATTAGTCCAGTAATAAAATTTAGTTGAGGGGAAAAAATCAATCAACGTTATGGAAAGATTTTCAGGTATATAACGCTAAGGGTGATCAGTGACAAGTGAGCTGTAAAACAAAACCGGCAGTGCAATGCGTAACCGGGCTGTTTTTTTTTCCTGGCATTTTTCGTTCCTTTATGAATTTATCAGAACAATCGGAGGTTTCATTTTTTTGTCTAGACGTAGTGCTTTTTAACAAGGCTCTCTGGCGTCATGTGTTATTATCCAGTATTATTCGCAAATGAAAGTGGTCCATACTTTCGTGTGCTTCTAGCATATTAGGAGTAATTAATCATTTTGCAATCAGTTAACTTCATTCATTCCGCGATCTGACGCAATGAGCGGACATCCAGTGTAATATATCCTGTACAACAATTAATCAAGCATTTAAATATAATCCAGGTAGTAAATTGCCTAGATTGGTTTCACAACAATCCCTTTGCCGTTCTTATTATTTATTTTTTTATATATTTTTATTTATTTGATTAGAATTTCACTCCATACTCAAGGATATTTCACTTATACGATGGCGGCCAGCATTCTGGGGGGAGAAAACCGGGCAGAGCCCGGGAAACCTAAGACCACCCGCAGGTTGCTGACAGACCTTCCCACATACGGCCGGAGAGGAACCCAGCATGAAGTGGACTTGAACTCACCGCGACGGCTGGGGTCTAACGTGGCTTGTCGGCCTCACATTGGTCACATCACAACAATGGCATTTTAAATATAAATGCCATTTGGGAGGGAAACCGAGCCGAGTCCAGTGGGAAACCCACGACCATTCGCAGGTTGCTTGGAAGACCTCCCACCAACAATGAGCGTTGTTTGGAAATTGGTCCATTAATTATTAAGCCGGATAGACCGTTTTAGTTGACGGCGGTTGATGTGAATGTCTGTTTCAACGCCTAGATTCATGTCCCTATGCATCCTCTGTACAAGAAAGTGATTCAGTTGACTGTATACTGTTCATTGACCTGATTCTTTATGACATTTGTCGTGAATGAACTCGGTGTTCCGGTAGTTCTTCTCATTGTGAACGTGATTCGTATGACAGTCATCTGGATTGAACTCAAAATTCCGTTAGTTCAGATCATTATCATCGTGATTCTGGTGACAGTTATCGTTATCGAGCTCTGTATTATATAAGTTCAGTTCATTGTCAGCATGATTCCGGTGACAGTCATGGTTGTCGAGCTCTGTATTCCGTTAGTTCAGTTCATTGTCAGCATGATTCCGGTGACAGTCATGGTTGTCGAGCTCTGTATTCCCTCAGTGGTTCAGTTCATTATCATCGACATTCGTTTGACAGTCATCGTTATCGAACTTAGCACCCCGTTAGCTCAGTTCATTATCATCTTGATTCGTTTGACAGCCATCGTTGGCGAACTCAGTAATCCGTTAGTTCAGTTCATGGTCAGTGTGATTCCGGTGACAGTCATCTTTATCGAGCTCAATATTCCATTAGTGGTTCATTATCATTGTGATTCAACCCATTACTAACACCATTCAAAACAAGTTCTTAACCAAATTTCACTTCTTCCGTTTATTCTGAAATTACGATTTTTGCAAACGTCTTCATTTAAAAGAAAGTCAGGGGGCGTAATGAAAAGCAGGATTTACTTCCCCTGGTTGTTACAGGCTTGCTTAGCTATAGACGGCCCTTATTGAAACCGGACCCTAAATATTCGGAGACTGGATAAATCCTACTAGAAATAGGCCTCTACGACTGCGGTAGTATTGGCCAAATTAAAAATGACGAAGAATTCATGACAAAAATGGCAATATAAATTGACAGTTTGCCGTTTGGATAGGTTCACCATTTTTACACTCTCAAATTAGATAGCGGTACCGTCATACGAGAAACCTCTGGTCCAAAATGAGCTTATTGTTTACCACTTTGTAAGAGGTGAAAATTTATTGACTGGCAATCGAAATAAAAGATTATAGCATAGAGAGTAACCCAGAGCAGCGACGACAGTGTGATGGCTGCAAATAGCCACACGTAACCCGTGAAATACGGCCTCTTGCCAGTTTACCTCAGTTGGGTTAAATTCTAACTGTCCATGCAAATGTTTCAATAGTAGCAAATCATGCCCCCCCCCCCCCCCCCGCTCCCCGCCAAACTAAATGGCCTAAGTAGAAAAGGAACCAAAGTTCTTTTAACTTCAGACTGAGATGTTGGATATTTTGGAATGTGTAAAATGCGCATTCGGTTCTCCCTTTCTCCTGACAAAAAAAAAATAAAAAACGTGGCAGATCCAGATATGCAAAAAAAGGGCCAATTCACACACACTGCAAAACATGGAAAGCCTTTTTACTTCCACTGATGATTATCACTTTCCGTTAATTGGTATGCGCATTTTAGATAGTATAGCTTACCCATGGGAGAGGTTGAACAGCTTGTCGCTCTAACCATTAGGTTCGATCAAAAGCTCGATTGTCGTTTTCACAATGATACTTGAAAGCGTTCTGGAGAAAGATCAAACGGTGGTAAGGGTATTGTAAGTATTCAAGGCAGTTTTTTTTTAAGAAATTAATAATAATACTTGCAGAGGTGGTATGCACTCTTATATTACTAGTGTTTTCGAGGTATTGGAAGGTATTGAATCATAATGCGTATGAATTAGGCTACATTATTTCATATCTACACGTCATTGCTCATTACGAACGAATACTAAATACTTCCGTGCACGAAATGGTTAATGCTGTAATACTTATTTATCTAATATCTCCAAGAACTAACGAACCGAATGTAACATTTGTTGTGAACCCACGTCCCAATGGCCATAAGAAAAGATTAACCGTTCTAGTACGTCTGGGTTTTCGTTCGTTCGTTCGTTCGTTCGTTCGTCACTATTTTGTCATTACAATAGACAGGTATCTATAACCCATGTGATATCCCCCATAACTGCTCGAGATTATCTATTCAAAGCTGTTCCTAACTTTAGTTATAATAAAATCGGCATTCTCTGATTATCACATGTGTGTATCTATCTGTGCTTTTCTTAAAATGTTTCTTCTAGCTTATCCCAATACCTCTTTTCGTCATGCGACATGGTCATTATCCAATGCTGTTGAAATGCGGTGAACCGAGATTTGATTTTAGGCCTCCAACGTTTTTTTTAGTGTGGACATATTTCACCCACTATTTTCGACAGAAAATCCTGTCAGCTTTTCTGTTTATGTTTTTCAAGCTAGTTTTTTTTTCTTTTGTGTTTATGTTTATGTGCGTATTTTAACAAAAAACACTCGGTGCCTTCATCCTGTATCATTTCGTTAGTGATTTAACACGTTATCCGACTTTTTCCTCGGGAGAAACCCACAGCCAGAATGGTGTACTCCTTCGCTATGTCATTTAAAAGTCAGCAAGGCCTGTGATGCGCGAATAACGTGACATTTAAGATTCTCAAGGATGCCTTTTTGTTCAGCTTACGTGAACGCCTTACGAGGATCCCGTGGATTATCTATATACTTTTCGCCCCTAGCAACACATCTTTTGGGGCAGAAGGTGGCCAGCATGTCGACTTCCATACTGAGGAAAGCACTGTGTTGACCTTGAGCAAACTGATGCTCTGCGTGTCAAATGAAATTAGTTGCCCGGTTTGTCTTCTGATAGACCTGATTCTAAAGGTTATCGCCGCCTTTAGGCTAAGATTTGCAGCCCAAAATGGCCTGGAAATAGAGAGCTGCTTTGCCTTTAAAAAAACAAAAGCAACATAAACCCATGTAATGCGTACAACGTGTCGAGCAATACAAAACACCTTTAGAAGCAAGTGCAAATCTGTAATAGCCATAACATCCCAAGCGAAATTGCACTTGCCTTGCATTCAAGCGAATCGTAAAATGAATGAGCCATATGAAAGGATAGGATGTCAAAAATTTAACAGACTCACCCACACTGTGACAAGCAGACAGACAGCTGGACTTATATAATGCTGCTTATTTCAGTTAAAAATAGACCAAAATGAAAGTAGCACTGATGGGTCCGCATCCAGGAAGGCATATATACCGTTAAATAAGCGTAAAATATCATCACAAGCCTTTGGCATTACGTTGACATTGCAGTTAGATGCTCACAATGTTAACAGAGATTTATGCTCAAGTGGGATTTGAACCGGCCCGGATAGCACAGCTTCGGGACCGGTAGATCCAGGATCAATCCTTGATTGAGTCACACCTAAGACGTTAAACCCCCAAGCACTCACTCACTCACTCAAGTGGGATTTGGACCGAATAGCACAGTTGGCAGTTGGTAAAGCGTCGGGGACGGTAGATCCAGGGTCAATCACGGGTCGAGTCACGCCTAAGACTTAAAAGAGGAAGTTGTAACTTCCTCTCTTGGCGTTCAGCATTAAGGCGATAGTGCAACGACTGGTTGACCCATATCAGTATAATGGCTCGGGCGGGGCATCTTACTTGCCTTCGGTAAGTCGTCTCATTGAAGCAGCACTAGATTAAAGAGCGGTGGAAATCCGTCCTGCAACAAGGAGGCACATTACATGCACTCTAAGGATTCCTTTCGTCGTCGTATGACTGGAAACTTGTTAAGTACTACGTTAAACCTCAAGTACTCACTAACTCAAGTGGGGGGGGGGGGGGGGTGTATGATTTGCTACTATTTAAGCATTTGCATGGACAGTTAGAATTTAACCCGGCTGAGGTAAACTGGCAAAAGAGACCGTATTTCACGGGTTACGTGTGACAATTTGCCAACAATCACACTGTGGTCGCTGCTCTGGGTTACTCTCTATGCTATAATCTTTTTATTTCGCCGGGACAAGCTCATCTTTGTGTAGCAGCGGGTTATTCTTATTGTTCCCACCAATTTGCCTTGCGGACGGTAAACTTTGGACAAACAAATGGTATTGTAATGAACTTCCATTTCTGTGTACTTTAAGACAGACACGCTACCACATTTTATTCAATTTCTTTGATGTTAGTCATATGCTCTGTGTCATCCAGCGTTGGCGTAATGCAGTAAGGAAGTAACCTAACCATCGCTCAGTCCGTCAATCCGTAAAACAATATCCAAAGTCATATGCCAAAAACCAGCTTTTATTTATAAAATCGTTGCAATGTTCCTTTGTAAATGATGGGTGTCGAAGTTTATATAATTTCTCTTCTCTGAAGTTTGTGGCGTAATTGTTGTTGTTGTTGTTGTTGTTAGTGGACATTACTTTACACCCACTTGCCAGCAATTGTACGTCATGTTAAGGTTTGTTTCCTTTAACATTACGTAGTCATTACGCCGATGCCATTTACCATTCACCAGTGTTCCATGAAAGGATTTTTATTTTCCTTCAAAATGGAATTTTCCACGAAATCATAAGGTTGAAAAATAGATAGAATAAAAAAGAACGTTAACTTTCGGTATGACGTTAGATTTGTGCTCGATCCTAAAATTGATTTCATCTTTGATTTGTTTATCTACTTATTTGATTGGTCGTTTACGCCATACTTAAGAATATTTCACTTGTACGACGGCGCTAAGCATTATGGTGGGAGGAAAACGGGCAAAGTCCGGGAGGAACCCACGACTATCCGCAGATTGTTGGCAGACGTGCGGCTGGGACGAAGCCAGCATGAGCTGGAACTTACAGCGACCGCATCGGTGAGCGGATCCTGGATTATTGCGCTGCGCTGGTGTGGTAAGTGTTATGTTATCATCGGCTTGATTGAGCAAGAACGAGCGTTCGTCAGGAGACTTGACTGTTTGTTTCGCCGGCCCCGTCACGTGGTATCGTGTCGTATGACCTACATGTAAACAATAGCACATGTAGCGTGCACATGGATTGCGTTACAATATATCTCCCCTTTTTTAAGGCCATTTCTTTGAAACAGTCAATTTTACCAAAATTGAACTTAAACTATATTATGGTGAATTGTCTTTCACATAGATTGTTCGATTCTTTGAAATAATTTGGAACAGTATCAAATTTGAACGTACGAAATTGAACTTAAAAGTAGTGTATGTTTATCTGAAACGAAACATTATAAGATGAATTGTCTTTCACATAGACTTTTAATGGCTTCCAAAGTCTCTCGCTCATTTCAATAAACGGATCTAAACACAGAACAAAACACTATTACCTGTCTCTACTGAAAACTATCTCAGTCCTAAGTTTTCTCGAACGTTAAGTGACGGTTTAATTGTTCGCCGTGGGCTTGACATCTGAACTGCAGGTTTGACAGGGGATGGTTCAGCCTGGATAGGTGATTCCGGTTGTCCCCCTGAAGACGGCGGTAACTGTTGACTTGTGGAGCAGAGTGGGAAGTAAGTGAAATTAGATGATGTCTGTTGTGCACCACAGTGCCTGATGTCAAGATGATGTATGATCTAGGGTTATCTCCCTTTTGTAGTACTTTTCTGTCTTGTCCTAATCACGCATTTGAATGGTTGTCCCAGGTGAAATAGGTACAAGAGAGCACCGTGGTGTGTTTCGAAGTGTGCTTTCTGAATATGCGGGCCACCGGACAGACTGTTGTCCTCTGTGTCTGCATTTTACGACTCCCTGGTGTTCTTCGTAGAGCTTGTTGAGTATGTCCAGTCCAGATGGTACAAGTAATCTGCTTCCTTTAATTAGTATTCCTTGGACGATTGATATTTCACTAGTTGTCCAGTATAGCTTCAGAGAGTCTCTGATTTGGTGTTTTTGCAGCCATCTTTATAGAGTGTAGACTTTAATCTCTTTAGAGACTTTTGCTTCCTTCAATTAGTATTCCTTGAACGATTGATGTTTCACCTCTAGTCGCCCAGTATGGCTTCAGAGAGTCTCTGATTTGGCGTTTCTCCAGCCATCTTTTTGGAGTGCAGACTTTAATCTCTTTACAGACTTCGTCTTCTTCCTGGGCTTCCCGGATCATTTGAAGTTTTGTGTCTGATATCGGTATAGCCTCGATTATGTTGTCTACGCCCGCTTCCATTTCCTAAATGTGGAAGTTTGGTCTTGGTTTCGGCTTTGGAGACGCAACAGAGCGTCTGATACTTACATTTCCTTTCCGGGTACGTGGTTGATTGCCTTGAAATCAAACCTCACCAACCTCATTCGGTAACGCTGTATCCTTGAAGGAGGTTGATCTAGAGTGTGGTTTGTCAAAAGTGGCTTGTGGTCCGTTTCAGCTGTGATTGATTTCACAGGTTTCGCATGGTTAACCATTCCCAAAAACATTCTAACTTCCTTAACATTCTTTGGGGTGGCATCTCTTGAATGCTTCTGATCTTTGCAGGAACTGGTATTATTCCGTTCCCGCTGATCTTGTGCCGTATGTACTCGACTTCTCTGACACTGAGCTGGCATTTGTTCTTGTTGAGGGTTATATGAGCCTTCTCAAGACGATTCAGGACTGCTTCAAGCCTCTGGTCTTGCTGTACCTGCGAGTTTCCGTGAACCAAGACATCATCGATGCTGTTCTCGACTCCCCCAAGGCCTTTCAACACCTGACTCATGTGCATCTGAAACTTTTCTGATCCAGAATTAATTTAATATGGCAGTACGTTGAATTGGTATCTACCTTATGGGGTAATGAAGGTTGTCATTGGTCTGGATTCCTCCACCAGTTTTATCTTCCAGTATCTCGAGTTAGCATCGATTTTCGAAAATACTTTAGCACCTGCTAATCTGTTGAACATTGTGTCAACCGCTGGAGTGGATAGTTTTCCCTCTTTACGCAGTTGTTAGGCATATTGGTTCACTTTGACATCGACCGATGTTAATCGCCGAAATACCATCAAGAATGAAATCCTCATCATCACTACAGTTGCTAGCTGCGTTCACTTCATGAAGTGCACTCTGTGCCCATGCTTTACGACTGAAATATGCCTTACTCTAGTGGTCTTCTTTTATACAAATGTTGCAAGTTGCATCACGAGCTGTGCAGTTCGCGCTTGAGTGAAAATAACCTACACACCAGCTACAATTTTGGTATTGTATAGGTTTACTGTCTTAAGGCTGTGTGTTTGTGTGATTTATTTTTTACTTGATTTCTACTTGTCTTTTTGGCACTGGTGTTTTCCCATATTTTGTCCCCTGTACACTCTGTCTACCGAAGAACTTATTTGGAAAATGTCCTGCTGTTTCTTGACAGTTTCCCTATGACTGACCTGGGTTATTGTTTCTCCAGTGTCAGTTCTCCATCGTGCTGAAATTTCTCAGACAAGGATTTATCCTTGATACCAATCACAATTTTGTCTCGAATAAAGTGTTCTTTTACAGGTCCAGATTCACAGCATTCCGCCAAATAGAATAGAACCAGTGATGTAAGAATCTACAGGTTCTTATGTTTCTGATGTCGCAGTTGTTTCAAAGATCACATTCTTCTATATCGCGAAATGACCCTCAAACCTCTATATTACTGTCTCATAATCAGACATTTCTTCATCTGTCAAATTAAGCGAACTCAGAACATCTTCCGCTTCTTCTCCCAAAGAATACATCAAATTATTTACCTGCGTCTCGCCTGATCTCCTGTCCAACCCGGCTGCTTTTCTCTGTCTTCCAATCCGCCAGAACCATTTGGCTCATTCTTCTGGCTTGAAGGAAATCTTCTTGGGTGGGGATATTTGGCTGGTTGTTAACGGAAAGTTGTCGTTGTTGTGGTTCTCTTCTGCCATTTTGCTTACTCACGTTGTTTACCGACAGACGTGCAACTTAAAAATCCTGGAGTTAAATCTTCAGCGAAAAGTTCATTGCACGTATGCAGCGCATTGTAATGCCTGTTTAGAGTGCAATACCGCTGCCACCATGTTATGTTAGGCCTATTATCGACTTGATCGTGTAAGAACGAGCGTTCATTCAGAAGACGTGACTGTTTATTTCGCCGGCCGCGTCACGTGATGTCGTGACGTAAATGTGAATTAAAGCACAGGTAGCGTGCACGTGGATTAGGTTACATGACACTAACGACCTTGGCCACGGAGGCCCCTGATTTCGTCTTTAGCTACTCATTCGTATATGAATATTATTATTTACTCCATGTACTATTATTGTTATTGTAAGCTTCTTCTTATTTCTGTGTCATCCGAGTTTTTAAAATTTGAATAAGAACTTTACAAAAACTTCCAGATCGCGATGTTATCACATACTCATGACGTCAATTCCACTTGCTTTAACGACTTCAGTTTCAGGACTTCCGGTTACATCCTTATCGCTTGTCCATTGCCACTTTCTCTGGGCTAGCAATTAACCAAACTGTACCTTTTATTCTCTTTTCTATAAAATCATCATCATATTTAGACAGTTACGTTGAATTTTTGTCAAAATGAAATCGATCATTTGAATTTTGCCGAAGTGGCGTTAAGTTCTACTCATTTTCTCAATATTTCTTAAATCCTGTGAGCAGAGAATAAACTCTTATCCCATTCTGGTCAGAAAGTTGTGTTCGTACGTCTTTTTGTGTGCGTACCAAAGAAAAGTTCTTTTCCCATTACTGCTGATGTCTTTCGGTCTGCCCTAAAAAGAAATCTCTCAAATGGCCGGCAGTTTTCGTAGTCTGTCCTCATTAGAATTTTTTGCTGGCCGTTTCCTTTTTTTTCCCTCTCTCATTCAGTAGGGCTGTCCAAATAGACCGTGCCAGTACGCAATTTGCACTCTCGGCTTCCCCTTTTCTCACACGGAACGTCCCCCCCCCCCCCCACCGCCCCCCCTCCCCCCTCTTTCACTTGATATATCATTTTATTCCCCAAACCGATGTCCGAAATTACTACACGGCGCCACTCCGGCTGTGTGTTACAGTACTCCAGGGGATATTACCCTGTAGTTTGCCCATTTTTTACCTGGTGTTAGCACGTAACATTTTTCACGTCTACCACTTCGCAAGTGGGTGTTTGGCGGTTGCTTCGACCTGATTCGGTCCATCCCAGTCGTCCCATAGGATTGTTTCCACTCGTAGGTGGGTGCGTTGACAGTTTGTTGGGTCATCCGGAAACTTCAAAAACTCATTTCGTTGAAAACAAAGTAAATGGATATCAACAGATTTCCATCAAGACAAAAAACATGGATACCATTGATTTAATTAGCGTTTCACGCCGTATTAACGAAAACTCCATTTATTCGACAGCGGATATGTTTATAGACCTATGTAGTCGGGGTAAAAGTCACTGAAAACCATTGTGTCTAACTCGCAAAACTCCTGACGGAAAACCGCATGATTTTATTCATTGATGATCTTACAACTTTCATACAGGCCAATGACGCGTCAATGCATGTCACTGTATGAATTTCTAAACAACTTTACACAACAGACTTTACTTCAAAAGAAAAACTGTCCCTACTGCATTTATGGATATAGTTAATCCTATCTCTTATTTTCATGCGATTTTGTACCAAATAATTTCACTCATTCCTTGGTCCATGAACTCATCCTTCACCGAAGCTCGTGCAAATTGGTTAATACGATATTTCGTGAACTAACATAGAAACGAACAGCATTGAGTCATTGAGCGGAGATAAAAAAACTTTCCTTTGCGGAGATAATTTCTCTCTTAAAACATTTATCCTCCTTATTTGTTTCGTAACGTCTCATTTGGAAAGAGAAATGGTCTGTATCAAACAGGAAATCGCCTGCAATAAAGAGCAGTAATTGAGCCCAACAGGGTGCGTTAGACAGACACCAAATGCCTTTTCTACGAAAGGACAAGACATCCGCAACACTTTTTCACTTTAATTGAGCAATCGTGTTGCGCTAGACTAGGGTGATACGGCGTATAATTACAGAATGGAATCAGGGTGTATATGTAGGCGGGAGCGTGCTGTGTTCCAGTGGAAAGAAGTGCTTGCCTTTCGATCGCTAGGACACGCGAGGCGCGTGTTCAAACCCGGCCTTGGACAGGGAATTCATAGATTACCCTGCTGTCATTCTTTCTGCAGCCTTCGTGACAATAAACGCTTAAGGACACCATTGGCGTCGTGTACCCCCGGGTGGAAAAGCTCCCGTAACTTGCCAAAGCACCCACGCCTCAACCATCTTTCTCTCCCAGCATTGTTACTTAATATTTGTACAAATAGTATTCAAACAACAGTATGATGCTTGCTAAAGGGTCACACGTTATCGGTCAAGAACAGGTTCTTGACTGTTTATTCATTTATTTATTTGATTGATGTTTTACGTCGTACTCAAGAATATTTCAGCCATACGACGGCGGCCAGCATTATGGTGGGAGGAAATCGGGCAGAGCTCGGGGGAAACCCATGACCATCCGCAGGTTTCTTGACAGTTTACCGCTTTTACGTTTTTATTCTCCGTTCATGAAGATGTCTAAATCGTAACAAATAAGACGCCCCCTAGTGTGTATTCATATTTTAGTGATATTCAGGACACATTCAGTACAGGATAGCATGGATAGCATATGACAGTTACAGACATACAGTGAAGTCATCAAGAGAATGGCACTTCTGTTTTTCGTCTAACGTTTGACACCCCTCTCTACAATGGTATTGGTCAGATATATGGCTTGAGGCAGTCGTAGCAGGAATAAACGACCGCCCCACATCTGAAATATGTCCAGAATTAAAGCCGCTACCGAGGCAGAGCGAGGTGTCTTAATACATGCGGTGTCCATGGTCAGGGGCTTTTCCGCTTAGTAAGAAGAGAACAACAGTTGAATGGGGTTAAGGGTATTGCTGCTATCATTGTTATCCATGCATTGTACTTAATCACCCAGTCAATAAATCTTCATGGTCATGTGATGAGAGATTGTTAAGTACGATGTAAAAACCGAAACATACATTGTTCCTACTTACGTATATACTTACCAAAGATATATATTGCAGCGCACTGTATTTTTGTCAGCACTCCGTACTTATTTCAAATTCAAGTTTTGAATCGAATTTAGGTCTGTTGGTTTCTCCTGCGTGACATCCCGGTTTCACCTTTGCTAAAGGGCATCTTTTTTACCAAGTCAACATTGTTGAATGGGTCGGGAAAAGAGTCTGGACAGGGGCTGACTGTGCTAAGGATTCGTTATTGACTATTTTCCACACGTTCTATAAAATATGCATGGACAAAGACGTCAAAATAAGCAATGTGCTCCGTCCACAAGGAGGTAAAAACATTCCATGGGGAAGTCACTGCATCGATTTTGTCAAATGCACATGCGCAACATCTCGGCCAACTGATACGTTCAAACAAGAACGGATGAAGAAAGGTCGTTTATTTTCTCTCAAGTACAACAATTACCGACCAGGAGACTGATATTTGATTAAGACAGAGTGCACTTAGCAAAATATGGGAAAACTCACTATCTTGTTTGTTTTTTCTTCTATAATTATACTGAAAATCAATCTCAGGTGCTTATAGCTTATACTTCTGCCTTGTGCGTCTCAGATCAGTCGTATTTCATTTCATGCTTTGAGCACTGTAAACGTTTGACGGTCAATACAATGTGTTATGTTTTTGACCTCTATATCACGCATAAAGTAGTGAACAGCTTAAAGAGGCATGACCATCTATGCAATACCGGAAGTAGCACTTGATGTACTGCTTTGCGTCTGCACCTTTTCTCTTGTGGGTGTGCCCTTGCTATCATTACGGGACGGTGATCTTCATTTTGACGTTGTTATGCGTGGACAGTGGGAGCACTTCGCCCGTTGCATATCACTGAATATACATTTGCTGATTGCTTTCTGCGGAGTTACTGTGACTAAATCTGTATAATGAAAGAATCTACCTCTCGTGTTTTCTCAGAATACAGCGGACACATTTGAACGCGAAAAGAAAAAGATCTTCTAGAATGGATTATAATCTCTCAGTTGCTTTTTGTCATCAGTGCCTTGACAAAGAAGGCAAGGAAGAAAAAATGATATCTTCTAACCGTGGTTAGAGGATGGTGCAGTTGAGATATTTTCATGATACAAATAGTTGTCTCCCTTTGTGCTACATGGCTTCAAATCAGCTTGCATACGCACCACTTGTATTTATTTATTTATTTATTTATTTTGTGTTTTACGCTGTACTCAAGAATTTTTCAATTATACAATGGCTGGAAACCCACAACCATGCGCAGATTGCTGTCATGTCTTCCCACGCACAGCCGGAAAGGAAGCCAGCGTGAGCTATGATTGAACTTACAGGAACCGCACTGGTGAGAGGCCCCTGCATCATCGTGCCACGTTAACATGCTAACACACTCTGCCATGGAGCCGATCAAACACCCCCATCCCCACCACCCCCGCCCCCTTTGTCTCCTCCCACTTGTATTGAAGAATTTGGGAAAAGGGAAAAATCTCCTAACAGGCCTAGCGCTACAAAGAGGTTGTGCCTTTCGGATAAAACCAAACCAATACGGCAAACTACGGCAAGACCCCAAACAAACAAACAAAATGTGATACTTATAACCCACGCACCCATTATTTGTGTTAATGGGGTTGGTGGGATTCGTCAGTAAACATTAGTCGCATAATTTTATTCAACGGTGACTCAAGTAGAGGCATATTGCTCGATGTTAACGATGCATGTTTGTGTGGAGAGCGCGGCTAGTAGGCAATAAAGCGGTTCTGTAAACACTGTAAAGGTCGTGCTTCAGTTTAGCTTGATGATAATGTATTTACAACTTCGTAAACATAACAGAAATTATTAGTTCACGCCCCACTTTATGTGTTTTATAGTGGTACTTTTGGAACATGCATAAGGCGGGGAAAAGTGTGGGGGGGAATACAAAATGGTGTGGAGATTTAATACGACTTAGCGCAATTGCAATTGTATAACCATATTTCGATGGTGGAGTCACTATATATGTCCTCTGTCGTAAAAGCGGGAAAACTTTGGTTCGATTCCAAATGGGGTCGGGATAGAGAAGCCTTTGTGAACTGAAAAAAATCCACACATTTGATTCAAATAGACCACCAGATTCAACTATCAGACTATTTTTTATTCTGTCGAAGAAAAAGTAAAAAAAAGTATGTTTAGATATTGCTTAATTAAAATGAATAATACGCTGACTCGACAATGGTTGCTACACGAAATACTGCAACCTCAAAGAAACTGCTCCATTTACGTCACAGTGTTAATATTAGTTTCCGTCTCAGATCGAGGCATCGCTAGACTAGTGTTGCTTTTGTGGCCATCTTGGTGAAATTTTCCACATGTTGGTGGTGGTAGGAACTTTCAAACCAATGAATATATACAGGTGCATTTAACTGAATAAGGTCTCTTTGTTCAAAGGATCTAACCAATCAAATTGCAGCATCCAGCAATTCAAATTGGAAGTTATTGTGTGTATGACGCGACACTGCATGGGAAGATTCATTTGGGGGAAATAAAGTTGCTGTATAAAAATTTAAGTTTGGCGCGACAGCTGTGTAGGGTCCTGCGCAGCTTAGGATTGGGTTTTTTGTACAACTCTAGTTTAGAACAGTTCACTCGTCCAAGGCATGTACCAATACAAAACCAGTCGTTTTGGCTTGCCCTAAAGCCACCGTAGTGAAATACACGCTAATTAACGGATGCTGATCGTGCCGCTTGGAGTGGCGGCAGAGATCAAAAGAGGTAACAAAATCAAGTTTACAGTAGGATGGACGGACCACATCTACGTCAGTCTGTTAGCAGTAGCTGTGCTAATGTTTCGGATCTTCAGACTGATTAGGCCGTGGTGTCTGAGGTCGTGTTGTAATGACCTCGTTGGATTACGCATAGCACTGGTAAATTGCCCGTCTTGGGGCAATGGAGTTTAGAACGCGGCGGCAAATTAGGTCCTTGGGTTCAGAGCAGATTAAAAACATGCCCGGGAGGAATATCACACTCTTAAGATCCATAAAGCTGACTAATTGTGGGATTATCCGGTTCTGAGATGAGGCAAAAGAGTTTATAACGCATGTTAACATGACTGGATCCTTTATGACACACTTTATGACGTGATGTAACACATTTAAGGCCCTACATGGAGAGTTGAGTAACTCCCTAACTGAAGTAAAACTTACACGAGGCCGAATTTCAAATAGTTACCAGTGACCATTTGCACACAATCACACTGTCCTTTTACTCCCTATGGTGCCTTGTACATGTATATACAGCACCAGTCAGACAACGATTTAATTATTTATTTATCTGATTTGTTGTTTTACGCCCCACTCAAGGATATTTCACTTATACAACGGCGGCCAGCATTATGGTGAAATGAAACCGGGCAGAACCCGGGGGAAATCCACGACCATCCGCAGGTTGCTGACAGACCTTCCCACGTACGACAAAACAGAAAAGTCAGTAACGAAAGAAAACAAATAAATGACATGTGGAGTGAACAAATTACCATCATTAAGCATACATAATGTACATTGGTCATTGAATGATACTGTCAATCTAATCAACTTCCTTTTCTTTCTCTTTTCAGATTTTTAATGGTTTTCATGTGTTTGGTTCTGAGCGTACTTGTGACCATTCCTCAACATCACAATTTGATGACTCAGCTTTTGTTTTTTGTGGTAAGTAACTTACTTAGTATATTAATGAGAAATTCTATATATGTGTGTAAGCGTCGATTTTTACATCGTACTGAACATTTTTCCAGTCACGTGACGACGAAGAGCCATAAGGTGTGTATGTATTGTGTCTACTTGTGGCAGTGCGAGTCCATGCCGTTAAACTGTTGTGGTAACTGGAGTATCACGTCCAAGGTACCAGACAGGCCCCGATAGCACAGTTGGTAGATCCAGGATCAATCCTTGATCGAGTCACACCTAAGACTTTAAAAGGGGAAGTTGTAACTTCCTCGCTTGGCGTTCAGCATAAAGGGGATAGTGCAACGACTGGTTAACCCATATCAGTATAATGGCTCGGGCGGGGCGCCTTACTTGCCTTCGGTAAGTCGTCTCAGTGAAGCAGCACTAAATAAAAGAGCGGTGGAAATACGTCTTGCAACAAGGAGGCACATTACACGTACATGCACCCTAATAATTCCTTCGTCGTCATATGACTGAAAAATTGTTGAGTACGACGTTAAACCCCAAGCACTCACTCACTCGGGAACTTTAGACCCAGGGTCAATCCTGGGTCGATTTACACCTAATACCTTAAAAGAGGAAGTTGTAACTTCCTCGCTTGGCGTTCAGCATGAAGGCGATAGTGCAACGACTAGTTGATCCGTATCAGTATAATGGCTCTTACTTGCCTTCGGTAAGGCTCATTGAAGCAGCACTAGATAAAAGAGCGGTGGAAATCCGTCCTGCAACAAGGAGGCACATTACACGTACATACACTCTAAGTATTCCTTCGCCGGCATATGACTGAAAAATTGTTAAGTACGACGGTAAACTCATTCACTCACTCACTCGTAGACACCAGTCATGACACCCCACCCAGTCATATTATACAGACACTGTACCAACCAATCCTGTTTCCTTGCTCTAACCTCACAGCGCTGAAAGATGAGAAAAGCGAGAAAGACCAGTTTAAAGTTTTTGATATAAGATCCGACCCATGTTTGATCCCCGCTTTCTCGACTTTGATGGTGACAAATATGTTACCGTGCTTAAGCCATAGCATTTTACCCCTATTACAATATAAAATACCTGTTGTTACACTACCATAAAGAAATCTCCGACCACGTTTTCTGTTCAACCCTGTCTCTTTTTTTTTTGGGGGGGGGGTAGTGGGGGGGGGGTATTCTTCGTGTGTAATGGGATACTTTTACCGGGCAATGGCGGCTCGGGTTCAAGCTGAAATGACCACTGTTCGTGCAATGCAATAGGTTGACAGTTAGCTCACAAAACGTCGTCACAAAGAGCGGAGTGCACAATAAGCAAGATAGTTGTTTAGAGTGGTGCCTCTGTATGCGCATGTGCGTGACGTGTCATAGTTGAGATAAACAAATGGTCGTGATCATTTATGCCTATGATACAACACTGCAGTCTCCAATCTAAGTTCTTAAAATATATTTTTCTACATTTTCGACTTGAAACTGTCCTCAAACCGATGTAAAGTCTCAGATGTCGCAACAAGTGGTATCAAATACACGGATTTTGCTGAACTGTGTATAACTACCGAGAGTCATAATGCGCTAACACAGTCACGTGGATTGCTATCGCACCGATGAAATATCGATCATGCGCACTGGAAACAGCTACCCAATTACATATAGACTACACAGTTTAGGCCTTACTGCAGAGAGAAAATGTTCCCCGTTGAAACTTTGCGGTGAGGTCTATGGTTGGTTGAAACTAAAGTGTCCGAAACAGAACACCAACCTTCTGTAAATACCTGGCATACGCCTTCACCTAAAGCCGCAGCTCAAGCCGCGAGAGCTGGATTCGAACCTTGTACCTCAGTGGTCGATATAATTTTAAATAAATCGTCGGCCAGGGTTTCCTTGATATAACCAACGGGTAGTCTACTTGTTCGCTAATGATCCACTGATGACAGTATCAGTCGTGTGATTATTAACAACTTATAAACTGGCGTGGTACACGATTTTGGACACTGATTTAATTCATTTTTTGTATGTTTCCAACAGCATTGGTGACTGCTACTCTTTGCACGAAGCCCTCCTAATTTTGTATGTATATACTCTCTTATAGTTCTTTACCGGTTTGTGTTGGACGTTGTTTTGGGAATGCGCCGTGCCATTATTGACATTTTGGTTGAGGGGCTGTCTGTTTGGAAGCATATATTGTATATATAATGCGCAGGTTCCAGCACCGACATCACTGACTTTAAAAATGCCAGCGTATGAAGCAATATAGAAAATACAATTTAGTCTGATGGAAGAATACTGTCACTGGATAGGGCGTCGCTTCTGGGGTCTTCAGCATGACCTACCAGTGAGCCACATCTATATATATATATATATATATATATATATATATATATATATATATATATATATATATATATGTACAAGGAGGCCGAAATAACGCATAGGCAACCTTACCCCCGAGCAAACACATTGAATTGTTTTCTTTTGCTACATTAATTTCGAACACGCAAAAACCCAGGAGTCTCTCACCAATGCAGTGAGTTGTGAGTTCTGTGAGTTCAAGTCCAGTTGGCTTCCTTGTGGGTTTCCCCCTGGCTGTCGTCGTACAAGTGAAATATTCTTGAGTACGGCGTAAAACGCCAATCAAATAAATAAATAATCATCTAGAACACCTGAATGTAGCCATATAGTGAAACATTCTTAAAAATCAAATAAATAAATATAACTGTATAATCTAATGCTTGTATACCACTCACCAACCGAAGAAGGTGCTTTCAAAATGCTGAAGGACAATTTTCGATCCAAAACGGTATTTTCGCCGAAATACGCCATTTTTAGGTCTCTGACTATCTAATTATTTCATCACTCTGTCCATCCGTCTCTTTGATGTGTTTCAGGAAATCGCCATGGTGCTATGGTTCATGCTGGAGTACGTGTTACGTGTCTGGTCTGCTGGATGCAGGTCCCGGTATCAAGGGCTCGCGGGCCGGGCTCGATTCGCACGAAGACCATCATGCATTTTAGGTGAGATGCCTCGCAGAGTTACGTCCCTTGATTTTACTGTAATATTGTATGGAGGAAAATATTTTGTGTTTTGCTTCGGTCTTAAGACCAGACTCATCTTAATGAAAAACAAATGGAGTTTTGTCCAGATCTAAGAAAGTATTAACTTTAAATCTAATAAAAGTGAATAATCAGCTGATAAGCATTTAACTGAAGGCTTAGTGACAAGAAACGTCTTAAGCACGTTGAAAACAATTTGCATATCTTCGACCAGGAAGTCTGTACCTTACATCTTAGAAAGTTCGTCAGTAACTATCCAAAGGCTGGTGGTTTACTCCGGGCACTCTGGTTTCCTCTGGTGCAAAATAGTCATCCATCGTCTAAAAGTGAATTATTCTTGAATATTATGTGTCGAAGAAATAAACGAAATATATCGTTTCGTAGAAAACTAGTGGTGCGATTAACGATGTTTGTAATTAGCATCTTTTGTGCAGTGGATCGCAAAATTCAGCTGTGCACCATTCCGTTGCTTAAACGCGCAACATCGAAGCAAAGCAAAACTGAGCAAATGTCACTTATTTGTTTATTTATATATTTATTTATTTTTCATTTGTGTTTTACCCAAGAATATTTCACTCATAATCCAGCGGTGAGTATTATGCTGGGAGAAAACCGGGCAAAGCCCAGGGGAAAACCACGACTATCTGCAGTCTGCTGGAAGACCTTCCCGGGCACGACCGGAGAGGAAGCCAGCTTGATCTGCGGGACTTGAACGCACAGCGACCGCACTGTGAGAGGCTCCAGGGTTATTGTGCTACGCTAGAACGTTATAACCACTCGACCATGTAATGCCACATTGGACCTACATTTGATTTACCTCCGCCTTCGGCCTGAAACTCCATCTTTTTTTGCGACACCTGACACAGGTCAATTTCTTCAACACTCTACGTAGGCTATATTTCATACGCGCGTAACTTCCAACGCCTTTATTGTCACAGGAAGTGGTGTAATCAGTTGCAATTTCCGGAAGTTGTTATAAAACCACTTTATTCCGCAGACAGTGTGCCGAGACATCAAGACGCCAGTCCGGATTGTAGTGCCTTAAATAAACCTCTTAAATTGTGATTTCTTTCTCCATTAATTCAAAATATTAAAATCTGAAAATAGACACTCATCTCATAACATCGAAGTTGATGTTAAATCAAGTGTAATGTTTTTGTAATAGGTAACATCCAGGGTAAAGTAGTTTTTGTTGTGACAATCCCACCTACTCTCGTCATACTCCGCACAACCCTGGAACTGTAGTTGCTAACACTTCTGAAGTAGAATTGGTGGAGGAGCTGTCTGTATTGCCTGCTTTCATTGACCATTGTCTTTTACTGTTGTGTTCGATAGTTCAAAGCCAACTCTTGCAGGTTAGTATTGTCAGAGGGTGTTTCCATGTACTCTCCAGGTTTGTTTGTGTGTGTGGGAGGGCGGGGGGGAGGGGTCTAATTTTTCTGGGTTTCCTCTACCCATCAAACTGACGGACATATGCATTTATTTTTCTCATAGGTGAAAATACAGCGCAATGCACCCATAAAATGTCATAAAAATTTCTTCTTTATTGTCATACCAGCTTTAGGTCGATATAATCGTTTTTAGTACATACATACAATATCTTACCCTTTGATATACTTCTGAACAGCCAGCTTAAGAAATAAGAAATACTCTTAGGATACCAAAAGTTTCTGGAGCAACAGATTGAAGAGCTGGCTGTTTACAAAGATTATTAAATCGTTATAAAATCGTGATGTTAGTCCATCCTTGATATACAATTGACATGATGTTATAAACCACTTTCGCAAATTGGCGGGGGTACTCCGTGGATTAGATCCATTAATGTTATGTTAAGCCCCCGTGACCGAGCGGTTAGACTGTTGAACGCTGCAGAATAACCCACGCGCCTCCCACCAGTGTGATAGCTGTGAGTTTATGTCCTGCTAAAGGTCTGTCAGAAAATAAATAAAGTATATACATTAATAAATGATTAAACATAAGCCAACTCTGATATTATTATTTTTTTTTGCTGTTGTTTCTTTCAGATTTAATTATAATTTTAGCCAGTATAATTCTACTAAGTGTGGGCAGTATAGGGCAGGTATTCGCCACCGCTCTCAGGGGCCTACGCTTCTTCCAAATTCTCCGCATGGTGCGTATGGATAGGCGTGGGGGTACGTGGAAACTTCTGGGGTCTGTAGTCTGGGCTCATAGACAGGTAAGGCTGCTGGCTTAGGGTTTTGGGTAAGGTATCCAGGTAATGTGTCCATAAAAGGTGTCCGAGTTTGGGTAAAAATTCCGGGCAAGTGTTTTGAGCAAGGTTTCTGGGTTGGGGTAAAATGTCTGGGCAAGTGGTTTGGGTAAGGTGTCCAGGTATTGAGAAGAGATTCATTGACGGGGTTTTGTTCAAGGCGTCCGGGTTTGGGTAAAAGGTCCGGGCAAGTGATGAGTTAATCAATAATACAAGAAATCAACCACCGGACCAATCAAATAACAGGCGAACCAATCAATCAGACAGTTAACTTAATCAATCCATTTTTACATTTTCAGGAGCTGATGACAACTGTATATATAGGATTTCTTAGCCTTATTTTTTCCTCGTTTCTTGTGTTCCTCGTTGAGCGGGGTCACAGTGAGAAAAAGTTTAGTACCTACGCCGACGCTCTCTGGTGGGGAGTGGTAAGTAACTTATTGTTTTATCATTGCTCTCACTGCTTGTGGAGCCTTGGTTGGATCTTTGATGCTCGTGTGACCGCTAGCGCAATATGTCCGTTGAAGACAACTTGATTTCCCCAGTACTGTGTGCATATCTGTATATGATATGTAAGAAAGTTCGTCAATGACCGGTGAAGGTCGTTGATTTACCTCTGGCTTTCCAGTTTTCTCCAATCATAAAATTCACCGCCATTGTCTAAGTAAAAAATTATTGAGGATGAGGATAAAGAACATTTAAATAATAAAATAAAATCGGTAGCCTTGATTCTAGCTGGGTCTATCGCTCAGTAGAAGTGATTTTTCAAACGCTGCCCGGCCTTGCGCCAGTATATTGTGACTGTTTGGGTGGGGGGTTTTGTTGTTGTTTTTTGGTGTCTTCGGTATGGCATTTCAGTAAGGCAGCACTACACGTATGTAGGTGGTTTGAAGTCATCAGTTATTTATTTATTTATTTGATTGGTGTTTTACGCCGTATTCAAGAATATTTCACCTGTACGACGGCGGCCAGCATTATGGTGGGTGGAAACCGGGCAGAGCCCGGGGGAAACCCACGACCATCTGCAGGTTCCTGCCTGACTTTCCCACCTACGGCCGGAGAGAAAGCCAGCATGAGCTGGACTTGAACTCACAGCGACCGCATTGGTGAGAGAGACTCTTGTGTCATTACGCTGCGCTAGCGCGCTAACCAACTGAGCCACGGAGGCCCCAAGTCATCTGTTACAAGGAAACACCGTCGTGATGTGGCCAATGTAGGGCTGAAAAGCCACGTTAACCCGCTGTCGTCGCTGTGAGTTCAAGTCCAGTTCATGCTGGCTTCCTCTCCGGCCGTATATGGAAAGGTCTGTCATCAACCTGCGGATGATTGTGGGTTTCACCCTGGCTCTGCCCGGATTCCTCCCACCATAATGCTGGCTGCCGTCATATAAGTGAAATATTCTCGAGTATGGCGTAAAAGACAAATCGAATAAATAAATAAATAGACTGCAGCCAAGCAGAAAAATAAAGACTTGAAAGACAAAACATGAAGCAATGCACATCTTATTATAAACTTCGCTTGGTTTACTGTGTGATACCTTCATAACATATAATGTCAGCATCTTTCTCTTTAATTATCATTCCTCATTTCTTTTCTTTAAAAAAAACGCAAAAACATGAATATGTCTTTTATTCCTTCACAGTCGATTGAATAAATCATGAAATGAACATGTACTTCATTGTTCATTCTGGGATAGACAATATCCAAACACCCAGAAATGTGATGTTTTTTGACTGATTTTCTCCCATAGATCACTCTATGCACTGTGGGATACGGTGATACGGTCCCCGAGACTTGGGCAGGCAAACTTATCGCAGCTTTTTGTGCCGTTTTGGGAATATCATTCTTCGCACTTCCGGCTGTAAGTTGTCGCAATTCTTGTTTTCCTGAAATCGTCATTAAAAGTAATACCTACATTCAGATCAGGGAACATTTAAGTGAAACCCAGCTTGTATTTGTATTCCAAAATGCCTCAGGGACGAAGAAATATTCAAATTGTAGAACATCCTTTTTGGACATAAGAAAATGTTGTAAAATTTCTTAAAATAAGCTCTGAACAGTCTTAAATGGTATATGTTACTTTTACGAATTTTCCAGATAATCACCTAACTACAGTTGACTCTTGGAGAGACAAAAATGTATGATTAGCTGTATAAGTAAACATTTAATTTAAGTACCTGTTTGTTGAGGCGAATCTTCAATTGAAAATATCCAGAAAGAAACCGTTCAGCTTTTATTCCAAACTGAAAAATGTTTTTGCCAAAATCTTCAATCCCAGAATCCGTCCATTTAAAATATATCAGCAATTCCATTAGACTGCATCACAATGGTGTACCAACAAATACCACACATTTTTACGACCATTTAGCAGTGGGGTTTTTTTATTATTAATTTTTTTTTGTTTGTTCTGACCTTCTTCAGGGCATTTTAGGTTCCGGATTCGCCTTAAAAGTGCAACAACAACAAAGACAAAAACATTTAATCAGACGCCGTGTGCCTGCCGCCATGTTGATTCAGTCGCTATGGAGATGTTACGCAGCTGACGAACATTCCATTTCCATAGCAACCTGGAAACCTCATATGATTCCATGCCCTAGTCCTTCACAGTAAGTGTGAACAGTTAATTCTGTATAATATAAAAGGTTTATTCTAATACGACAAGCGAACTTGAAATGTGATGCCGTTTGCGTTAGTGTTGAAGCGTAAAATGAAAGAGCACGAAGTATATGTCAAGGAAATGACCTCTGAGAAGAAAACTCCATTTGGCTAAACAGTACCGTTTTCCGCACTAAGTTAATCAGTCGATTCTTTTTTGAGAATGTTTGTTATTTATTTGCTGAAATCTGAAAAGCAGGGAATAAAATACTTTATTTGTTCTAATACCAGAAGCGAAGTTGTAATGTGACACCGTTGGCGTTAATGTGAAACTTACATGTAAATTAAAGTTGTAAAGGAGGATGTAAAAAGACGAATTTTTACACTCAAAAATCTAATCTGTTAATTTTAACAGAAATCTGTTGTCTGAGTGATGTTAGAATGTATTCTGTTATTATAACACCATATTCTGTCATATTCAACATAGTATCCTGTTTGTCTAATAGAATGGTTAAGCTGAATTAATAGAACATGTGTGTTATATTTAACAGAACAATCTGCTGCAATAACAGAATACATTCTAACATCACTCAGGCAACAGACTTTCTATTAAAGTTAACAAATTAATTTTTTGAGTGTAGGATGTATTGGAAAGCTTCCGCAATGCATAGAATGGATAGCTCTTATTTGTCACATACAATGAAGACAGTTTAAACTGCGGAATTTGGAGAATGTAACCGTACAATATAATTCATTAACAACGGTTATTTGTTACAAGTTATTGTTAATTTGACATATGAGCCTGAGGTCAATTACAAAACAAGACGTCCGAGATATAATTTTACAACATTAACGTGACGTCACTGCTTTGCAGAAAAATGGGCAAATTGATGCATTTTAATCTGTGAGGGTACCTACATTTATTATTATTATGACTTATCAACGAATATTATTTCCTGAAATATTTACATTGGAGGATTTGCAAGGTATGTCAGCATTATTAATTTTGTATACTCACCTGTGTTAAAATGCAATAATTTGAGCCACCCTTGCCATAAAGCTACGACTTCGTGACACAACGGGACGTCACCACAATTGTGAAACTTCAGTCTAACAATCAGTCCAAATAGCCAATAACTGACGAAACTGTTCAGATACATTACCAATAACTGGGGTCTGACAGTGAACCTAAATAGCCAGTTAATATGCATTTCAGAGAAACGTCTCGACGAGCCAACAGTTCTTTTGTAAGCCGATTTTCCACACGGCGGAGAGATCGTGGATATCAACATAACAACAACAACAACTCAAATAACCAATGTCCGCCCACGCCGACGACAAGGTACGGGTCTGGTCGACGTCATAATATTCCTAACGCCAACACGGACGAGAACGAGATTCCAGACGCTCTAAACAGGTATGGTAAACACACCACACACCGCCTACCACTTTGCGATGATTGGTCAGAGTGAAGAGGGGAGAATGCTGATTTAATATATGGTGATGTGGAAGCAAATTAACACTTGTGGCGATGTGACTCTCTGAAATTGTCTGATATATCTTCGTATAAAAACGATAATAAATTTTAATGCTCAGTAATTACCACAACACATAACCCTTTATACCCTAATTCTTCTAAAACTTGGGACAGATATTAATAGTGTTGAAAGTAGAATATTACATTTCTTTACCAGCCTTTTAGAAAGGTAAACATATGAGTATGTTGTTCATTAAATGGTGAGAAAAAGGAAATTCAACATTCCTGCTAGAATTACACATATACTGACTAAAATGAGCAGACCAAGTGTCCCAAATTTTAGAAGAAATAGGGTACCTTGGCATAACTTTCCTGTTTTAGGAAAGCTGGTTATTTACCTGTCCTTTAATCTTTTCACACAACTTCGACAGGGAATCTGTAGACCTCCCCGCCCTTACAGCTTCTAGGGCTTTGGTGGAAAAGTTCGTCAGTAACTTGCCAAAGGTCGATGGTTTACCCCGAGCAGTTCTGTTTGCTCCACCCATAAAACTGACCGCCATCGTATAAGTGAAAAATTCTTGAATATGGCGTTAAAGAGCAATCACATAAATAAATAAATAAATAAATAAATAAATAAATAAATAGTATAATATGAATGCATAGAACTCATTTCCCCACAAACATTTGTAGAATATTGTAACAAGGAGGTATTCCAAACCGAATCAATAATATTTAATAGTCACCTTTTTCTCGCTTCCCCACCCGTCATATCCTTGGAACCCTTCTTTGTAAACAACCCCAGCTTGTTAAATATTGTCTTGCTTGACCATATTTATAGCCATTTGTCACAAGTCATTATAGTCATCAGTTGTCCCCGTCGCCGATACACACTGAATTAAAGAATCAATCAATCAATCAATCAATCAATCAATCATTCATTCATTTATTAATTCATTCAGTCGATTAATCAGAGTTTCAAATGACTCCCTTGGTGACTTGGTTCGCTTGTAACGCTGCTGTCTTCACGCGGATTTCGTGGCATGGCGGTGCATGCGTACTGACAAGCTAGGGCAGCGCTGTCAACAATTGAGGCTGGACGAATACAAAGTTCGCCCTCTGTAATTGAAGATATTAACAATAGTTATGCATGTAGAAACCTATAAAAATAAACCAGATACATCCAAATAAAAATTTTAAATATTCATTCTTCATTTCCAAATATAGCTGTTTTAAAAATATTTGCGCAGGGTATTGTATATCAGCAAACGTCATATCGTCTTGGCGCATGCGTTGCGAGCAAGCTGGTGTAATGATGTACTTTTATGAAGAAGCCCTGCCTTTTAAACTGAAATAGTTTTGCCGTTCATTTTAACTTGCTCATCCGCAGATCATGATTCTTTACTTGAGTAAGTTTCAATCAACTGTAAACTAAAATTATATTAAGTGCCATCTTTAATGAAATGCTGCGTCCAAGGAATAGCTTTCTGGAACTCTCGTGAGACTTGCGTTATTTGAAAAGCTGAGAATGTTACAACAATAGCAGACAGTTTTTTTTCTAACACAGATCCAGTGTAACCTAACCACACGTGTTTTTCATGGGATTGTATTGATGATAAGAATTGAAAAGCTACGTGAGCACTACGTCAGCGCTACGTCAGCATACGTCACATAGTTCCCAACTGCACGTCGCTCTGCACGCCGAGTTATGTTTCATTGCTTTGCACGCCTGTTCATTGTTTGATTTCAGCGGAGTGTTTGAAGTTATTTTGTGTATCAAGATGTTCAAGTTTAACTTTGGCCGTTTTGTCGTGAACATTTTTTTACAGTTCCCTATGTCTTAAAGAAGTGAACTTGAAGGGGCATATGATTTTTGTTAACGTGTGCCATGGGTATTCTGTTTCATTCCTGATCTCATGTCATTTTAACACTGGAAACACTTAGCGAAAAACGAAATATAACAAGGAATGTAGAGACAAACGTGAAAGCTAATGATAATATACTTAATCGGGTAATTAAGCTCATGGAGTCATTTGTTTTCATTTTAAACTTTTTTGTTTGCAAGAATTAAAAACAAAATCTAGATCCTGGTGGCCGTTTGTGTCATGTCGTAAAGGGAGATAACTTACAGATATTGCCTCCCCATTTTTACTGATTTGCTTTCTTCTGCCTTTTCCACAATTTTTCCCGACCTAGTCTGATTAATCACACATGGTAAGACTTTCCCTTTCCTCAGTGGCTTTTTAGTTTCCGACATAGGACATAATTCCCTTGTAGTAGGAAATCATTTATCCCTGCACAAATTTGTGTGTTATTAAATCCTAACTTATTGTTCGTTGTGTTTGTTCATTGTGTTGTACCGTGTTTTACATATGAATTGTGTTGTTCGTTGGGTTGTTCATTGCGTTCTTCATTGCGCAATGTGATATATCGTGTTTTATGTATGAATCGTATTGTTCGTTGGGTTGTTCATTGTACAATGTGATGTATCGTGTTTTACGTATGAATCGTTTTGTTCGTTGTGTTTGTTCATTGTACAATGTGATGTATCGTGTTTTACGTATGAATCGTATTGTTCGTTGTGTTTGTTCATTGTACAATGTGATGGATCGTGTTTTACGTATGAATCGTATTGTTCGTTGGGTTGTTCATTGTGCAGTGTCTTATACCGTATTTTACGTATAAATTGTATTGTTCGTTGTTTGTTCATTGTACAATGTGATGTATCGTGTTTTACGTATGAATCGTATTGTTCGTTGGGTTGTTCATTGTACAATGTGATGTGTCGTTTTTTAGGTATGAATTGTATTGTTCGTTGGGTTGTTCATTGTACAATGTGATGTGTCGTTTTTTACGTATGAATTGTATTGTTGTTGTGTCTTGTATTCTGAAGTGTGTGTGATTTGACCTTCACGTAATTCCATTCCCAAGATCTTCCTAAAATGTGTGTGTGCACAAATTCTCTGAGAGTAACACAGTAGTGAACTATTAGCGTATTAAAGACTGTGGTGCATCTTATGGTTGATTGTGGTACGCTAGAAGAAGATTTCTGTAGGTTGGTCACAACACTAAACCTAGGCTCGTGGGTAAAGAATAAGCCGACATTTGAGGAGTCCCGCGAGTTCACGCAGATATAGACGAGGCAGGATGGGGGCTCTAGCTAACGCAGATAAAAGGCGAGACTTTACGGTACTTGCTAGACTGAATACACATCTCGCACAGCACGGTCTGTCGACCCGACGGCTTCGTAAAATCATGCCTTTTACCCGCGTTAGTTCGCGAGAGCCTCCACCCTGATTGGCCTCAACCTGCGTGAAGTCGCGCGATTCCTCAAATGCCGACTCAGTTTACACTATATGAATAACAGAGGAATGTTAAAATAGTGTTTTTAAGCGCGTGAGTAGTGAAGTAGTGGCATGGAAATGATACCCCTTAGCTCGGTCTGTGTCATGTATCTGGGCATCTACGTTGTGTATCTAAATCGTTTTGTATTTCTCATTTGATTGTATCTGTAATACACATATCATGTTATCTGTCATAATACACGTTTGTTGAGCAAACTGTCACCTGACAGTGGCATCGGAAGCAGTACGGATGGTACGACCATGGTTGTACCACTTTTCATAAAAAAAAACGTGAAAAAAGTGAAATCAAAAGTGAAGTCGAACCAATTTAATGGCGACAAACAGAATGAAGGCCCAAGCACACACTTGTGCATTATAGACTGTTAAGCACAAAAAATCTACAATGGATCTCCATGTATGTGAAAAAATAAAAGCCTTGTAAAACGATTTTAGTGCTTCTCCTGCTGTCAAGCATGCCAAAGCTTCCGGGGCCTCGCCTCGCCCTTTGTGTTGGGATAGTCGACGGATGGCCGTACTAAATTCGAATTGCTTCCGACGAGCCTGCCTGGTTGTATTAACCTCAAGAAACACACCTGTGATTTGTGTGAATTGTGTGAATTGATATAATTGTTTACCCTAATGGAAGTCCATGCTTCGTGGATATTTTGAGGCAACGTGGATGGAGTTTTAGCTTTTAATGTGAATTTGCCGTGTGTGGCTTATTCGTCGTCTGTTAATATCACCAAAGATGTTATGTTTCGCTGTGTGTCCGCTCACTCTCGATATCCTGGCTCTTTGCAAATGGCTCTAGTTACAAATTTACTTTTAGAAAACCCATCATTGGATGAGCAATCGTTCTTCAGTTACTTGCATATTTGCATAATACTTTCACATCGAATCGAAATGGCTGGTTTTCATTTTAGCGTTGTTAGAGTTATTGCTATAATATAATTATTGCTGATGTCTTAAATACAATAACAATTAAGTCAGATCTGGTTACATGTTTTCCCGTTAGAGGGCAGCAGCATCAGCCTTGTCATGGTGACCTGTACATTCTTTTCTGCGCATGCCTTTTCCGTGAAGATTTAACGGTGTTGCGATGAGAAGTCATATAAATACCGTGACATCGCCCATGGTGGTGCCCTCTAGCGTCAACTTCTGTCACTTTCGTTATGTTCCTATCTTTTTATCAAAAATGTTGACGTAAAATTTAACATTTGATTGATTTGTTTTGTTTTTTTCTGACTGTTGTTTTACGCCGTTTTCAAGAATATTTCACCTCCATAAAGGCGGCTTTAACATTTGGTCCAGAATTTTTTCCCTTTCTCCGCAATTCCCATTTATTACTGTAAAATAGCCATAAATGTGACTTCCCGATGGGAAATTACCGTTACTTTCTACTCCTGGAATTAAAAACCACATGAACGACTCATTTCAATATTTACAGATCATAAGAAAACATTACCCGTACAGCGTAAGGAACATATACGTCTTTGTCACAAGCCACAGAGCTCTTGCTGGCTTTCCACTCTGGTCGAAGTTAGGAAGGTCTTCCAGCAACCTGTAGATGGTCGTGGGTTTCTCCCGGTTTCCTCCCACTATCACTAACATCATTAAAATAAAAAAAAAAAAATAAATCACACACTACAATATCAGATTATTCTGGACTATGCTTTTGACAAACGCCTTTTCGTGAAACAAACAAGTTCTAATCAGCTCCATGCTGGGCAGTACATATAGCCTGGGTTTAAATTAGTAATTAAATTTGTAATTCAAGCCTTGATATATATATATATGATTGATATTTATATAAAAACCATACAGAGAGCAAAACTAAAGCAGCGACAGCGTGGCATAGTTACGAAATGGTCAGACTTAAGCGGTGAAATACGGCTTGTTGTCAATTTCTTTAAGTCAGGCTTTTACTCCGACTGTTCACGTAAATGCGTTAACATAGGAACAGCTTACGTGACCTATGAAAGCCTAAAGCCGAAATTGAGAAGAGATCGGTGTTTCATGAGTTATGAACTGTGACGGATCAGAAAATGTGCAGCATGATATATCAGAATTTTATCAAGTAACATTCGATTAAGACAAAAGCGTTATGTTTTAAATGGCCTGCGTTAAAGCTGGAAACATCTATAGATACTTCTGTAACATTAGCCTCATGTCACACGCAAGTCTTGGTGAAACTTGCACAGATTTGAAGCGGTTTTTATTTACCTATGCCGTTTGATTAACGTAAGTAAATGCCTGGAAATGTTTTTGAGTTTGGCTCTAGTGTCTGTGGTTTTTCTTTTACGAGGAGCCCACTAAGCCTAGCTGTCGGGGATAAAGAATCCATGTCGTCAAGCGTCCGTAAAGAGAACTCCGTGTCTTCCTTCTGCGGAAAAGACTCAGAGGGTAGGTTTGACTTACTTGGTCTACGTTACGTTCCCGCAATACAAACTACCAGTGCAATATGTAGACAACCTGTGTTGAAAACTTAACGGAAATTCCAAAGTGAGAATGTAAAAAACAATCCCTCCCCTTTCGTAAGGGCTCGTGTGATTGGCCAAACACCCGAAAAACCGATCCAACCGCTATCAATGGACAAATGTGGCCGTCGTCAAGTCAATCCCTCCACATTGCTGACCCAAGCTGCTTAGCTATAGAGCACATTTCTTGTAACAGGGGAGGATTGTAGTCTGTATATCCACTGCTAGGCAGGTTGAAACATTATGGTTTTCTTTGGTTCTTGATTTACTGAGTTTAATTGATGCTTGGAGCGGTATGTATCTGCATTAATGTATCAAAGTATAGGTTGAAATATTTGAAGATGCCCGAGTATTTGACTTAATGTTCGCCGTTTTTTCACGATAAATCCCGTTTGGCTAGATTGGCAAGGAATGATGGAAAGGTTCCACTGTAATTTCTTTGAATTTCTTAATTTATTTACTTATTACACTGGCCCTTGACGCCCTGTGCAAGAGCATTTTACTTTTACGACGGTGCTCAGATCAGGTTTACGAGGGTAGGAAACATCAATGATTAAAAAAATTATTTTTAATTAACCATTTTACAGCATTACCACGGTTAAATAGATCAACGGATAATGTTCAATCGAATAAGTAAACCATTCACTTTAGTAGTAAACGTGTCAAACCGTTAAAAAACATTTAATCAAATTTAATGTACATTTTTATCTTTTTTGTCTTTGCAGACGACGTGGACTCCTCATCACCCAGCATGACTCAGCTCACAGATACTCACAAAAAAGCCATCCGGGCCATACGCAAAATTCGATACTTTGTAGCGAGGAAAAAGTTCCGAGAGGCTTTACGTCCTTATGACGTCAAGGACGTCATCGAGCAGTACTCGGCAGGTCACGTGGACATGCTCAGTCGAATCAAAAACCTGCAGTATAGGTAAGATTTTCTGCTGGGCAAATAGTGGACGAATTCTCCAAGGTGGCACGGAGGGACGAAAGACGTCTTTAGTTGTTAAATGAAATTGGCAGAATGCTTGTACTGGTAGCTGCAAAAGTTGTATCTACTGTGTTTTAAATTAGATGAGTTCCGAGTTCGGGCTCTTTTATGACCGAAGATCAAAAAAAGTGTTACTTTATCATGTGACCGGTCAAAAATGTTTTACATCTATTTTGGATTCCATTGACTATAACATGGGCGTCTGAAAAAAGTTCCACAAAACGTTCTGTTGACGAACGATGGAGAAAATTGAGATCAACGTTTGTGAACTTGAGAAGCTCCTCAACGAGGTATCATTTGTGCCTCCGGAACATGGCCAGACAGGTGATCGGTAAATTAATATCAACAAAAGTTGCCAAACATTTTTGACAAATCACATGATTCAGTACGACATTTTTTTCCTTTACCAACAAAAGAGTTCGAACTCTATGCCCCCAGGGCCTCTGTGACCGAGGTGGTTAAACGCGCCAGCGTGGTCCAACGACCCACGAGCCTCTAACCAATGCGGTCGCTGTGAGTTCAGGTGAAGCTCATGCTGGCTCCCTCTCCGGCCATACGTGGGAAGGTATGCCAGTTTCCTCCGGGCTCTGTCCGGTTTCCTCCTGCCATAATGCTGCCCCCCCCCCCCCTACCCTCTGTTGGAACGGTATGCTTAATGAATTAGATAAATCTGCAGAATGTTTGAAATTTTTCATAATTTCATACTCGTCAGTGCATTTATTTTGTTGAGATAAAACTGTCTAATACCATAGGATGATCAGAGTACACTAAAAACATTATTATGTTAAATATAACACATGTATTCAATTAATTCAACATAAAGATTCTATTACTCTAACAGGATATTATGTTGATGAGAACCAGTACTATGTTATAATAAAAGAATACATTCTAGCATCACCCAGGCAACAGCCTGAGAATCCTTGGTAAAGTTAACAGATTAATTTTTGAGTGCATTACAGCCCCCAACTTAGAGACAGTAGAAATTGCTCTCTAAATTTAAAATTGTTGCAACATGATTTTCCTATCTGTTGATAGTAAAAATTGCACTGGAAATTCAAAATTGTTGCAACATGATTTTCCTATCTGTAGACAGTAAAAATTGCACTTGAAATTCAAAATTGTTGCAACATGATTTTCCTATCTGTTGATAGTAAAAATTGCACTGGAAATTCAAAGTTGTTGCAACATGATTTTCCTATCTGTTGATAGTAAAAATTGCACTTGAAATTCAAAATTGTTGCAACATGATTTTCCTATCTGTTGATAGTAAAAATTGCACTGGAAATTCAAAATTGTTGCAACATGATTTTCCTATCTGTTGATAGTAAAAATTGCACTGGAAATTCAAAATTGTTGCAACAGGATTTTCCTATCTGTTGATAGTAAAAATTGCACTGGAAATTCAAAATTGTTGTAACAGGATTTTCATATCAATTGATAGTAGAAATTGCACTTGAAATTCAAATTGTTGCAACATGATTTTCCAGTTGATATCCTTTATGAGCTTTATTATGTATTTCACAGGTACAATGGAATTCACATAAATCGTGAAATGTACATATGTATATGGGGAAACCCCTTTATTATGGACATGTTTGATGAACAAATAAAAACAAATGTTTTAAACATGTTTTAGCGGTTAGCCGTGTGTAATTTTAGTAGCTAGTTCACATGCATTGTTTTTCCGCATAGCAAGTTATTTCGCAAAAACAAATTTTTTCATTGCAGACTGGATCAGATTCTTGGAAAAGCCGGCGGGAAGGGTAAAGACGTCTACGACTCGAAAATAAGCTTAGCCTCTCGAGTAGTCAAAGTAGAACGACAGGTAAGCCCAATGGAGACGAGTATTGCTTTTAATATCAGACTATTTTAAGATTGCAACGAAATTATCTCCCCTTTTCGTAACTCTACGGTTCAGATATATATCTTTATCGTTGGGTACCAAAGTTCGGTTTCCATTGGATGACAAAAGCTTGACTCAAAAAACCTATTGAACTAAATAGTTCCGATACAAATAGAAATTAGTATATAAAGTACATATAGCTAGACGTTTAGACAGGGTGAATTCGGCAACTGCTTCCAAATGTCAGCTTACCAAATTCCTAGCTGTCATCCTATCGTGCCGAAATTTTCAAAGAGCATTTACCAACTCACATGTAATTTCGCTCTGGGACCTGAGATGCCGAGTGGTTAGCATGTTAGCGCATATGAATAACCCAGTAGAAGCGAACCAATGCTATGAGTTCAAGTCCGACTCAGGCTGGCTTCCACTATTGTTGCCCGTTTGAAGGTCTTCCAGAAAACTGCGGATGGTCGTTTGTTTATGTTACCTCCCGCTATAATGTTTACCGCCGACCTATAAGTTAAATATCCTAGAGTATGGCGTAAACCACCAGTCCAAAAAATAAATAAAAATACAGTAGATAAATTTCGTCCTTGAGGACCTGCATGTATGACTTTATTTACAAGTACATGTTCAGTGTTTCTGGTCTTCCGGACAATCGGGCACTGTTTACCGTTTATTCGAGGAATATTTGTTTATTTATTTATTCTATTGGTGTTTTATGCCGTACTCAATGAAACTTCACTTATACGACGGGCAGAACCCGGGGGAAACCCACGACCTTTCCCTAGGTAGCACTGTTACCATCAAATGATTCATCAACCTTCCCAACTACGGCTGGAGATGAAGCCAGCATTAGCTAGACTTGAACTCACAGCAACAGCATTGATGAGAGGCTACTAGGTCACTGCGCCGCGCTGGCGTGCTAACCACCTCGGCTACGGAGTGCCCCCTCCCGTCTTCTTGACACATGACTCTTAATTCTTTGTAGCGAATACTTTGAACCGAGGAGCGAAGGTTGAGTGTTCTGGTTCTGTTTTGCTTTTTTTTTCTCATATTCATCCAGATGAAGAAAACAAATTTTAGAATGTGTCAGATCCAACTTCTCTGAGTGTTGAGTAACCGGCTCAGCTATTTGCCCTAAATGTATTTTTAAATGATTTCATCCGTTATTGTGCTTTTTCACCACTTCGGCTTACAGGTGGATGATATCGAATCAAAGCTCGACCTCTTGATCGACATGTACCGAGAAGACAGGGAATACATGATGCAACAACAACAAGTGTTCAAAGCACTGTTACAATCAAATGACCAATTAGTAACGCAGAATGTAGTTACTGCAGAACCAAAGCCATTCGCAGCTCTGGCAAATGCCGGACATGCACGATCTCAGCCTATGTCAATCAAGCCAAGGCCAATATTAGTGGACAAATCAGCTCGTGGGGCCAGTGAACCGGCCACGCCCACCACGCCCATTTTAAGAAATCCTGTGCGGCCAATGCAAAGAAACCACTCCGACCTTGGCACCAGGGTAAAGAAAAAAGTGACTTACAGTGGCTGTTTAAACCTGGACGCCGCGCCGCTGAGACGTAAAAGAGATGTCAAATTCTCAGTGGAGCCTGTTCACTCCAGAGATCCAGAGCAACCGCGAAATACGCAATCCTGCGAAAATATTCCGCTACGCGAAACTTTTCCACTTCGCGAAGCCATTCCTCTTCGCAACATACCCTCGCCGCCAAAGCCCAATGAGAGTGAGGCGAAAACCACGCCCCTTCCAAGCGCGGACGTCGACGAGGACAATGACGATTCGCTAGGCACTGATATTTATTACACGGACGCTTTTGATAACTTGGACTCGCCCACATTGGACGTGACTTTCTCTACCGGCAGCGTCAGCAGCAATGACCAAACCTACACAGTGCAAGGAGAAGATAGTGATCGACATAGCACGTCAAGTGCCTGCGAAAAAGAGGCTCTGCTATGGGGTGACGACGACGGCATGGTGTAACCAAGGGGAGGCAACTATCACCGGATTTGACAGGGTTGTGCGTTTGATAAAAAAACCGAAATAAATGGACCAAGTGTTTCAAAACAAAATGGCGCACACAGAATATGCAGAAATAGAGGCTGGACCTAATCCCTGTGTAAATTCTGTGCCAAGTTGTGAATCGGGAAAGGCCAGCGTCTGTGAAACTTACGTGTGAAATTCATCAGGGTTTATGCGCTGTGTTTGATTTATTTATTTATTTGACTGGTGTTTTACGCCGTACTCAAGAATATTTCACTTATATAACGATGGACTGGACTTGAACTCCCAGCGACCCGCATTGGTGAAAGGCTCCTGCGTCATTACGCTGCGCTAGCGCGCTAACCAACTTAGCGGCTGTGTTGGGTCACAGTGTTATTAACTGAACGGAACAAATCTGTGTGAAAAAAACCCATAGATAGACTAATGTTTCCAACCCTAGGTCGTTTCTTATCACTTTTTAACATTTTCTAAAAACTATATCTGGGTCCCAAATCCCAAGTGATTCTCGTGGAAATTTATAAGTACCTTTTTATTCATCATTTCAACAATTTAAGAACAACAAGAAACACTTCTAAGGAAGAAAAAGGATGTTTGACATGTATTATAGTTGTTAATTAGTTTCTTACAGAATTCAATTTGATCAGCTGCGTTTATTTTGTAACCATGGATAAAGTCAACACCGTAAATTAAATTATGAAGTAATGCCTAATTTATGCGCATATTTTATGCGAGAAATTATACGCGTTTTTTCCATTAATGTTTCAGGAAATTGTCGCAAAGCAAACCATTTTTGGTGTTGAAGGTCACTTCAAATTGGATAAACTTGCTTGCCAACCTTTAGGTCAAAAAATGCACAACAGATGTTTCCCCAATCTGTTAAGATCGATTTGTTTTATTTGACTGATTCCTGTTTAAGAATAACGACCCATATTTCTTTCTGGAAAAGAATTCTGATTGACTTAACTGGACAAAAACGTAAGGCTCACTTCTTATTCACAGACTCAATGACTCAAAAAACCAGGGCAAGACACTGGCATAGAAAGCGAATAGTTATTCCCCTCCAAAAAAAGAACGGCTGATGAGCCTACTCATTAAGTAAAGCGTCATCTATTTGGTGTAATACCTAACTGCACAGAGACAATGGGGAAAAGTGTGATTAAATGTAATAAGAACTTGAGAGTCGATGAAGTATGCGTGAATGGTTGGCACTATATTACGTCACTTCGAGTGGCAAAGACGTCGCTCACATGTGATATTATCAGACGATGTTATTGTTCAGGTTCCAAGTTCAAAGAGGCATTAGAAGAAAGCCATTAGATTAAGTACTGAATGAGATTTGAATCTGAATTGCCCGATTACGTTGAGAATTTTTTCTATTTAATATTTTTTCATCTAATAAACCCTTTAAAACCAATATATACAATTCGGTATTTGCATAGTTTGCTTGTGTTAAACTCAGGTGAGGAAAGGTACTGGTTGTATGAAAGCGCAATGGTGGGTGTCTCACAGACACTTTATACGCCTTCTCCTTGACCATGTCCAACTATGTCTGCAACTGTGAAGGGGAGATAACTCTTCCAGTGATAGAGCCACGAGCCAGGGTTTGCCAGAGGGCGCTGATGTATACTTAGACCACGTGATCTTCCCATGTGTCGTTAAAAACTGTTCCAACTGTTCCGCATATTGTACATTCACAATGACATTTTCCACTTTGTTACAATATACGAGACAAAAAAGAGAAGTGTCTCAATTTTTTTAAGAATCAGTATTAAATATGCACATTACTACATTCTGTATCACCGCACCTGGTGTGTTAGCCAGGTTTTTTGTCTTTCATATTTCCAGTTGTTACCTAATGATGAAACAAGCATACAGATATAAGGTTTAATGTTTGTTATGGGAACGAATTTATATGTGAAGGAAACGGGTATGTGTACGGTGATATTGGTCAGCTATGAGTTTGTCGCACTATGAGTGTGCTCTATGAGTTGTTCTATATCGATGCGAATTTTCTGGATGTAGCACTATTTTCTCTCAAGCCAATCTATGTCCAGCAAACTCACTGACACACTTGGCATAATATAATGCAACTGATACTCCGAAGAGCGAAAAAAATTTTAAGTTGACTCAATATTTCGACTAGTTTATTCGGCTACAATCAGAAGAGTGCTGTTCCTGTGCAATATACAACAACAAATGAGCCGAAATACTGAGTCAACATGAAATTTTCTTTGGTCTTCAATTAAAGAGATTCTCTAATTAAATGCACATATGTTAAATAAATGTCGTTTACCTGTATTACGTTCTGTGCCAAAGCTAAACATTTTAAATGCTTTTCAAGCGCAAATAATGAATGTCCATTCTTTACGAAACACTAGTAAGTATTGTAAAAACTATGTTCTTGCTTTATTATTTTCTGTTATAATTAAGATCACCATGACAACAAGATCACCGCATGAAGGATTTTATTTAATCTCACGCATAACGTTTATAAGAAGCGAAATCACACGATCCTGACATTTTCTTGTTATTCGCAGACAAAAACATTATTTAATAATTTTCACTCAACTTCTCCAAATTTGAGGACTAATATATCCAAAATGATTCAAATTCTTTTTATCTACATTTTTCTTTAAGATTTTTTTCATTTTTCTTAAGATTTAACAGTTGAAGCACAACACTGATAATAACTAGGCACGCGTGCTTCAAATTTTATGACTTAAATTCAATTTTTTGGTTTGCCTAAAAGTTCAGGATTGACAACATAACAACATATATATATATCGTTTTTTTGACGTTTAATAAGATCAGTTACAAAAATGTTGTCTACATACCAAAGATATCATAAACAAAATGCTGATATTTGTCACAGATGTTCAAATAGATTGTAATTTTGCCCCACTCTTACTTAAAACAAAATCTATGCTTCTAACATTGTTTTTTAAAGGTCTATCTGACTATAAGGCATCAATGTTAACGCTTAAAAACTTCAGCAAGATTTACATTCAGTAAAAAGATAAAGAAATACCAGTGTCGCGAGTTTATGTAGTGTCCTGAACATGTATGTATCTCTTCTTGGTAGGCCATTTTTTTCTCAGATTTTCTTAAACTTCTGTGTGTTCTCCTTAACAAATCTTTTACTAGACAGAGTGGTGCGTCGAACACTATTATAAAATAGACAGCATAGGAGTTTTGAGATGGAACTCTTTTATTGCCAAAGGTGAAAAAAAGTTCTGATGTATCATTTGACTTCTCAAAAATTTTGGGTAGCCTTTGTCAAATTAAATCACTGGTATTCCGTCTCACCATGTTCCGTAGGCACAAATGACACCTCTTTCTTTCAGGAATGACTTTAGATTAGAAACACCCAGTTCCTTAATTTTAGCATTGTTCTTCGACACCAGAGAGCTTTTTCAGAAGTCCACGTGGTGGTAAATGTAATCAAAACATAAATGCACAACATTTCTAACAGGTCACACCGTACACTTGAACCTTTACCGATAAAAGAGTTCGAATTCAAAACTCAGTTTCCGTTCAGGGGAGGTAAATCTGTAATTAAAACTTGCTATGTGACTTATGTCTACCTTATTTGGTGGTAAAGTTGTTTTACTCATCCTATCTGTTTTGCTTAGCGTTAGCTGCAGTTCTCTGTATAATGTACCATTCCAAACACCACGCTGCCAATTTTTCGGTATATCGCCCACTCCCACACCCAACCCACCCCCACTCTACACGCCGCTTTCAAAGTCCGTTTACATCACTGCCACCACTAGCAAATTTTGTACAAAAATCGTGAACAAAGCACAGGTCACTGGGATCACGGGGACAAAACGTGAAGTGACGTCATAAAACACAAAAAGTCCGCTTCAGTCTTTGTTTCTGTTAATTCTTGATATACATGCTTCCTCTTCAGTTTAAGTTATGCACAGAATGATTCTAACTACACCTGAAACAATTTTGTTGATCATGCTGATTATAGTTCCGTGCGATGACGCAAGTAGTGAGGCTCATCCAAGGGTCAGTGTTGTAAAGTGTTGTAAAGCGAGCGTTCAGAGCTGCGCATGCGCTGTATACACTCTCTATGTTAGAATCAGTATACACTCTCTATGTTAGACATTGAGCTGTATGAAAATCTCTAATCAGAATGATTACTTTGAAGAGCTCGATTTAAAGTTTGACGGATAATGTTAATAATATGTTACTTTCGTGATATCTTAAAGACGCCAGTTTAAAAGGAAATGCTATCATCGTGAGACCAGTCGGAACTCCTCGTGTGTTTGCGTACAAGACGAAATAATTCCTCTCAACCTTACCTTAGCGGAATGACACAAACCAAATGACTGTCTTGGTGCATCAAAATTTACAAGCATCGGTGCGATTGAGAAGACAAGGTAAACTGTAAAATCGGTTTTACCGAAGAACGGCGGAAAGACCCGATAGAGTTACGAGCGGAGCATAGGGCCAATACGGGCAATAACTCAGGTTAAGTGACCCTGTGAATTAGATAATGATATTGTATCATCGCCATCAAACTTGTACAAAAAACATCACGTTATTGTTGAAATTCTTCTTCAGACTTGTTTTCAAATAAAGATGAAATATTAAACCATATACCAGGTCCTTAGTTATCAATTGTAGGTTGTTAGAAACAAAGCATTGAGAGTGTTTGAGTTTTTTTTTTGTTTTGTTTTTTTTTTGCTTATAATATTTTACCTTGCATTTATTAAAGTGTTAACACACCTCATCGGATGTTGCCTACGGGAAATCAAGGTTATGATTTTCTCTTATCTTCCTGCTACATTACCGGATATCCCGGACATTATACGGGCATGGTTTTCTCCTGTCATGTTTCCATATTTTTGTACAGGTATAACGAGCACGTTTTTTCCCCCGGTCTCGCTGCTACATAAAATTCCTAACATTACTGACATGCTCTCTCCTGCCATCCTACCGTATTCACACCCGGACATCATGGGTGTGTTTTTTCTTTTGTCACGCTGCTATATTAAAACCCGGACATTACGGACATCTTTTTTTTCCCCTCTCGTGTTTCATTATAACTACCCGGACAGCATGGGTATGGCTATATAAAGACCCGGAATTCATACGGGCATAGTTTTCTCCTGTCAGGCTACTATATAAAGACCCGGACATCATTCGCCATCATTTTCTCCCGTCAGGCTGCTATATACAGACCCAGACGTTATACGGGCATGATTCTCTCCTGTCACGCCGACATATAAAGACCCGGACATATTATAGGGGCGCGGATTTCTCCTATCACGCTGCTATATAAAGAACACGACGTAGCCGGCATGTTTTTCCTCCCGTCATGTTTCCATATTTAGACCCGGATATCTCAAGACCAGTTTTTTTCCTATCTTCTTGCTGCATAAAGTTGTGGACATTACGGACATGCCTTTCTTCTATCACACTGCTATAAACAGACCCAGACATTGTACGGGCATGGTTTTCTCCTGTCACTGTGCTATATACAGACCCGGGTATTAGACAGGCATGGCTTTCTCCTGTCACTGTGCTATACACAGACCTGGAAATTACACGGGCATGGCTTTCTCCTGTCACGCTGCTGTATAGACCCAGACATTGTACAGGCATGGCTTTCTCCCTCACACTGCTATATATACAGACCCGGACATTAAACGGGCATGGCTTTCTCCTAACACGCTGTTATATAAAGACCCAGACATTAGACGGGCATGCCTTCTCCAGTCACTGTGCTATATAAAGACCCAGACATTGTACTGGCATGGTTTTCTCCTGTCACTGTGCTATATACAGACCCAGGCATTAGACGAGCATGGCTTTCTCCTGTCACGCTGTTATATAAAGACATTGTGCGGGCAAGGTTTTCTTCTGTCACTGTGCTGTATACAGACCCGGACATTAGACGGGCATGGCTTTCTCCTGTCACGCTGTTATATAAAGACCCAGAAATTGTACGGGCAAGGTTTTCTCCTGTCACGCTGCTATATAAAACCCGGACATTACGGGCATAGTTTTATCCTGTCATATTTCCATGTTTAGGCCCGGATATCTCGACCATGGCTTTTTCCTGTCTCCACGCTATATAAAGTCCCGGACATTACGGGCATGTTTTTTCCTGTCACGCTGTTATATAAAAAAAGACACAGGCATCAGAGGAAGGTTTTCTCTTGTGAAGTTGCTATGATGCCTAGCCGCCATCAGGGGTACTCATTACTTCCGTCCTGCTGTTTATGCCTCTATACACCTATACATCAGGGGCGGATTCAACAAAACCAACGTTGACTTAAGTCAAAATTTTGAACCCTCTTCACAGTGCGTAGTTTTTGGCAGTGAAAGTTGAAAATGTGGACACAATTGGTTTTCACAGGCTTTGGTCGTAATTACATAACAACTCAGACATCACGGGCACGACATTGTACAGTAATGAAGGCGTCGTGAATATACTTGCTGATGACATGTTATTATATAAAAGAGGGCATGGAAAGGAAAAACTGATAAGGCTTCACCTGTATTTAAACTGTTAAGACCTCTGAGAAACCTAGTCAGACATACAGTCTGCGCATGCGCAAACCATTTCATAACCTGGAACACATGTACTCGACAAGACCACTGCTACATGATTTGTTCAAAAAGCCCTCAAAGACCCTCTAAACTCTCAAGCACACCACCCCCACACCCGCACACCACATACTCCGTTCTCTAACATTCGTGCTCATCAAACAAACCTTCAAATATTCCCCCCGAAACTTAAAGGACTAAATTAGCGGATATCATTTACCACTGAGGGTTCAGATTTCGCCCTGTCGACTGCCGACATTCCTTGTGAAAGGTATGGATTACAGTGTGTTTACATTAACCGGTGGTTAAACACAAAGCTTCAAATACTGATGCTGATAAACATCAAACAGGCGTTCCCAATAAAACTGTCGCCGGCTGGAAATTACAGCTGCGTCTTTGGGGGTCGCCTGCTCTTGACTGACCTCATGTCAGTCTTCGGTAAGGTTCGGTATTTTACGGATGAATTGAAAGCATTCTCATGACGCTGAGTTTGTTTAGAAACCTCATGGATTTCTGAAGGGCACATGTCCGAAATATTTCTTGCTTTTTGATCATTTCATAAACATTTCATATACTTTATGCACGACCAATGACTACCGGTCGTCTAGACCAGCTTAGATAATGTATGTAGATAAGTATACTGGGCTATGACATTTATATATGACGGCTTCAACTTTCATTTTGAATATTGACTGAAACGACTCCTACTCGTAGAAACAATGGAACAGTTCAGTTCATTGACATAAGTGCTTATTATAATCCTTTAAATATGATAATGAAAATGGGCAAATCTGTTTGTTTTGGGGGTTTTTTGTTGTTTTTTTTCTGTTTTTTTGTTTTTGCTGTTTTTTTCTCTTTTCACTACATTAAGGCTATTTTAAATAAATATAAGTGAGTGTAGATGGCTGAAATTTACATGGTCTCTATCCGAGACAAAAGCAAAAAAGATCCCTTTTTCATGGAGGCCTTGTGTTCCGTGTGTTGTCTTGGGTCATAAATTAGACCATTAATTCTACATGCCGTGAGATTCGAAGTATACAAAACTACACTTCATTTGAAGCTGCCTTTCGTGAATGATAAGTCTATCAACGCAGACGGCGTCGGTTTCACTGATGACCCATGACAAACACGCCTTTGCTCCTGTGTGCTCAGATCTGAGGGGCAACAGCGCTAGTTAAGCCTCTCCCTGGGGATTTAAGTGCTAATAGAGAGGGGTGAGGCCCACATGTGGCCTGTCAAACTGAGTTAAAGGAGATGATAATTAGACGGAATTTCCTGGGTTGTAAACTAAGCTTTCCGTATGAGTTGGAGGGTGTAAGTTCTCAGAAGAAAAGGCAGTCAGAAGAAAAGGTGATAAATACAGGCAAGGTGCCGCAGATGAATATATTCACCGTTTGGCTATCTACGTAGGAAAAAGGACTTCATTTTCGGTCCAGTATTAAAACCACGTTCACAGGGTGCGGCTTACAGAATGTATGTAGAACAAACCCTACTCCAGCACGTTTTGTATATAACTGAACAAGCGAAAAGACACGTCATCCTGATTTATTTTCAACGGATTAGTCGAATTCAACGATACGATAGGACCAGTCAGCACAGTGTTTTGAAAAATGGCAAAGAGAAAATTAGCACTTATGCAAGAATTTCGGGCTTCGTTGATATAATAACTAAACTACAATTGTCGAATACGGACACAGAACAATTAATATTTGATTGGCATTAAAACTAGAAATGATTTAAGGCTGCCTCATGTCAGACCACTAACCTTTGAGCACTAGAGTTCGATTCCACTTCTTGTCCGCGCAGCGTCGGCTTTCCCTCCGCCCGTGAATATGAACGCCGACAAAATGGACTAAAACACAGAATGAATTATTCAAAATTATGGTATAAAATGACTTGTGAAATATTACTGCGCAGTCTGTTGAATATCTGTTAGTTGCATAATCATTTATTTATTTACTTATTTATTTATCTCGATTTTAACGCCTTCTTCAATTACACTGCATGCCCAGAGTAAAGCAGGTGCCTGTTAAATACTCAAATAAGATCATTATGAAATGTAATGGCAACACAACATTTTGCGTCATTCCAGACCAGTGATGTTTAATAAATTGCAATTATAGCAGACCATACCAGTGATGTTTGATAAATTGCAATTATAGCATCAATGCGGTTTTGTCATATTGTCAGTCATACTACAACGAGGAGTCCTTAGGTGTGTGTACATATACTGAATTCAAGCCGCAAAAGTGCTTCCACCACTGTAGCTATACGCTGAAGACACCAGACATGACACCCCACCCGGTCAAAATATACTGACACTTCGCCAACCAGTCCTGTTTCCTTGCTCTAACCTCTCAGTGTACAGCTTGGAGAGTAAAGTCAGAACAGCGACGACAGTGTGATACCGTCAGATGGTCCCACGTAACCGGTGAAATACGGCCTCTTGTCAATTTACCTCAGTGAAGGTTTTATTCTAGCTGTTCATGTAAATGTTTAAATGGTAGCAAATTACACGCCCTCTTGCATTATGGCTTAAGTAGGTAAAAACTGGGCAAAGATTTTATCAGATTATATATGCCGGTATGCATTTTATTAGACATCACGGGTCTAGAATTACTCAAAACGACATACAGTAACATAAAAACAGTGTAACAACGGGGCCATACCTCGGAGATGCTTAGTCGACCAGCAGAATGTTTTATACAGCAATATAATATAATAATGCCCTTACAGCACAGAGAGTAACATCAAAGCAGCGACATGGCATATGTGCCGACTGACGTAAGTTATGCATTTAAACTGAGCGGAAATGGGTTTCAATTACAAACTGTTTCTGCTCTTCATCAACTCTCCATATTGATTCTACTTCACTTTCAAGGCACTGCGTGTACGGAAACTCTCAATTCACGAGCCGAGAGCGCGAGTTGATGTATATACTCTAGTCGTCAACCAGATAGGCCTAACGTAAACAAATCAATTCTTAAGTGGGCCGTACAAAACGTATGCTAAAGCCGTGCAAACAACGAAATCTACGGAAGCCCATATTGAAATTTCACGTTTTACCCGTCTGCATCAATCTGGCTACAAACTGACAGCACAGATTAAAGCCGTAAGGCGTAAAAGGTTTTAAAAATAGTCTACAGTATGTGATTTATTTATGTATATATGTTATATCAAAATTTATGTTCTAAACAACCCACCATACGCATTATATATGTCAGATGTTAAATATGCTGAATTACGGAATGGTCGATCTAGCGTACTGTATACAATTTTCGAAAAAAAAAACACTTTAGCGTCAATTTACAAAAGGATAGATAGTTGCTACTAGCCGGCCGTGGCTTAGCAAACGGAACAACGAATGATATGTATTAATTTACGCCATCTTCAAGAATTCAACTTATAGGACGCCGACCAGCATTATGGTGGGAGAAAACCGCACAAAGTCTAGGGAAAATCCACTACCATCCGCGGATTAACACGACTAATAACCTTTATCGCTGGATGTGTGTTGTATATATAAAAAAATTGCTTTCTGTGATATCCCACATGAAACTCATAAGCTGTCCAGTAAAGACATTTTATGGTTTGGTCATTCAATTAAATTTTCTTATTGCGGAAACATATGATTACATCGATGTTCGTTGTCTTTGGAAACACGGTAAATGACAAAAAAAATAAGCATAAGATAATGTTCGAAAAGAAATCGAATTCGTAATTATGACATGAGTTATGTAAATCATTCCATAATGTATTAACCTATACCTTCCACTGATTTTTCAGATTGCACCAACTGTAAAGAGTGAAAATATTTTTCACGAAAAATCCATTGATTGTAAACCCCAGTAATGATTGTACGTTTTTCATTGTTTAATGGACAATAGGCTTCACACTGGACTGTAGAAATGTTATGAGGTTACTCTGTACCCTTCCAATGAGCTCTGCCCGGTTTGCTCCCACGATAATGCTAACGTATAAGTGAAATATTCTGGAGTACGGCGTAAAACACAAATAATATAAATAAATAGACACAAAGGTGAAAATTTCAAGTATACTGATGTAAAACAAACTCAGTCGTTACACGGAAACAACGTCCAACTGGATTTTGTCACCAATGGACCACCATACCACATCCAAAAGGCAATATACAGCCCACAACTTGCACTTTACTGGTCACCCTTTTAGGATTTAATTTTCACCGTTAGTGGTCATACAAATTAAGCTTGAATAATGTCACAAACCGCCCACCGTAGATAACCAACTGAGGTTAGACATCAAGAACGAGGCAGAGCCATTGTAAAGCTCATGGCTCGGATTCTAAGTAGATTACAGTGTTATCCGAGATAAAAATGAGTCCGTAGCCCGAGGGCTGTGAAGTCGAGTCCACTTTTACAAGACGGCTCATCTCTCGTTTGACTTGTCTTCTCACAAAGCAGAAGTCTGCGGTTTTTATACACTGTCTTCGGTGAAGTTGTATCCTGCATACCGTCCGACTGTGCCTTTGATTTCGGAGAGAGAGGGAGAGTGCTAAGGGTAACTAAAGCAGACGAGATGCACACTACGATGTTGCCCTGGGCTAGGTAAAGACAGGTTCACTTTCAGCCGTTGTTATTTCCACGATTCCGAGAAGGGAGGGTGAACAAGAAACACGACGTTAAACAAACTCGGTTTTGAAGTGCGGACTGAGCACACAGAAAAAAAACCCTGATATGGGAAGCCATGCATAACAAACACGGAGATAAGGTCGTACGTGCCTGGCAAATCCGCCCCGCTGTTCTACTCTCAACTGGCACAGGGCATTGTTTAAAATTTCAACCGGGGGTGTGGTGGAGACTTGCGCTCGACATTGTTACTTGATGTGAGCACTGGACAACGGCCTATTCTGAATGAGAGAGCACGCGGAGTGATTTTGGCCTAGCGTACCATGACATAGATTCAACCCGATAGCAGCGTTTGTTGATTTTAAACAACGATCAGTGTACAATATCTGTGGAGTACTGTTTCTACATAGGATCGGGTGAACAGCGAGACAACAACAACGCCGTATATTGACATCCAGGCGCTTGTCTCTGTGGGCCCAGAGGGCTTGCATTTTGAGCCTAATTTTCAGCCCGCGGGACACATCGTTGACACAAGTCCGCTGCAAAACCGGAATATTTACCGTTATTTATGCTCGTGTGTCAACTACTTTGTCTTCTGAGAACAAATTCTAGTGCTCCATGTTTTTTGTCTCAGACCAAATCATTTGTGTTTGATTGTGCAATAACCGTTGTTGTTTACTTCTTTGCCGTTTTAATAGCCTGTACCTGCACGACCAGTGTAGAGGGTCAAATAGCGTGTAATGGTATGTGGTTTGCATGAAGGCTACTGGCGATTGGTGAAATATGTAATACGGTGGCAATCTAAAGGCTTCTCAGCTCGCCTGGTGCTTTGTTTGATCAGTGTACAAGCTGGACGAACCTATCTCTCTTTCTAAACACAGTGCTGATTAGAGGCCGTTTTAAAGCGGACGCCAGGAATACGGACCACAAGAGCAACGGACACCGAGTGCACAAGCCTTTAAAACTGTAGGGGGGAACGCGTGATCATTGCTGGGGAAGCTCACATCATAGTCGGCCGTGCTTTGACTCCCGCCGTCCATAGGGGAAAGCTTACCTGGACAGCCCGACCGGCTTAAATAGGGTGTGCCGAGGGTTACAACTGCAAGCGCTGAAGGATAACCTGGATTTTTGCTGAGCGAATTGGTTCAGATTTGTGACGAATCTGCATACTGATTTCCAACATTAAAGCTAGCGGAAGGAGTGTACCAAATTCTTGTGACTGAAGTGTTAACACTTTAAAAATTTACCATTTTTCAGCGAAACATTACACGTGTACCGTAATTATGTGGAACAGTCGTCTAAATCTTATTGAAACAACGTAAATTGGCTTTGTATTTTTTGACAACAACGAAACAACGAATAGATGTGGTGATTCTTTTTTCTGTCGTTAATTTAAAGAAAAGTGGACTTTCGCCATCCAAGCTCAACAACAATGGCGTCTGTGAAGTGTTGTGATAAGTTTGGTGCCCGGAATATACTGGGAATAATCCTTATGTTTTTAGCCTCTGTGGCACCTACCGCCAGATCCAGCGGGTTTTATGCGGACAACGGACTCCAACAGACGGTTGTCGTCAACCGACTTCCCGGGCGTGAGAGGCGGGAAATGCAGCAGGAAATTCTCACACTTCTCGGCCTACATCATCGGCCGAAGCCGAACTCTTTAGGAATTGACTTGTCGGCACCGAAGTACATGTTGGATTTATACCGGTCTCTCCAGCAAGCCGAAGATGATCCCCTCCATTTTATTCCCAGTCCGAATGCCACCGTGGCGCTGCTGCCAGAAATCAACACCTCTGACGTCATCATGAGTTTTGTCAATCACGGTACGTATGACGTAATAGTTGTGACGCCAAAGCAGAATGTGCTAGATTTAGGTATGCTGAAATACTACGTTAGTGACATACAAGATGTCAAAGATGTGTTCTGATATTTATGTCTTTGTTTTTAAAAATTCTATACCGTAGATTTTGGGCAAAGAAAATCGATCAGGGCAAATCTGATCGATTTCTACACATTATTTTAGAATAATAGCCCTAATAATTACCTTTCAAAACATATCAGCCGATTGTTACCTATTTTGCACGTGTTACCGTTTCAAACTTCATGATCATTGTACAGATAGTACAGGTACGAGCCTGATATATACTGAAATGCAATTCTTGGTAAATACAGAAAATTGGATTTTAATACAAGCGAATGTGGATTATTTCCCAAAAATCTGCGGGTATGTAACCTTTTTAAATGATCCTTCAATATCAGATCACAATATACCAGATCACAGGCGTTCCATCAATATTATATTCGCATTGTCTTTGAGTTAGGGTGAAAGTCCTTATGTGCAATAGGGTGTACATATCGCCTTTATGAAAAGAGTTACTTGCTAATGGCAGGGGGTTTAATCTGGTTTGTTGAGATAGTGTTATGGTCTGTCGCTATGTGCACTAAACCAAGACATTCTTTCGTTGGCATGGGAAGGTCTGATGGAATATTGCGGGTGGTCGTGTGTTTTCCCCGGGCTCTGCTCGGTTTCCTCCCACCATAATGCTGGTCGCCGTCGTATAAATGAGGTATTCTTGAGTACGGCGGAAAACACGGATCAAATATATAAATAAATAAATAAATAAATAAATAAATAAATAGATAAACTTTTTTGTTGGATATCCAACATATAGGAGAGTAAACTACTCTTGCGGACTACTAATCAATGAATATTTGAGCCATATCTAATGTGGACCACTCGGCTCATGTATGTTACATTTTACAATTACATTTTACAATTACAGTGAAACAATTCAGTGAAGAATGTTTTGGCCTTTTCACGAGAAGATTTAATTAACATCTTAATTAAATTTATTTTTCCAATCGGTTAATTCAGTCAAGTTTTAGGTGTTTAATGCTTCAGTAGTTTTGTGTAAAGTAAAAAAAAATTGGTTAATGTAAAAAGAACAGTTGTATCGCATATGTTTTATTTTGGAATCTGTTATGAACAAAACAATTGAATCACGAGCTTCTATCATTAAAAGTTTATTTACTATGAACGTTTAGAAGTAATGTTCCGCGGTCACTTGGCAGGTTATTATTTTATAACAGATTTTAAGATAAGTTTCTGGGTTAGGCACAGCATTCTTTCTCTCGAAATTCTCATACGAGGCAGCGGGCGCAGTGCAGGGCGGAACAAAAAACTGTCACGTCAAATACATCCTGCAAGGTTGTGACAAAAACTTTACGCCCATTTTGCTGAGTGTTTTCATAATGTCTTAGCTGTGCAATATGTCAGATTACACTTTATGGCAAACTAACCGGCTGTATGGTCTACCAAACACCATGGCTGTTCCGATTATAACGCAATTTGATGGGTGTCTACTAACCGCCATCCAATTCGCTGCGTCTACCTAATTCTATGGCTTTGTCGACTACCATATAAAACTATACGCCATGTTTGATAAGTGTGATGTAATTTTTGTGCGAAGAAAAACATGCGCACTTTACGCCTAACTAAGTCAGCACCTAAATTCCTTGACGAAACCACTGGTTACTGAGTTTTTACCAAATGGTATATTCCAAATGAAATACAATTATTTCATCATAATAATATTAGAGTTGTATTACAGCTCGGAAGAAACCATTACCCATCGCAAGGTACCTGGGGCCGATTCCTCAAAGCCATTTCTCACAACTAAGCCAGAATTTGAATTGCAGTATTAAAGCTCATTTTTCGGCTTTTGTAATTAAAATTTTGTCCACCTCCTCAATATTATCTGAGGACAAATGTGTCAAAATTTCAACTTCTACTGCCAAAACTTATGTGTTGTGAAGAAGATTTAAATGGCTTTGTGGAATCGGCACCAAATGATCTTCTGATTTAAGAACATGTCTAAGATTTCCCCACCCAAGAAATAGCTGCCTGTTATACATGCTATACGCCATTCTAATTTGACGTCTACTCTTTTATGTAATGGATGTGGCTTGTCTACCAGTCGATGATTGGCTAAGTGCATAGGAACGACTTTTTTATTGTTCTTTGCAGATCTTTAGCTGGGAGCATTCTTTTCAGGGGGATAAAAACTCCTTTTTCTGTGTAAATATTAAGATTCCCCACAAGAAAAAAGCTCTTGTAGGCTAAAGTAATTGAAGTACTGGCAACAAAAGTGACAGTAAATATTCCACTTGCGGTCACATAAAAAGAGGGAGCGCGGATCTCATTGAAAGCTTTTTAACGGAGTTCCTTACCGGCTTTTCTCCAGATCCAGCTTTTAAGTACACTCTTTCATAAGCTGTAAAGCTGGAGCTATAGAGCGTATTTCGCGGTCACTGTGAATGCCTGGGCGTGTGTGTAGACAGAAGCGGCTTCCATATAACACAAAGGGCTGGTTTTTTCATTTAAACTCGTCCCACATTCTGTTATAGGTATTAGATAACATCAGTTACTGCTTCGGCAGTGGCATTTCCTGCCAACTTAACGACACGTAATACGTCTTCTTTGAAAAGAAACGAGACATTTATTTGGTACAGAGAAACTTGTCAGCTTAGTGACTCCACAAGCTGCATAAGTGGTTACCGGCATGTTTTGGATCTCTGTTCTAGCTATAGATTTTAGCCAGATTATGAAATCAACCTGTCTTATTTCCAGTTTTCCCCATCTGCCCCATGTTAATACATGTCTTACATAAAGACACCCTCCACTGGCTAAACCTATTATTGCGGGTTCAAAACCAACCTGGGAGATCTCATCGTTAAATTACTAAAAGCAGTCGAAGATGCTCATATGCCATTTTTCCGGTTAATTGTCTTTCACCAGTTTGCGTATCTGTACGTCACATGTGGGAAAGTTCGTCAGTAAATTGCCTGTATGTCAGCGGTTTTCTCCACTCATAAACCTGATGGCTATCGTATAAGTGAACAATTGGAGAGAACGGCGTTAAGCAGCAGTAAACCAACTCGGTTGAACACTCTCTTCATTTCTGCAATTCCATTATTGTTATATTCTTCCTAATGCATGTCTTCGCTCATGCATGTTAAACCATAAAAATGATGCCAAAATCAGATGAAAAGATGAACTTATTTCCATATACGATCAATGAAAACATTTTTGTATGGTGGGTATTTGGGACCACCTTTTGGTATATATCGTCTTAGCATTATAATGTTCTCCATAAGGATATCATGCATGTCTAACAAATTTATTAAATGTGAATTTTGTTGGTTATATTCAAACATATGCATTCAATCTGAATTGTTATAATATTTATAAATGTATTAAAAATATAAATATGATCAAAATCCAGGCTGAACACATTTGTTAGCTGAAAAGACCAAATTCTAGGGCTTGATTTACGTTTTATGTTTTATCCACCTTTACGTTTAATTATATCATCAGTTTGATTGAATACGAACTGAACTATATGTTTATGCATGGAAGAAATAAGAGTACCCAGATGGAGCAAACAACTATTCCTCAGAAGATGTCTTTAAAACCTTATCTCTTAAAGTAAAACTGGTGGATTAGTGACGCTAATTGCGCAGAAAGTGTGTCTGTGAGACGTGGTGATGCCCATGATGTGAAATTAGCAGATAGTTAACACACTGTGGATAAAACAGTGTAACGTCAATCAAATCAAGTAAATTAGTTCTTTTTAATTACAATTCCTGAAACAATAATGAATTTAGGTGTTAGAACAGACATTCGTATGTCAACCAAAATGGACGTTCCGGTCAGATGAATTCCAGTGGTATTTTTATAGTGTGCATTCGTTTATGCAATATGTAACAGTATGAAAATGAAGGAATATGACACCACAACAGAAAAGAAAAACATATACTATTGGAAATAAAACCAGAGAGCGTTGCAAAATAGAACCATATAGCACGTTGCAAAATATAACCATATAGCACGTTGCAAAATAGAACCATATAGCACGTTGTAAAATAGAACCATATAGCACGTTGCAAAACCATAGGACGATACAAAACAGAACTTGTTGAATGTCTACCAACCGCAATATGTTTGTCTTCCATATCAGAGAAAAACAACAGATGTATACCCCATTCGTTGCATGTGCCGACATTCGTGGCTTTGTTGACTATTCAATGAAACGATACCTCCATTCTGATAAGTGTGTACCAAACGTGCAAAGAAAAACATTGCAGGACGGAACCATATAGGACGTTGTAAAACGGAACCATGTAGGACGTTGCAAAATTAACCGATATATAGAGCAGAGCATTCACCGGGTGCTGAAACTATCACATCTCTAAGTTATCCGAGCATGTCCATTATCACAATGGCAGACCGGCCTTACACGATCAGCAAAAGTTAATTGGGAGTTTGTTGAAAGTGTTACCCAACCGTAGTTGATTTGCGTTGCGCCCCTAAGTACATGTAATTTACTCCGCTTTGGTACAATTTCCAGCAGTTTCCATATACCTGGGTTGCGATCTGTGTTGGCAAACAGTCAAATCTCTATCATTCTACCAGTCTTTCCTCTGTTTCTGTTTAACAGTCGAGTTGATGCCACCTGGCTCGCTGAGTAAATTGTTTACAAGTTGTGATGGATAAGTCTTCCCAAATGGCCCCGTGTCGGCCCGCGCCATTAGTGGTCACGTGATAAACATCGAGGCCGTCTGGTTTTCGTGGACGAGTCTACTTACATCATCCGGGGGGTATCTGGGGAGATAGGTTCTCCGAGACTTTAAATCGGTGAAATATTTCCCAGAAGATTGTGCGGAAGTCGTCCTGCTTGCGTTACGCATCGTGCTTAAAGATTTCCCTCGATAGAGAAAAAAGCGTACTTACAAAAGAGGGTTATGACAGCGACTTGTTCATGAGGGAGACGACTTGCAAGAAGTGCAACCTACAAAGCCATTCCACCGCCCCATCCATCTTCCCTTTGCCTCAAGCTTCAATGTTCTACTAACGACTTCCTGCTGACAACTGATATGAATAAGATAGACCTTACTTACTTCGGTATATGTAAACATAAACAGACAGAGGCATTTGGCTAGTAGGCATACCAACAGTACAGAGGACTGGGTAATGTTCGGAAACCCTAAAGCTTAATCTGTGTATTTCGTCTGCCATTTTTGTAGAACTACCACATAATATAAGAACAGCATAGAGAGTAATATAATGAAAGACTTACAGAATAAAGAATAAGACCAGAGCAGCGACGACAGTGTGATAGCTGACAGATGGTCACACTGGCCTCTGGGCAATTTACCTTAAGTAGGGTTTTGTACTACCTGTTCATGTAAATGCGTAAATAGTACCAATGTACACACCCTTTACCACTATGGCTTAAACAATATAAGATGGAATGATCATGTTAGGTAGACGTCAATGTATTAGACATCAATGGTCCAGAATTATCTAAATGTTGTGGCATCATCGCATTTAATATACAATCAAATCAAAACAGTGCAAAGGGACCAGTCCGGAGCCGGGACGACAGCGTGATAACGCGTCACACGTAACCGATCAAATACGGTCTCTTGCCAGTTTACGTCAGTTAGGTTTTTGTTTTACCTGTTCCTGTAACTGTCACAAAACGAGATTTGTGTACGGCTTGTTTGACTTGTTGGAGCTAAGAATTTCTTATCACGGGTTATAGTTTCTTAACCTAAACATTACCACCGGTTTAAATGCATATGTTAATATAAAGTAAAACACTATGGCCTGGCGTGCATATGAAAGACTAATACAGAGTGAAACCCGAGCAGCGACGAGAGTGTGATTGTTAGTAAATGATTACACTTAACCGGTGAAATACAACCTCTTGTCAATTTATCTCAGTTAGGGTTTTATTCCAACAGTTGCAGGAAATGTTATCAAATAGTAGCACCTTACACACCCTCTAGTACCATAGCATCAGAAGGTGAAAAAAACAGTGACTAACAATTCATTAGACGTGAGTGGCCTTGAATTACTCAACATACTTTGCTATAGTCCTGGTTTACCCACCAGTTTTCTTTGCAAAATTTAAGGCCTGAATGAAAACGTGGCAAATTGCCGTTGGTCATGGGTTGTGGGTTTCCCTCGTGCTCTCACCCGGTTTCCCCCCACCATAATGCAGCCCGTCATCGTTTAATCTTGATTTATTTATTTATTTATTTATTTATTTGAATGGTGTTTTACGCCGTACTCAAGAATATTTCTCTTATACGAAGGCGGACAGCATTATAGTGGGAGGAAACCGAGCACACCTCAGAGGAAACCCACTACCATCTCCAGGTGGATGGATGACAGACCTTTCCACGTACACCCGGACAGGAAGCCAGCATGAGCTGGACTTGAACTCACAGCGACCGCATTGGTGAGAAGCTCCTGAGTCATTACGCTGCGCTAGCGCGCTAACCAACAGACTCACGGAAGCACTAACATTCCTGAGTACGGCGTAAAACACGAATCACCTTACTAACTGATAAGCTAGATAAAAAATATATAAGTAAATAAATAAATATTTTGTCCTACAAATACTATCCAACAGAAGTATTTTACATGACCCCAGGTGGATCTTTAAATCCACTTAAATTGAGTTCACATGTACCCGTCCTGAATGACTTCCATGTACTCCAAGGTAATGCCGGTGATTTATCTGTAATAGAATACAGAATTCCACAGAGATTAATTGAATGCTAGTTTTAAGAATGATAAAATATGTTTCTTTGAATTGTTTGTTTTGTTTTTATTTTGTTCCTTCCTGCTCTGGGTTCGGAATGTTTTTGGTTTCGTCTTCCATTTCAAGACCCACACTGCTCATTGCATTATAGTTTAAAACAAGAAACTATTTTAAAGACTCTGTTATTTTTAGTCAAGTTACACCACGAGAAGTCAGAATGTCTGTAATCATAAGACAAGCAACAGACGGCCATTCAGACATTCACCTCAGCAACTCGTGTGTCCCCACCATGTGCTACGTATGAATTTCATTTTTAAAGGGTATATTTTCTTAACGTTGCTTAATATCCTCTATTTATTGACATAGCTTGTTAAAAGAATTCCATAACAAATGAGGCATTGTGTAAATTTTTTTCATTTAATTATAATCATTATGATTGACAACGAAACCGGTTCATTTCAAATACATCAGCCTGTCACACCTGATGGCGAACACCTGCACGTGGTTATACTTTACATGTCAAATCTGACACTCAAATCCGACGCACTTCGACGTGTCGTTCATTTTTTTCTGTTAAATGACAGAAGAGCTTTAACTTCTTCATTGTACTTGATTTTTCCCAGACATTTTACAACCTGTCCGTCAAAAACATACATGTTTTATACTATCGTGAATCACGTTAATAGAGTGCATGTACAACAGACGTACAGCATCGGCGAGTTCTGTCAAATTCTAACTATGCTGAAAAACGACTCTTAAAGGCTGCTGCCATGTTGCACCGCCTTTTGCTTCCGATATAAATGTCACTGTTTTGACATGATCTACATACCGCATGGGTAGGCGAGTATTCTCGTAGCTTCACGCCTCAAAAACTAATATCGCGTTACGTCATAGCTGCCGTCGTGGGACAAGACGTTATTCAAATAAGTACTATTGTAGACATTCTTCTGCGAAGTGATGAGAAAGTGAAGAATAAAGCCTGTTATATGTCACGGGGTCAGTGTGTCAGTTTATCTGGTTACAAACGTGATGCTCAGCCTGTCTACTTGACCTTTAACAGTCCGACATATTTTTGTGAACATGGTCACACACACTTTGGATTCATTAGGCAGTTAAAATATCCATAGACATTTACATGTTGACTTATTTACACATTTATTTTCTCCCGGTTCCCCTCCTCCAGCACCATAATGGTGGCCGCCGTCGTATAAGTGAAATATTCGGCGTAAAACTCCAATCAAAGAAATAAATATTTACTCATTTGTTTGTTTATTTAGTTAGTTAGTTATTTAAACCATCGATCTTCGTCAGGTGCTCCCGGCTTGAAGTCGCAACCCTTCTTTCTCTCATCAATGACCGTCGAATTGAAAGCCTGTCAGTACAATAAAAGACTTTCGGAATAGAGAGTAAATTCAGAGGAGCGACGACGGTGTGATAAATGGCAAATGGTCATATTTAATAAGTCTCTCACCACTGCGGTCACAGCTCATGCTGGTTTTCCCTCCCGTCATACTTTGGAAGGTCTTCCAGCAATCTATGGATGGACGTGGGTTTCTCCCGGGCTCTGCCCGGTTTCCTCTTACAAGAGTCTTAACGGACGTCGTATAAGTGAAATATTCTTGAGTGCGGCGTTTAAACACCAATCAAATAAATAAATAAATAAATAATAAGATGTGGCTTGAGATCAAAATATACTATTATGTCTTGTTTTTTTCAGCGGGTAAAATTCACTTTCTTCGTCACGAGCGAGACAAGACGTTTTACTTCGACTTCAGCGAGGTCTCACCGGAAGAGACCACAACCGGCGCTCAGCTGAGGCTATACAAGGACAAGTCTGATCACGTGATCGGGAGACGGGAGTGTCAGCTCGAGGTGTACCGGATACGCCAGGGGTCGGACCCGGAGTAAGTGGTGTGGTTTTAGAAACATTTGAGAAATAGTAAAATGAAATCGCTATTCTAGATCGCGCACAACACTTCACTCGCCTGCAGCAGTGGCTAGCAAGTTAGCTAAAAATTAACATGGAAAGACCTGCGTAAATTAGCAATGACTTATAATAACAATCGGTAATCATGTTTAGGCAAAGCACAGTTCTAGCCTTATGTCCAGAATAATATAAACCTCCTTGCTCTTTAGAAAATATTTTCACCACCTTGAATAAAGCGTGGTGAAAATCGTAAATACCCGGATGTCGGCAGTCTGGAATATTCAGTGCAATGCGGCTCTATTTTTGATAGATATTACAGAACATATTTTCTTTACCCATATATCCGGCCGTACTGGTATAACAGGAAGCTGACGCGCTTCACAAAGATGCCCAAGTCTTTTACAACTAAGCGTTTCATGAGCATGCATGTACGTGAAAACGTGAAATACATAGCATTGTACCGCGTTGTAAGGAGGTATAAAAGTTTCCCATGCACATATTATCTGTACAGGGTTAAAGACCAATAAAAAAAGTAAATAATACCCACTGTCACAATCAAATACTCGAACAAAAAGTCACTGTTATACCACAGGTTGCTCTTGCTACTGTGGACGTGTATGGTATAGTTACCGAATGTTTTGCGATATTTTGGAATCTAGCACATGTTGACCAAGATATTGCATATAGCTAAAGAACAAATCAAGTCAAAAAATCGATGGCTGATCTTCATATAATCACCGAACTGCTTCTTCTGTAGTGCAATGTTGACACATCAGTGAAGGTATAACTGATTGTTTGACATAACATTTGGGTATAGTTTAATACCTTCCTGTTGTTGTTCTTGTTCTTGTATGTGTTGTTACTGTAAACCGTTATTTCGTCTTTGTCAGAGACAAGTACCTGCAGAGTGAGTACAACAGGACGGTGAACTCAGAGTTTGAGGGGTGGATCTCTGTGGACGTTACACGTGCCGCCGACTCCTGGACAGTCTACCCTCAGACAAACCTGGGACTCTTCTACCGGGTCATCTGTAGCAACGGTGAGCACATAACCCTTAGAATGCATGTGCCGCTGCAGACGCTCGCTTTACATCACTGCCACCTCTTGTTAACGGTCTTAGTTCATGTGATATTTTCAGCTAGTCAAGAGTTCGTCGTCAAGCTGAAGGCTATATTTCCGTCTCCGTCATATTATACTTCATTCATTGAAACATTCCAGTATGTTCAAGGATGTTCAAGAAAGGTTTCACCCACTTCTTGAGCCCATAAAACAAAAACAAAGGCAGATATAAGAATTAAGAAGATTGGTTTATAAACAAGAATCATTGTGAAATATTCTCTCAAAAAGGCTTTAAAATATTGGCATTCAATTGGCCACAAAACACAATGAAAGAGACAAGGGGTCAGAAGAAAAAATTACACAAAAATGTAAAGTTAACTGGCAAGTGCATGTAAAGTCACAGTATCCACAGAAATGAAGGACTACAGTCATCAGTAGCGAGTGTGGCCATCCTAGGCATCAATGCAACTAAGAACACGCCTCCGCATTGACGTCGTCAGTCGCCGGATGACGTCGACAGGGATAACTTTCCATAGGTTTAACAGAGCTTGCTCAAGTTCCTGTTGGTTAGTTGGAGGGGGCACCAGCTGTCTCAAACGGCGGTCAAGGTGATCCCAGAGATGCTCAGTGGGGTTCATGTCTGTTGAGTTGGCTGGCCAGGGCAACACGATGACGTTTGCGGTCTCGAGGTAGTCTGTAACAATGCGGGCAGTGTGAGGTCTTGCGTTGTCGTGTTGCAAGATCGATCCTCTTGGCTGTCGTTGGAGGAAAGGAACGACGACAGGTCTCAGTACCTCATCAACGTATCGCTGGCCAGTCAGATTACCTTGCACAATAACCAGCTGCGTCTTCATTTGGTCACAAATCCCTCCCCAAACCATGACGCCTCCACCTCCAAACGGATAAACCTCTCTTACGCAGTTTGGCGCGAGACGCTCGCCTCTTCGTCGGAAAATTCGAACTCTGCCATCGTTCCTGAATAGACAGAACCTGCTCTCGTCTGTAAACAGCACTCTCGCCCAGTCACGTCGCTGCCACCGACGTACAATACGTGCCCATCGCAATCTGCGTTGACGGTGTAAAAGGGTCAAGGCCATCCCACGGAAGGGGCGGTAAAGTCGTAAACCAGCTGAACGAAGACGACGCAGTGTTGTCCTGGGGCTGATGACATGGCCTAGTGCCGTCGCCGCTGTTGACGTCGCCGTGACGAATCGGTTTCGGAGGTGGATCTGCCGGATGTAGCGATCTTCAGCCGCAGTTGTTACCCTCGGTCTTCCCGATCTTGGTCTGTCTTGGGTCTGGCCTGTCTGCTGATAGCGTATCAACAACCTCCTGATGGTGGTTTGGCTGCAGTTGAACGTTCTTGCAATGTGACGTTGCGAGACTCCCATGGTGGACATACCGATGGCCTGGTCTCGTTGCGCTTGCGTTGTCTTGGCATACTGTTTGTGTTTTTTCGGTCACTGAATGTCTGCTCTTTCGAGCAAGAGTATTTATGCAACATTACTGCACGTGCATCACGAGCCATGCCTCAAAAGGACGCTTTGCATGTGGTCGCAATTTCACAATTCCAATTGCTGCGTTCGTGACGATGCGTTCTGGTAGAGGAAACGATGCAGTCATACACTAAGTCCTGCTTAGACTCAAACCCGGAACCGCGCTTTTACTGTTTTTATGACAAAAAATACGGTGAAACCTTTCTTTTGCCTGGTAGTTTATATGGTTTCCATGAACCACATGCAAATTTGTGCCTCCCTGACAACGGTGGAAACTGCTCTCTGCTTCTGTTCCTAAGTAACTAACTTCCACTACATTGTGATGCTAATTTTATTAGTGAAACTGATCTTTGAGAATTTGAATCTGGATATTGTTTTAAAAGTTGACAGCCTCGAACTATGATTTGGATACGTGGCTTATCACGTGCTATCGATGACGTTACATCATCAACTTGTTATATACTGTGAATCTCATATGCCACTTAAGGTTGTCTGAGCGAACAAAGATTTTGAGTTTACTTCACATTTCATCAGATCAAGATTGTAAATGCCATAACGACCATCTTTCAGTCTAGTTTCCTCCTTCATTTTCCATGAAAAAATCATGGAAGATTGTCCGTTAATAAGTTTAATACTTTTTTCGATAAATTTTTGTTCCAAAACTATTTGTAGCATCCAACAAATGTATATTAAAACTTTTGGCATCCTGTCACAGGTAGAGAGATCGATCCTGGGAGATTTGGCATCGTTGGGAGAAAAGGTCCGGAAGCTAAGCAAGCTTTTATGGTGGGCTTTTTCCGGGCAACGATGGAACTGCACATGCGTCGAACTCGTGCGGCCAGGCGGCGCCAAAACACGGATGTGACGTACGCTGACGAAGCAGCTGAATCATGGGGATGGGGCCAGTACCGTAAGTATAGACCGTACCGTATACATAGAGTTGTTGCAAGATGACACATTTCTCAATATATAAACATTCCAGTTGTATTATTGTTTCGCATAATAATGGAGTTGTGTTTTCCTGGTGACACTTTATGTGACAACTGTGTTGGGATAAAAATGACATCAGCCAGAACCTCTTTCTCATTTGAATGGAATTAAGAGAGTAAACTTTCTTAATGCAAATCAACCTGTACTGTACATTTCTAGAATGTTGACATAACGCTCTAAAAATCTAAGGGAGGTGTAAGCACCCTTGGGAATTTGACACTGGATGTTGATTTAAATCGGTTGAATGCCTGAATTGTGATTTAGACACTTCACCGGACACAAAAGCTTTAAAGCCGCTTTGTGGAAGCCTAGTAGCGCATTAATGTTAAACCCCATAGCACAAGACTGTGTTTGTTGTCTTACAGATTCCCAGTACAGCAGAAGAGCATGTCAGAGGCGGTCTTTATTCGTGAGCTTCAAAGATCTTGGTTGGCAGGTAAGATATATCTAAGCTTAACTTACCTCATGACGTCATACGTTTGTATGATCTTTGTGATTTTAAATGAGGGGAAATGTTTTTTTCTCACTATTTTCCCAACATTTCCATGTATTATCATAGACTCTGTTTCATCAGCATATATTTTGAGTTAAGCCTTCGTTTGTTTTACTTCATCACCAGCAGGTTTTTGTAAAAAAAAAAAATTAAATATTTGTAAGCGTGTTATGTTTATTCAACTATTCAACATTTCTTCTTCTTTATTTGCAGGATTGGATTATCGCCCCTGAAGGATATGCCGCGTTTTACTGCCAGGGAGAGTGTTCATTTCCGCTCGGCGCTCATATGAATGCAACCAACCACGCGATAGTTCAGACGCTGGTACATTTGATGAACCCGACTAAAGTTCCGAAACCATGTTGTGCTCCCACAAAGCTCAGTGCCATATCAGTTTTGTACTTTGACGATAATTCCAATGTTATTTTAAAGAAATACCGAAACATGGCAGTGAAGGCTTGCGGATGTCATTGAGGATCCCACTGATTTCAATCCCTTCCACTGTATATATTTTTTAAAAATATCGCAGATGTGTACTGCATTCGGCTTAAATGAGACCACAAAGAAACAAACGTTTTGGAATGCGACTATAGGAGTACTAATGGCATTTATATCTTGTTGAAAAACAGGATGTGTTAATCCAGTTAGCGTTATACGTCATGGGATGCTTTGCCTATGGAATTGCGGATATTGTGTACCAGTGCAGATTTGTGTATGTCAACGAAATATGAGTGACCCTTCGGATGAGCAATGCTTACAGTAACAGTCGATGCAATGGCCAACGATGTGTTTTGTTTAGAAAAATTGCTAAATTGTTTCAGGGATATAACTGTGTTATAATTCATGTTGGATTTGGATCGAGAGATGTCGTGTTTGGACTTTGAGCTCTTTCATTGCTTATTACAAAGCCAGCAGCATTTATGAGGACACATTATGGACACTGAGACAGTTTTCCTCCATAACAGCATGTGACCGGGGACATTTTCAAAATAGGAAATGAGATAGTAAAGTGACTGTGTGTGTTTATTACCACCAGGAGACGACGGCTCTCCTTGAAACTTTATGAGAAGGGCAGCTTTCAGAACGGTTCCCACCTGAATTTGTTGCTTTGAATATTGTCTGGGTGGGTGCACCTCATCTGGGCTTACTGGAGAATATCACGCAATTACAGAAAAAACTGTCTGAGTGTCCTTATTTAGACAGTCAGGAAGTGGACCAGAACGGCGCCAGTGTGAATCTGTTCCTTGACATATTTTGCGGGTGCTATATGCCACCGGACGTGTTTTAGATTTGCAAAATTATAAAACGAGCTACAAAAACAGCAAAGTGTTTCTAGACAAAAGAATGGACACATGAACCAGTAGTACCGAAAATTCTTATGACTGTACGGTACTTCAGATAATTTAGATTTCGCATTACTCTACATGTGTCCCGAGATGGAAGTGATTTTGCAATCAGGAACTTGAGCTCCAGTTGTCTACAAATGGTTGCTCCATAAAAAATAATGATTCGGATGGGAACACTCGGCATACTAGAGTGCGGCGTTGATGTTCTTGAGAGTTCGAGCTCGACTTTTCTGCAAATGTTTGACCCAAAAGAGTAATGATTCTGGTGGGAACGCTCTGCTTACTAGAGCGCGTCCTTGAGAGTTCGCCTTGTGGTTTGTGAGCCATGTTCCTGTTATGTCTAGTGGAATGCCTTTCCCTCCGCTGTAAACCACAACATTCGTTGGCCGTTCCCCTATGCGCAGCAATTAATTTCTACTCGCCTCAGACTTCACTCCGTAGTACAAGTCTCTAGTCCGGCTCCAGTATTGTACATTGACAGTTAGCATTTATAGATAATTAAAGAGGTTTTAAATGTAGAACTGGAGACAGTTAGAATTTAACCACTGTCCATTACTGTTATTAAACGTGTTTGAGTTACTGTGGCTGAATATCATTGTAGATAAACTGTAAGCGATTTCAACTTACTTATATTAGTTTCAGAATATTGCAACAATCTTATGCTGTTAATGATCACTGCTGCTCTCTTTTTTTTACTTTCTCTTTTCTAAAATTTAATAAAAAAAATTTCTGTGTATGTACTCCCTATTTAAATTTTTAAACACCTCATCGGCAACTTTGAGGCAAATCCTTACGAAAATAGTAAAGAGTATGGCGCAGCAATTGAGTAAATACATTTTGTGAGGAAGCAATTAACATTAGTTTCTGAATGCTCAAGAAAGTTATATAAAGTTTGTTTTGTCTGTTTCTTGTGGGAACAGGTCATTCAACATTACCTCCTGTATATCTGTAAGCATCCATGAAAAAGCCTTTTTTCTGGGACACCCTGCTCCTTGTACGAAGCGTTTCCGTAGACTATTAGACACAACACTTTGCCTTATGCTAGTTGGTCATGTGGCCAGTTATAGGCATGGCAAAATCACTCTGATTCCTTGATTGGCAGAGGTCCCTGACGGGACTTCCGGTCTGGATGCTCACAGATCTATAGATTACACATGGTGCTGTTGGGTACAAGGTTTTTCCTCAGAACTGAAGTGTGGAGTGGCACTGATTGCAGAATACTGCCACACAGACATTTTGGTTGTTGATACACTATAAATTTCTGTACTGTTGTTTTGCGCCTAGTTAAGAAATATCAAAACTCTGTCTCTTTTGGATAGAATTGAAAGCTTTTTGCCTAATGGTACTAACCTCTCCCCAGGAGGTTGCCAAGGTGATAAAATGTTATGACTTCACTTCACCTGCAACCGCAACTGAAAAAATGGAGGTCGTTCTAGGTATATTTTTGATGTGTTAAAGAGAACAGTGCACGCTGCAAGTGGAGGTATGACATGGTACCAAGCGAAAGTTATTGGTCATATGTTTTTAAGGCTGAGGATGACAAATTTACAGCATAAACAGTAAAGAAAATCAATGCGCGCGTGTAACCTAAAGAAGACATTGCCGGTGTTACCCTACATATAAACGTGGATATGATTTTAGTTAGACTGATATCACAACGGTGTCAAACTTTAACGCCGGCGGAAGCATTATTAGCAATACGGTTAGCTCGTTTTCGCCTCTACTATGTCTCACACTCAACACTCTGACATGAAGCGCGATTGTTTCAACAGTGTACTTGATTGGTGAGATCACTGACAGTCTGCTGCCATGGGAGCCCACAATCCAGGTTCAAAAATTTATGTATTTATTTGATTGGTGTATTACGCAGTACTCAACAATATTTCACTTATACAACGGCAGCCAGCATTATGGTTGGAGGAAACCGGGCAGAGCAGGGGGGAAACGCACGACTACTCGCAGGCTGCTGGAAGACCTTCCCACGTACCGCCGGAGAGAAAGTCAACTCTAGGTTCTGAAAGTTCACGCGTCTAGGAGGATAAACTTGTAAGAATGACAGGCAGAACGCCGTCAAAACCGGGCTTCCCAGCACTTTTTGATGATTTTTGTAGAGGAAAATTATGTCCTAAGGCATGAAAGAGTGGGAGATTTTTCGAACTTGGTTTCATTTCATAAATTGCTTTTTGAGCCGAGACCGAAACTCACCTCTGTCACTAGAGAGCACTGTGTGGGTCCTAACTGCGCATGCGGAAAGTTCAAATTTCGTTTGGTCACGTGTTGTTGTAGACGGGGATGATATCGCGATGGCCATAAATGACGCGTAGGAAGCGTAGCCAATCGCTGTGACAGCCAGTGTTCAGGATGAACGGTGTCTTGTCGACGACTTGCCTTCCAATATGTCCAGGACATGGAAAATCTACGTTGTCTGAAAGTCAGTAACGCGTAACGGATATTAGTTGACGATGGACAAGGAGCTCTATTGAAGACAATATTGACAAGTGAGGCAGATGTTAGAAACTTCTTTTTGTTTTCTATAAAATGGTCTTATCATTTGTGTAAACGCAATACTTCATTCCATCTGGGTTTCCCCCGGGCTGTGCCCGGTTTCCACCCACCATGATGCTGGCCGTCGTCGTATAAGTGAAATATTCTTGAGTACGGCGTAAAACACCAATCAAAAAAAAAAAATCATTCCATCTGCATTATTTCATGTGTGATGGCCCTTACGTCACTACTGCATCGTCAGAACATTGGCTCTGTACTTAATCTTTATATTTATTTCCACTTAACCTCGGATTAGGACCCTGTCAAAAGTCAGTGGTTTACTTCAGTTCACTCTTAATAGGAATGTTTTACACCATGATTGTGAGAAAGAGCTATCAAAGTTCAAGTGATCAGCTAGGTTAAAAAAACTACTAAAATATTTTGGTGGCTACCTGTTGATTTGCAACAACCCACATGTACCTTATGTTGCCTTATTTTTCTTTGGAGAGAGTATTTCTACAAGTGAAAATTCTCTCAAGCCAAAACTAGACGGAGCTCAGCAATCCGCCATGTGCGATTGTTAACACCAAGAACAGGGAGATGTTGTTGTTGTAGCCGAGACTTCTTGCCCGTTCCTGTTACAGGATTATTAGATGGATGGATGCCAGGGCAGTACATGGTATGACGTTTTGTGGAACTAGCTCATTCACAAACCTTACCATCATCATATCAGATGAACATTCTTGCATAAATTATTAAAACCCCGGGATAAATATTATGTACAAATGGTCAAGAAGAGCACGATATCGTGTTTTCAGCTGATCAACCTTTAGGCCTACCTACTCGTTGTGGACGGCTTCAGTGGCTAATGGTTAGAGGCTCAGCCTCGAAATCGGGAGGGAGACCCAAGATAAGGTGCCGACCAGGTCATACAAAGTACTCGCCTCGCCTGGTATGACATCACGTAGTAATATGACTGAATAATTGTTAAGTACGACGTAAAAACCGAAGCATACACATACTACTTACAGCGCAAGCGTCGCGCTGTACGTTCGCTTTACATCCCAGCCACCACAAGCAAATTTTGTACAGAAATCTTGAATAACCCCGAGGTTAATGATGTCACGGTGATGAGACAGGAAGTGATGTCAGAAACCACTTAAACTCTGTTTCAACCTTTGGTAATAATAATAATACAATATACACGTGGTCTCTTTATCTAAAATACTCCCTAACAAACACCTGGACGATTCTTGTAGCTGAATATTGATTAAAGTTCCGCGCGTGGTGAGGAAAAGCCTTAACAAACCTACGTGCGTCGCACAGGCTCCAAAGACTAAGCTTGCTTAGTTGTGGCAGTGGCGAAAAGTCGGCGTAGAGAGCGACACATGGGCTCGAAGCGGTATGAAGCATGCATGCACACCCATTCGACGTGAACGGGAAGTTACTCTACCGTATATCTAATTGTGAAAAAAACGCTTAAAGAGAGTTATGTCCCCTGCTCAAGAAAAACAATTTGATGTTTTCTAATACTACTAGCATTGTTACACCTTTACCATTTAACACAGCCCTGTCTATTAAAATGTCTGTTATTATTTTGGAATTGTAAGGAATACACCTAGAGAATTAAATGTTTCATGATGACAACGCTTTTTTCGTCTTTGATCTTTATTAATATTCATCACATTTTAGTTACACTGTAGTAATAAACTAGAGTAATATCTTCAGTATAGTGTTTGTATTTTGAACTGATTGGAAAATCGACTAGTAAACCTAGAATCAGTTAGGAAAAATTAATCACATGGATCCCCTGAGGTAACAAAGGATATGTTAACCTTTTAGGAACAAAAATGAATAAATTATTTTTTATAATCTACTAAATCAAAAAACTTCGTGACCTCGACCTTTAACTTTAGAATAACTTCTTTTAAATACGACGCTGAACGAAAACGGCAGACCAGTCCACTGCACGGTTTGACTCCTTTACGGTGTAATGCTACGGTCAGTCCTCCGATTTGACATACGCGTTCGTGTTTTCCACTGCACCGTAATCCTCGGGGGTTATTCTGTCCTCATCCAACTCCAAAGGCTTTTCCTCCGTTTTGTCCAGAGGTGATTGACGTGCCTGACAGTAAATCACGCCCACATTGATCCCGCCCATCAGTACCAGGAGGATCGCCCACTGTAGGAGCGTAGCGGTGAAGGATTCAGTGCTAAAAGTGTACCAAGGAATACCCTCGCTGACGTTTGTCATGATGAGATCCACAGCCCACCATATTAAAATGGCGAGAGCCTCAAGCGGTGCTATAAATCTACAAAATAGAGATTTTCAGTGAGTTCATAATTTAAAAAATAACTCCATACATGGATGTTGAAGACCATTAGTGTAGAATGGGGAGTGACCCAGGAGCCTTGCGGTCGCTGGGAGTTCAAGTCCAGCTATTGCTGGCTTGCTCTACAGCCGTACGTGGGAAGGTTTTCCAGCAGCCTGTGGATGGTCGTGGGTTTCCTCACCCACCATAATTTGTCCGATTTCCCCACCCACCATAATGCTGCCCGCCGTCTTATCAGTGAAATGTTCTTGAGTACAGCGTAAAACCCCAAACAAATAAATATATAAAATACTATAAAATACTGAACCAGTCCCGTGTAAACTGATTCAGGTCCAACCTGTAGTCTTAGCTTTGCGTCGACGACTTCTGGGCAATTGTTAAAGTTTTACTCAAACACTGAAAGAGAATAATTATCAATCCAGCTTGGACCCGAGTCGCCATTGCGCGGGAAAATGTACCCCATTACAAAGCAAAGTAGTTATTAAATGCACAGTTATCATTTAGTGTGGAACTTTTCCCCGCCAAAGTAATTCGGACCAAAGCTGTTTTTGATGGCAGATTTGTGGGCCGATTTGCGGGCAAAGCCGTAAAATAACACCCAAGAGGACTATGGCCAATCCAACTTAGACCCGACTAGAGATTGTGCGGAATAAACGCCGTTGATCACAAGCCTGAATTGATCAAGTGCATTGCACAAAGCTTGTTCACCTCGTTTACATGAAGTGTAACAACGTTATGGTGATTGTTTCAATGTTATCAGAAAATTGTTCTCTCAAAGGTATATGTTCATGGTAGACGCGGAGAAATAGGTAACGAAATGCACCGAGACCAGGCTTATGGACAGTCATCTCCACGCAACTTTTTTTCTTTTCTTTTTTTTGTTTCTTGTTTTGGACATAAGCCTGTTAGATAATTATTTGGGATTACAGACCGTGTATTATTTGTGGAAGAAACCCGGGTAGACCACCAACCTTCGGTTGTGAGACTGGCGAACTTATGACAAATATCATATTCGTGAATAGCATGTGGTCTCCATGCAAGACTACATTAAAAGGAATCGTCGAACGTCGGTTGCCAGCCTAGGCCATTAGGCCGATAAAAGCAGGAGAAACAATGAAAGTCTCTGTCCGGGAATTCATTTATCGCATTGTTGTTGAACGTTATGCCCAGTGGGTTTTTCACTTTACGTAGGGGTGAGTATGGCGTAAAACACCTATCACATAAGTATATAAATACTTGCAAACCTTGTTCACCCAAGCTTTTGTTCAGTAGCCTCCGTGGCTCAGTTGGTTAGCGCGCTAGCGCAGCGTAATGACCGAGGAGTCTCTCAACAATGCGGCCGCTGTGAGTTCAAGTCCAGCTCATGCTGGCTTCCTCTCCGCCCGTATGTGAGAAGGTCTTCCAGCAAGCTGCTGATGGTCGTGGGTTTCCCCTGGGCTGTGCCTGATTTCCTCCCACCATAATGCTGGCCGCCGTCGTATGTGAAATATTCTTGAGTACGGCGTAAAACACCAATCACATAAATAAATAAATAAATAAATACAAATATCCGTTGGGGTCAGTTTTATGGGTGGAGGAAATTTCAGTACCCTGGGTAAAAAACACAAACATTAGATTTCGCAAACAGCCACACAAGGTGTCGGCCATTTATTGTCACAAATGACCCAAGAAAGAAATGATCTTGGCATATATGTATGTAGTCATTATGTGTTTGTGTCTGTCCTCTCAAGGCAGATCAAGTTCATACCGACTAAGTCCAGACGCCGCTGAAGTATCATGCTGACGACACCAGATCTGACACCCCACCCAGTCACATGAAACTGACACCTAGTCAACCAATCCTGTATCATTGTTCTATGCTTGCAGTGCTGAGCTTCAGTGGAAGCAGCAGAAAGTACAATTTTTAAAGTCTATATTATGACCAGACCCCAGTTTGATCCTACGTCTGCCGTCCCATCAATCTTGTAATAACATCAGACTGGCATGGATTTAATGGTGACAGCAGGATATAACTTTATAATAGGATAGTTTCGGTCCATTACTTACTTGACAATCCACTCCCAGAGTTTTGGCAGATACCAGTCCGATGTGCTGTAGTCGTTTACGACGACGCTTCGGAATTTGGACGAACCGTATTTGATGACAAGAAGCTGAAGCATCAGTCCGCTGATCACCAGGGCAAACGCCCATACAAAGTCCTGATTGGTCAAAACTAATACGGAAAGTGCAGAAGGCAGTCCGCCAGCGAATATCGCAAAGAAACACAATGGAACTCCAATATACCGTGGAACTGAGAATAAAAAGAGGACACGAAAAATGACTAATTATAAACAATTATTAATTATTACACATTTTCAACAAAACTATGCTTCATTAAAGTTCTAAGCATAAATAATCCTTGTATAAATATCATACTATTAAAGAATGAAGCTAATCTATCAACTTTAACCCTTTCTTCAAATAGATATAAATAAAATCAATACCTCCTAGATTTCTCAAGGTCTGGGCTGCTATTTCAAAATAAGCGATCATGCTTGTTATACCGGCGAGGGACAAGCACAGAAAGTATATCACAGCCAAACATCTTCCTATAGAGCCGACAGATGAAAAGAGCACTGGCAACCTAAAACAAAATGAGAAATAACAAGAACTGTGCGTTAGATGCGATGTCAGCGTTTTGAGTAATTCAAGACGAGTGACGACAACAGTTTACACCTATCATCACTGTAATTGTTTTGCTACCCTCGGCTTAAGCTATGGTGTCAGGGAGCTTACACCTTGCAACTCTCATATGTGTAAATATGTACACAGTTAAAATAGAACCTTAACTGAGGCAAATTGGCAGGAGGCCGTGTTTAATGCTTACATGTGATCATTTTGCAATGCTATGGTCTTTTATTATATGAAACTTGCAGCTATCGCATGAATGAATAATTCTTAGGTGTAACGTCAAACAACGGTCAAATGAATAAATTAAAGGCCGAGATTGTTTTTTGTCTATACATCTTAGACATCTGCGCCAAGGATGATTATTCAAACAAACATATATGCTCTACACTCGCTTTACATCAGCGCCATCACTAGATAAGGTTGACCTTTGAAGCCTGTGTGACACATTTAGGCTTGTTTACGCTTATCCTCACCTCTAGTGTCCTTGTTCGGAACTGTTTAATCAGAATTCATAAATAATATTGTTTCTTTAGACAAAGAGAATGCATGTGCATTAAGTATTACCGGTATAAGTAATGTTGAGAGTTTTTCTGACATCACTTCCTGCTTCATTACAGCGACACCTGTGACCTCGGCGTTGTTCAAGATTTCTGTACAAAATTTACTTGTGATGGCAGTGATGGAAAGCAAACGTAGAGACTTGATACCCTACCAAATAAACGTCAACCCGGTGCTCGCCGGCCCGCTGTCTTGAATGACGTCCAAGATGTCGGTTTGATTCATTTCCGGTCTGCTTGTCTTCAGCACGGAGAACACGATGCTGAATATAGACATCCCACAGACTAAGCTGGAGGCAAAGAAAACATTGAAAACAGAAAATGTAGTGTTACGAAATGGATCTAAAAATTAAATTAACGCAACTAGACAATGTAAACCGGGAACATGTCAAATGGGTGATATGATAGCATGCCAACTAGATCGCCATTTTATATTTGCTTTAGTTATTTATTTATTTTATTGGTGCTTTACGCCGTACTCAATAATATTTCACTTATAAGACGCCGAGCAGCATTATGGTGGGAAGAACCGGACAGAGTTCGGGTCAAACCCAGGGCCACATTTTGAATTTCCATGTAAATTTCGTTCAGTGAATCCGCAATGGACTGTAGTATACTGAACAGAAGTGTTGATGCACCAATAGTTACAGTTCTTTACAACTTGTGTTTTGCGACACTTTCAGCATTATTTACGTCACAAAACTTGTTGTTTCTTTGTAACAATCCAGTCTCACTGCAGACGTGTTACTAGCGCTGTCTCACTGGTGGAACGCACACACGAAACGGTATTAAAGCGGTATTTTATGATAACAGATATCAAGGAAACTCAACACTTTAAAGTTAACGCCGACAGGAAACTCAACCTGGGTTTCTCTCACACAAAATAAGTTCCCAGTCTGACCATCGGAAATAATGTATGTGTTTTATTCAGCGGATTGCTATAATATTTACTGATATTAATATATCGCGCAATATATTTATTTATTTAGTGGTTACGCCGTCCTCAAGAATACTTTACCTATTTATTTCATTTATTTGAATGGTGTTTTACGCCCTATTCAAGAATATTTCATTTACACCACTGCATACAACATTATGGTGGGAGGAACCTGGTAGATCCCGGGGAAAACTCACGACCATCCGCAGGTTTCTGGAAGGCTTTCCACGCATACGGCCGGAAAGAAAGCCAACAAGGGCTGTACTTGAACTCACTGCAATTAACTCATTGGCTCATGGGTCATTGATCTGAACGCTTCCCACCTCGCCACGGACCACCCTCCACTTGCCCCACCCCTCACCCCCTCCAACCCACCCCAAATGTACTTTAGGCTTTAAGGCTCCACAGTTGTTGTTGTTGTTGTTGTTGTTGTAACCATACCTGATGAGGTTGTTACAGGCTGGGATGAGGGTAGCATACCTCACCACCCCGTTATTCGGCTCATGTAAGTAGAATAGGCCAGCATCAACCCCGATCCGGCACCCGTAATCGAAAGCATTCTGAGCCAAAGCGTCAACAAAAGTTCGGGGATCCGCCAGCGATTCTGTTAAAATAGAAAATAATACCATTGAAGTTGCAGGTTCAAATCCAACTCTCGCTAGGTCGGCAACATTTTTAAGTTAAAGGGTTGTCAGGCACAGTGTATACATGGAATAAATGGGTGGTTTGCTAAGAGCACTCCGGATTCCCCCCACCCATAAAGCCTACCCGCGTCGTATAAGTGAAAATTTCTTACGTACGGTGTTAAGCAATGATTAATCAAATAATGAAATTAGTTAATTTAATCTTCTTTCGCTCCACGTCAAAATTACAATTCAGCCCATACACCAAAATGGTACTCAAAGCCATACTCCCAAAGACCTGTTTCGGATACTGAAATGCCATGCATGCAGTTGTCATTTTTATATCATTCTAATAATTATTATTCACCTTGTCATATCCATTTCGTATTGTTAATAAAGGTATGCTAAGCAAGGCATTCTTTTAGCATTTCCATTTAAAACTGCACGTACCCCAGTTAGGCGTGAAGAAAAAACGTAATCCGTGGTCGGCGTATGTCCTGGATACTGCCCAGATAAACGTAAAGATGATGAGAACGAGAAAGACAGGTACAGTCACCATGTTCACCTTCTCTATCGTCCTCCCACCTTTGATAACGGAGAGCGAAGCGATGAGAACGGAAATAAAGTGAGTCAACACTGGCCAGTTGGATTCCTGAAAAAACGCAATAACACAAAACTGAGACAAATATTTTCCGTTTTATGTAACGGACAGAGAGGCGATGAAAACGGAAAGGAAGCAAGTCAACACTGACCAGCTGGATTCCTGAAGCGCAGAAACACAAAAACTGAGTCAGATACTTTCCGCTTAATACAACAGACAATGAAGCGATGAGAACGGGAAGAAAGTAAGTCAGCACTATCAAACTCTGTCAGTATTCATTTACTTATTTCTTTGATTGGTGATTTGCGCCATACCCAAGAATATTTCACTTATTCGACGGCGGCCAACATTATGGTTGGAGGAAACCGTGCAGAGCGCGGGGGAAACCCACAATCATATGCAGATTCTCACAGACCTTACCCTCGTACGGCCGGAGAGGAAGCCGTATGAACTTTGTCAATAGAGAATGAAATAAATTTAAAAAGTCTGCTATAACAAATTTACAATTTTCAATAAACCGTATATATGTTACTGAAAGGTATAGCATGTGAATGTTGGGGTGCCATTAGATAACAAATACTTACTACGGCAAAAGCGTCGAAAATCCTCTTGCTTTCAGTCTGGTTAGTAGGTAATGGTGTGGTCATACAATGAAAGGCATAATAAAAACACCAGCCCAGGACGACAGAGTACCAGCATCTGAACGAAAAAAAAAACACAATGTAACTGTCCATTTACTTTTGACTGGTTATTTTAACCGGAGTCAAAAACGTTTCAGTTGTAGGATGGATGTATAGAGAAAACAACCCCAAGAGAAACCAAGAAGGAGCTGTCGTTTAGTGTTAGGTGCAGACAAGCCTCCTCCTTCATTAAGAGTGGCAACAAAAGAGACAGCCAGACCTCGGTTTGAACTCACGACATTCTAAACTGATTTAGACCTACTGATCCAACAAAAAACACAGTGTGTCTCCAGATTTACCTTCGATTATGGTCAGCTGAGATTTGCTCAGGATATGGCAGAGATTATAGGGCTGATAATTGGCTGACCGAGTTTCAAACCAGAGGTCTGTTGGTCTAATGGTCTAGACGGTTGACATGTTTTATTGGCGATCGTGTGTCTGACTGAGGTCGCTGGTTCGAATCCCAGAGTTATCTCAGCCAACTATCAGCACTAGATTATGTGCCGTATACCCAGAAAATGTAAATCCTAAACAACTGCAATACTGTTAGATCTCTGCCGTTAAAATATTTATTTATTTAATTGGTGTTTTATGTCGTACTAAAGAATATTTCACTTATACGACGGAGGCCAGCCTTATGGTGGGAGAAAACCGACCAGGGCCCTGGAGGGAAACCCACGACCATCCGCAGGTTGCTGACAGATCTTCCCACTTACGGCGGGAAAGGAAGCCAGCATGAGCGGGACGTGAACTCAAAGCGACCGCTAACCAACTGAGCCACGGAGGCCACGCCGTTAAAATAAAAGTGCGGCGTACGTCGCCTAGTTGTTAGCGTCCTACTACAGAACAATGACGCAGGAGCAATCAAACTGGCTTCCTCTCCGAACATATGTGGGAATGCCTGGCAAAAACCGGCAGATGGTCGTGGGTTTCGTCCTGTCTCCGTCCGGTATCCTCGAACCATAATACTGGCCGCTGATGAAGGTGAAATATTCTTCAGTATGGCGTAAAACTCGAAATAAAATAGATACATAAATTAAAATGGAAGTTTTTGCTTCGGAACTTACCCCATTACGATAGGGATGAACGTAACCCATCCTCCCATCCAGATCGCCGTGTCTCCGAGAAACTGACGAAAATGATTGGACAACAGCTTTCCCAGTAAATCGACCAATCGCGTACTCGATAAGCAGCATTGGTATTGACCAGAAGAGAAGGAAAAGTAACCATACAAGTAGGAATACGAGACAGCCTGTGTAAAATATCAGTAGGAATTTTTATTGGCTGAAATGAGCCTCAGACCATATAATTCGCTGCGAGTACATAAGTTAGCAATGTTGTATAACAATTAATTGAATACACCTAGTAACAACCCTATTTCGCCTTATAATTCTCTCTCCAAAAATTGCAGTTTTAACTTTTGTCTACAGCTCTACGGGAAGGCAGCAATGTTGTTGTTGTTGTTGTTTTGGGGCTGATGATCTCCTTTCTCGTGAGGTGCAATTTTGAAATGCGTCTGCCTCGCAGAATGTGGACCTCACATCGACCCTTTTTCTTGTTCACAACTACATTATGGATAAATCCTTTACGAACAGAACAGAACAAAATGTTTCCTTCCAATCAAGAGGGGCCTTTGTGGCTCAGTCGGTTAGTGCGCTAACGCAGCGTAATGACCCAGGAGCCTCTCACCAATGCGGTCGCTGTGAGTCAAGTCCAGCTCATGCTGGCTTCCTCTCCGGCCGTACGTGGGAAGGTTTGTCAACAACCTGCGGATGGTCGTGGGTTTCCCCGGGCTCTGCCCGGTTTCCACCCACCATAATGCTGACGCCGGTCGTATAAGTGAAAATATTCTTGAGTACGGCGTAAAACACCAATCAAAGAAATAAATAAATAAATAAATAAATAAATCAAATCAAGACACAAAATTGTGTGTCACAAGACTTTTATAACTGGACTGTACCCAGAAAATAACGCTACAACAGTTCACCCACATAGTTTATTTATTTATTTCATTGCTGTTTTACGCCGTCCTCATGAATATTTCACTCATACGACGATGGCGGCCAGCAGGTTGCTGGCAGACCTTCACACAAAAGACCAGAGAGGAAGCCAGCATGAGCTGGACTTGAACTCACAGAGACAGCATTGGCGTGACTGTGACACTCGGGCAAGTGATACGTCTCTAAGTCACATTATTATGACACCAGGTCCACCAGTCATGTTTCCCTACTCTAACCTCTTAGTGATGAGAGCCAAGCCATGCAGCAATACGTTTAAAGTTTAAACCAGACCAGGGTTTGATCTCAGGTCAAATCGACCTCGAGGCGGACGCTCTGACATTATGCCACCGAAGTGGGGAAGTAAATAGAGAAACAAGCATGCTTACCCTTCCCATCACTGTTCTCTGCTACGATTCTGGGAACCTCCAGATGTTTCCTGTCCCTACCATACAGCCCATACAAGATAGGATGAGACCCAGCCGGGAGGAGAAACCCTCGTCCCCAACCCCCGGACCATCCTGTTAAAGGCCAAGTACACCTTGAGAGTTTTGTTTATACAAATAGAGCAAGAATAAAATAATTAGACATAAGAGCACAAAACCAGAACAGCAACGGTATTGTGATGGTTGGAAAATGGTCACATGACGTAACCAATCAAATCCGGCATTATTATATATGGCGACTTATTAGTGCCATGCAGCCGTACGTGGGAAGGTCTCCCAGCAACCTACGGATGGTCGTGGGTTATTTCAGGGCTGTCCCCGGTTTCCCCCCACCATAATGCTGGCCCTGCCATCGTATAAGCGAAATATTTCTTGAGTACGGCGTACAATCAAATATATAAATAAATATGAAATAAGCCAGATAGCTGTTTTAGTTCGTGCATCAATCTGCATGAGCAATTCTGGTAATACGTGGAATAAACAAAAGCACATTGTCATAAATGCCTACGCTACAAGCCAAATTGTCAGCCCAGGTCTAATTTGTGTGCTTATTTTGTCTGATTTGGACTTGAAACAATGATTAAGCCAATTTAATGACTTTTCTGTCACGAAGACTTTCATAAAATGCACGAAACGTGCTGAAACGTGCTTTAACCTAGCCACATGGACTTGTTTGTTCCACAGCGAAGAAATCTCGGTCATGCGCACTGAAAAAAGCTATCTTGCTAACTTCATTTTTCGGATGTTTGCCATGTATACTTGCTGGCAAGGCACCTTGTCAAGCTGTAAAATTAGAATAGTAAGTTAATCGGTTGAAACAGAAAATAATTTTTTTTACAAAGAATATGATGATGTACATTGTAGCCAAAAGCATTTGATTTGGCGAAAGATTTACCGTTAGAGATAAAGAGACACTGTTTGGTGGTCTAATAAACACCGTAATTACTTATGATTATTTTATGAAATCTTCTCAACAGATCATGTATGTTTTCTTTCAATAAAATTTTTCACCCCAAAAATACCACACTTGTAATCCCTTTAAACAGGTGTAATTTGGCTGTTTTTTAAACTTGGTGAACAATATCTCTTTTTTCTCTAATGTTAAACATTTTGCCAAATCAAGGGCCTTTTGTTTCAATGAAGGTTATCCCCTGCGTTTCAACATAGACTGTGTGGCTAGATGAAAGTGAATCCCGAATAACAACAGATATGACACTATATCATAATTCTGCAACCTGCGGATGGTCGTGGGTTTCCTCACACCGCAATGCTGTCCGCCGTCGTATACGTGAAATATTCCCGAGTACGGCGTCAAACACCAATCAAATAAATAAATCAATACATAAAAAGAATACATAAATATTCATGAAAATGAATCACGAATAACAACAGATATGGCACTATATCATAATTCTGCAACCTGCGGATGGTCGTGGGTTTCCTCCGGGCTCTGCCCGGTTTCAGCCTACCGTAATGCTGGCCGCCGTCGTATGAGTGAAATATTCTTGAGTAAGGCGTAAAACACCAATCAAATAAATAAATAAATATCATAATTCTGAATGTCTATGATAAGCTGGATGTTCTTGGAGTATATGTCGTTTCGACATATGCTACGTTAGTAACACGCTCTTGACAGAGCATGCGTTGCTCTCTACGTTCGCTTTACATCACTGTCACCTCTCGCAAAAATTTCTAGAGACATCTTGAACAACGCACGCGCTAGCGCAGCGTAATGTCCCAGGAGTCTCTCACCAAGTTCAAGTCCAGCTCATGCTGGCTTTCTCTCCGGCCGTATGTGGGAAGGTCTGTCAGCTACCTGCGGATGGTCGTGGGTTTCCCCCGGGTTCTGCCCGGTTTCCACCCACCATAATGCTGGCCGCCGTCGTATAAGTGAAATATTCTTAAGTACGGCGTAAAACACCAATCAAACAAACAAACAAACTTGAACAACGCCCATGTCACTAGGGTCACAGTGATGAGGCAGGAAGTGATGTCGGAAAACACAAAAACTGCGTCTTAACATGTGTTTCTAATTTTTCTTTATACACAGGTATTCAATTTGTCTAAAATGTGTACAACACGATTCCAGCCAACACCTGAAACAATCTTATTCATGAATGTTGATCAAATAGTTCAGCGCAAGGACACCGGTGATGAGGCTAAGTATAAACAAGCCTACGTGTGTCAAGCAAAGGTCAAGCTTGTCTATTGGTGGCAGTGATGTAAAGCGATAGAAGTGAGAAGTAAGGAGTATGCGTTAACAAAAGATTTACATTGAATGACACTACATGTATGGAGGGCTGTCACAACAACAACGCAGCTGTTGCCGAGACACCCGCGCACCTTACGGGATTTCTTAGCGCGGGGAATACCTCGAGTAGAGGGCGGAATTGCTTACCTGAATAGCTGTCATTACGTGACACCCTGGCGACGGTGCAAGTCTCACAAGAGGTCAATTCAATTTGACACCTGAAAGAAAGAGAGAGAATATATATCAAACAATCAGCAATCTACGCCTATATTTAACCGTTTACGCGAATAAAAAAAACCTTCACGATTGTTGTAAAAGACGCTGCCTTTTGGGATGCTAAAACGCTTCTGAAAAACAAATTTTTCAAAAGAACTGGCTGATTATCTCGTTGCAGTTACCTCAACTTTACATTTCTCGCACCATAATGTTGGGCGCCGTTGTATAGGATAAATATTTTGGGGTAGCCTACGGCGCAAAACACCAATCAAATCAATGAATATATCAACTTCACAAATCCCATATTTGCATCCAACGGCGAATGTGCAAGAAAATGTGTTAAACCCTAACATGATGTTCAATGTTCTTCACAGCTCAACTGTTTAAGGGTAATCGATATAGCTTCTTGGCAGTAAAATTCATGTAACACTGCACCAAATAGATTCGTATCACCAGATTGAATGGAAGGTGGATAAAACATCATTTTCTACCCACTGCGAGTGAAGACACGTGTCATTTCGTCGGCAAGATTACCTCTCAGGAGGAGGTCAGTCGCCACGGGCAAAATATTTTCCGTTCTGAGCATCACAGTTGAAATTCTGATATATTTTAACTAGGTGCAAAAACAGTACAGAAATTTATAGTGTATCAGCAAACTACAAGTATAATGTCTGTTAAGCAGTATTAGCCAATCAGTACGTGCCCCAGCACTGTGCGAGATTTCTTCTGAATAATTTGGGTAACTGGTTGATTCTCAAAGCTGTCAAATTCACCATTTCCACATTGGCAAATAACACAAAAACATGAAAATATTGTCAACTGGGATCCCAAACTTGTCACTTTCAATTCCAATGCCCTTGATCAGACTACAGCCATTATATTACATCGTGCAACACCCTGGTGTCAAAAACATGAAAAATTCACTCAATTCAAAACACACTCACCAGCATTTAAAAAATGCATTCAACGATCAAGAGTAAAAATGTACATCATCTCAAACAACTATAACAAACACATTGCCGTCCACCGATAGGGCTAGGCGCCACAGCTGAAAATATCTCGCTGAAATCAACTGTAAATAACACAAAATAAGCACTATTCCCTGAGTACTGTTCATGAAGACTACCGCAGAATACAATTAATATAGCTGGCACTCTAAATGTACAATATGAACATGGTACACCCATGCTGCAACAGCTGTGTAATATATACAAGTATCCTGGGGCAGACAATCAGGTGTTGATATTAGATTGATCTCCATCACCCCCAGCTAATACGCTTTGCCCATGGCCATGTGGTTAACACATGAAAGCCTCTAAAATGTGAAAATCAATTCCGTTTTTCATCGATCGTTTGCAGCGGAAAATATTGTAAAACTAAAAATGTTTCGGCCACTCACGCAGTCAAAGTGGATACGAAGTAACGGTATATTAACGGTATACATCCACGGGCAAGCTGACTGTACAGTTGGGTTAATATGTATATATACTTGGGTTTTTATGTCGTACAATTTTTAAGTCAAATGACAACGAGGAGTCATCAGGTGTGTATACATATACTGTGTCCTCTTGTGGCAGGGCGAGCTGACACCGGGTCAACCATTCCTGTTGCCCTGTTCTAATCTCTGACCTATCAGTGTTGAGTGCCAATCCAGGCAGCAACAAATTCCCTTTTTCAGTCTTTTGTATGAATCAACCTGAGCTTCAAAATCTCCCCAATCCTCCGCACTAAAATCGTCTTCCTATACGTTCACAGGACAGGAAACTCTCGCTTCCGTATGGCCACGGCAACAGTGCATAGAGCATAACACCGTGAGCTTCATATAAAACCACATCAATATCTTCACATGCATGGATAATTCCATTTGTTACAAACTGCATAATAAAAATCCGACATAATGTAATACACATTTCATCATCTTAACAATGATATTAATTAATCAACTGATAATACGATAATACATTAGACATCTGCTAATCTATGCTTCCAAGGGACTGCAATAAAATTACTATTTGCAGTCGAGAACTATATAGGCTTATTATATATGCATGTATGTGCTTCATATCCCAACCCTCTTACCTTTTAGTAGTGGCATTCGTGTATACCTTGTCCGGAAACTTTTTCAACGAGTTCGGCAAGCCATGTCAGAAATAAGGTGGAAATATTTCAAAAACTGAAACTGGTACTCACTTTGAATGAACTTAGCCTTCCGTGAAGACGATGTGTTCATGTAACATAATGTTTCACTGCATAATCTGAATCTTACCTATACAGGTTAATATACATCAGGTAAAACTGTCCGCAGTCAGTGGTTCTTCCGAAAAATCCAAGGGCAAATAACCCTTGTATAGCCCGGGTGTATTGTATATTGTATATAGTCCCAGGTACAGCAAATCAGGCTATCAGTTAGGCTCGATCTTTCATAATGCATTCAACATGCAATGCTTCTGTCCCTCTTCTGTATATACAAGTACAGTAATCCAAAACTTCTGATAACATTCATTCTCTAAATTGCCTAGAAACGGGCTAAATTCCGCGACCTGCACAGGGCTGTTGTATACTGACTCCATCAATTTAATCTGCGACTGGCTTGTAAGTGAACTGGTGTTAGGATTTAAGTTTTACATAAAACGGTAGAGAATGAGTGAGTACAACAGCTGTCCAAATCATTCGTAAACCAATCATGTGATCCAGTGTGTGGTAAACTCCACGCGGGCAACAAATGTATAACCCGCGACACCTGTTGTACCTTCTACAACGGACGTCATGCAGTTGGGGCTGCCCCGTTTGATACTTTCTGCAATGAACGTCAATCTGGGCCGCGGGAGTCCAGTTCACACTAGCTTCCACTCCGGTCGGACGTGTGAAGGTCTGGCAATAAAACACCAGTCAAATAAAATCAAATTCTATCAAATTCTATGCCGAAACTGTTCTCATCTATAAATGGTTCTCATTTATAATTATGCTTCTTGTCAGATAGACTACAAATATATATATATATATATATATATATATATATATATATATATATATATATATATATATATATATATATATATATATATATTGAAAAGTAATCACATCTAACGCTATGTCTAGTCTTGCCGTAATTAAACCCTTTTTGAAGCTTTTTTATTAAATAAAACTTAGTTTAGACACATATTTCACCATTCATGCAGTCCTCAATTACAATTATGCTCCTCGTGGAAGCACACTATAAATATACCTCCTAAGGGTAAAATCTAGATAAAGAAGAATATTCTATCGACTGACATTTGAGTACATTTTATACGCGGATTTAATATTCCCGGTTTTGTTTGTAAAAGTCCACATACAGTGAAAAATAAAATCTGTTAATTTTAACAGAAAGTCTGTTGAGTGATACTAGAGTGTATTCTATTATTAAAATATAATGCTGTCTCATATTCAACATATTATCCTGTTAGTCTAATAGAATCTTTATGTTGAATTAACAGAATATGTGTGTTATATTTAAAGGTATAATACAGAATACATTCTAGCATCACTCAGACAACAGACTTTTTATTATAATTAACAGATTAATGTTTTGAGTGTATGTAAAAGTGTCAGGTGACCACTTCTGATGCAATCTCATGTCCAGTCTGGTCTATTTATTTATTTATTTATTTATTTGTGTTTTACTCTGCATAGAGACAGTTTTCTTAACCATGGATACGTCTATGTTTATGGGTGGAGCAAACCGGAGAAAGTTCGATACAAACCAACTTTAGTACATGCGCTAAGAGCCCTTTCTAGATTTATTGATGGAGAGTAATTTAATTTGTGATATTCCGCAGATTTTGTAGAACATCCGTTGGGACGTTTTCTCCTTAAAATATACAATTAATATATAGATTCAAATTTTGATCACTTTCGGTCATACGAAAAGTGCTAAACATTTATGCCCTGATTTCTTTCTGTAATTATTTAAGAGATTCACATTAGAGTAAAGCACAGTCCTTGTAATGCATAGTCCATGGGTCGGCGGCGGCTTTAAGCCAGGTGATTTGTAAGGTTATCCATTAACGTGAGCGCCATCAAACTGGCCTAAGTAAACACATTCTGAGCATGGTTTTGAACTTAAGTCGTATAAATGGGTTAAACTATGAAAATAATCCATACATAGATAATATGTTTTAATTAAATCATCATTTTTCCAGAAAAAGTCATTAAGATGCATGCTATAAAGTGCAACAGTAATTAGAACGTATACCTGATTGTAACTTTAGATTTTATATATAGCAGACGTTTTGTATCGTTTCTTAACTGACTGAGTGTGCGTCAGTGTAACTGGATATTCATGTATCGATTACTCCGACTGTTATCATATCACCGGTCTAAAGTATATTTTTTTATCGTATATCTTATTTTTCAAAGTCATGTGCACATCACGTGGCTTCGTCTGAGTAGGAGTAGACGACGAATAATGTTTGAAAGCTTGGGTAATAAGAATAATGTGTACTTAGTCAAGTAACAGTGAACAAATCGGCGTAATTGCCTCGGGGAGTTACCGTGTTATGTTCTGCTAATCATTTAGGCCTATAGTTAACTTTCTGTTGTACCGGTAATGTCAGGAAAATACTACACGAGGTTCGGCTAACGGCATTTCTAGGGCACTTTGATTTTTAGGAACTAGAAGACCTCGACATGTCCCAAGGCGAGCGGTTTGGACTGCTACAGGTACTTTTGTCTGTTTTGTCTGTTTCATTTCAAATTATCAGATTAAGAAGTTCATAGTTGTCTCCCTTTGTACCACCCTTCAGTTCGTCGTTGTACGCTTTGGATGTGACAGTTATATATGTCGTATCCCAAAGTCCCATATGATCTGCAACACAAGATAGCCTCTCCCACACGACAGACTAATGAGGTCAGGTTAATACAGCTATCCACTGAGCACCCTTTAATTATGAAAACATTTAACAGTACCACATTTCTTACTTTCGATGTAAGAAATGGGGTGGGGGGGCTGGGCGCATAAGCTTGAAAGCGTTCAAATGAAGGGTAAATTGTGTCATTTATGATATTTATTTATTAATTTATTTGTTTCATTGGTGTTTTACAACGTACTCAAGAATGTTTCACTTATACGACGGCGGCCAGCATTACGGTGGGAGGAAAATGGGCATAGCCCGGGGAAAACTCATGACCATCCACAGGTTGCTGACAGACCTTCTCACATACGGCCGAAGAGGAAGCCAACACTCTGTATTCAGCACACAATAAATTAAACACAGCATTTTTTATGAATGACTGTAGCTGTAGTCTCTCGTTAGAGTAAACATTTCCAAAAAGCGATATAGCTATAGTAAATTAATGAAAGCCGTGAGATTATAATTATAAAAGCACTGCATATATTACATTAGCAAAATCTGCAATCTTGAGAGCTTTTATATATGTGACATTGATATTGATATTGAACTCCCCATGCACATATGTGTAACACATTGTATGAATAATAATAAATGGAATAACACTTGGGGTAATACATTGACCTAATATAAAATATATATCCCACTGGTCACATCAGCTTAATAAATATTTGTGTTTAATAAAACTGGTGACAAGTGAAGAATCAGGCGCTTCAATGAGCTGATGGCACCCTAAGCCACATAACAGCACCCAATCCTTTACCATAGCCCAAAACTACATGTATCTGACAGCTTTACTTACCAGATGTCTCTTTGTTTCGCATCTGCGTGTTGGCCTGTCTATACCACACGTGGGAATCCCCAACGTACATGTCCTTGTAACAATGCAGACTGGCATGGGGGATAGATATAGGCTGCATTTAACTGGTACATTCCCTTGTTGATACATATGTGTGTGTTGTCTGCGAGCAAACGTGAAATGTCAACCAATTATCCTTAATTATACCCATCATAATTACTGCTCGGGTATGACCTAATTCAATGCACAGAATGTATCGTCAGAAAAAAAATTGCATTATATGGGACCAAAATGCACATCCGCTGTATAAGCTGCGATCTCCTTTGTGAAGGGATCTGTTTGCTGTTTTGCCGTGGTGGGAGAAAACCACCGACCTTTGGCATTTTACTGACGGACGCCCACGTCTGACATACGGATTGCACTTCTTTTAATTGGAAAAGACAAGCTGTCTTCAGTGAATGCAAGACTGTTTAAACTAACACAAGCGTCGTTGTCCGTTTTTTGTCATAAATGAACAGCATAAAAGCAAGGTGGTCTATAAATTCCCTGTCCAAACCCGGGATTGAACCCGCACTGGTTGACAAAATTAAATTTTTAAGGAAGATCTTAATTTTTCTTCCTCCAGTAATGACTTAAATATTCCGGGGGCTATGAAACCGTTCCTGGATTCAACCATCTTAACTCTCTGGAGCTCGTGCTCCGTTGGGATCTGTCCAGGATGTCACCTGAGCAACAAAACAGATTTGATTAACATTGTTTACTTTTCATGTATATCAAAAAGTGCAAGGTAGTTCCCGTCTCTTTGTTATCCCGAAATTACATAGGGTTGACATTCCAGGAAACATGAAATTACATAGGGTTGACATTCCAGGAAACATGAAATTACATAGGGTTGACATGCCAGGAATCATGAAATTACATAGGGTTGACAAGCCAGGTAACATGACATTACATAGGGTTGACATGCCAGGTTACATGAAATTACATAGGGCTGACATGCCAGGTAACATGTAATTACATAGGGCTGACATGCCAGGTAACATGAAATTGCATTGGGTTGACATGCCAGGTAACATGCAACTGCATAGGGTTGACGTACCAGGTAACATGAAATTACATAGGGTTGACATGCCAGGTTACATGAAATTACATAGGGTTAACGTACCAGCTAACATGACATTACATAGGGTTGACATGCCAGGTTACATGAAATTACATAGGGCTGACATGCCAGGTAACATGTAATTACATAGGGCTGACATGCCAGGAACAAGAAATTGCATTGGATTGACATGCCAGGTAACATGCAACTGCATAGGGTTGACGTACCAGGTAACATGAAATTACATAGGGTTGACATGCCAGGTAACATGAAATTACATAGGGTTGACATGCCAGGTTACATGAAATAACATAGGGTTGACGTACCAGGTAACATGCAACTGCATAGGGTTGACATGCTAGGTAACATGAAATTACATAGGGTTGACGTGCATTTAGTAACAACATCACACTGGCGATAAAACGTTTAACACTATGGGTCAACAGGGTGATGGAATAACGAAACTTTAGTAACTGTAGCTATACGATGTACACTGATGTCACATTAACTACAGAGTAAACACCATCTATGGTGGGCGGAGGGTTGGGGGGTAGGGGGGATGCGTCCGAGTGATTAGCGTACCAGCGCATATATATATATATATATATATATATATATATATATATATATATATATATATATATATATATATATCCATATATATATATATATATATATATATATATATATATATATATATATATATATATGTGTGTGTGTGTGTGTGTGTATATAGGTTTCAACTGCACAAACATCTGTGTACCAGACGTCATACGAAATGGACTGACAGAGGCATTACTTATGGATAACAACTCCTGGATTTATTGTGACGTTTCGATGTAGGTTCTTACATCGTTATCAAACCATATGAACATACAGAGATACAAGACAACATATATACAGTAAGAGAGTGAGTGGTGTCAAAAACAGGCAACAATGTAACATAGATAATAGCTTCAGGGTTAATGGCTTCAGGGTTTAAGGCGGTCACTGTCTAATCTGATTAGGTCATTGTAGGCGCTCGGTAGGTGGTACCCGCTGTCTCGGTTAAGCTGTGGATTGTGTCGTCGGATCATGATGGCTTCCAGGAGTTTCCTTCTTTTGTAGTCTGATTGGTTGTTCTGTAGGGTATGAACTGTGTTCCATTGGAGTTGGTGTTCTGGATGGGCTCCAGAAGATTTCATCTAATTTTTCTACTGAGGCCTTGTGCTCTGCAATTCTGATATTGAGTGGTCTACCGGTTTCTCCAGTGTATTGCCGTTGACAATCAAAATTAATGCAGTACACAGATCCTTTGGGTTCTTCCCTATGGGTTGGCTGTTTCTTTCCATTGGCTTTGAGTAGGGTTTTACGGTTAGAGGCGGAGGTAAACGTTGTTTGTATGTTCAGTTTGTCATGCAGGAGTCCTCTTACCTGGTAGCTTGGGGTGCCTATATACGGGATGGTTATATATATATTGGGGTGGTCGGGTCTCGTTGCTCTGGTCTTGTTAGCCGGATTGAGGGTTTTACTGATCGTTCTCTCCACTAATTGTGGGGGTATCGGTTTTGGGTGGTGAAGGCTGTTTTGAGGTGATTTATTTCTTCTTGGAGGTTGATGCTGGATATCTGTATGGCTCGTTTTGTTAAGGTAGATATTATTCCTCTCTTGATCTGGCTAACAAGACTCAGCAGAAAAATTAGATGGAAAATCAGCCCTCAGTGACCACATCAGAGCCCATCCAGAACACCAACTCCAATGGAACACAGTTCATACCCTACAGAACAACCAATCAGACTACAAAAGAAGGAAACTCCTGGAAGCCATCATGATCCGACGACACAATCCACAGCTTAACCGAGACAGCGGGTACCACCTACCGAGCGCCTACAATGACCTAATCAGATTAGACAGTGACCGCCTTAAACCCTGAAGCCATTAACCCTGAAGCTATTATCTGTTACATTGTTGCCTGTTTTTGACACCACTCACTCTCTTACTGTATATACGTTGTCTTGTATCTCTGTATGTTCATATGGTTTGATAACGATGTAAGAACCTACATCGAAACGTCACCAACACAATAAATCCAGGAGTTGTTATCCATAAGTAATGCCTCTTTCAATCTATACCATCCCAATTCCTAAATGCCTCTGATTCAACACAAACTTCCAAAGAAAGTTATATGTGAAGTATGAAAGATGGACGATTTTATGGTATGGAGAAAAGCCGAGCACCTCTACATTCCTAGATTAGAAAATACGAGGCACGAAGCTTCCTCACTTAAAGGGATTCGCGTCACATATAAAAAGCGATGGGAGGGAGTGGGGATACGAAGTGCGCAGAGAGCACGGGGGTTATGTTTTAGCTCTGATTCTTTATCTTTGGCGACATGGTAAGAATATGCTTGGCTGGACAATTCAGATCTGCCAGTCGGTTTTAGGAAAATACGGCTTATTCCTGCCATGCAATTTCATTTAAATTTTTATGTAGATTTTCTACATTTAACAAATTCAGACAGAGAGGAATCAATGAAATTAACCGCTGTACAGTGTCAATTTCTATTGGATCAGAACACCAAGTTGCCTAGATCTGACTCCGCTAAGGATGAAAGTGGTCAAGACCATTTCAAGTCACGTGTCGGTCTCGTGCTATCGTGCCTCGGATGTGTCATCGGCACCGGAAACATTTGGAGGTTTCCTCGTATTGTTGCCCAGAACAGCGAAGAAAAAGGTACGAACTTTCCCTACACTCGTGCACTGTCATAAAATAACTTCATCTGTTTATTTCAATGTTGTGTAAAGCTCCGCACAAAACTTTTTCACTTATACCATGACAGTCAGATTTTTCAGTTGGGGAAAACAGAGTGTCCGGGGAAAAAAGGTTGCCTTTAGTAAGTTACTGACAAGTAACGTTACGTAAACGTATATAAAATATATTGCTGGGAGACAAGAGAGATTATCTGGGGACGTTAATATACATATTACCGTGTTATTTCAGGTGGACTGGTGTTTCTGATGGTCTGGGTGCTATTTCTATTTCTCTGGTCCATCCCTATGCTTCTGATAGAGTACACAATGGGTAGATACACCAAGACCGCCATTGTGCAGTCCTTTCGCTTCTTCATAGGCAACAAAGCCACGTGGTGCGGAGCCTGGGTTTCGTTCGTTCCTTTCGCCATCAAGTAAGATGACGAATATCTTGCAGAATTTATTTCTTTATTTGATTTATATTTTAAGCCGTACTCAAAAATATTTCACTTATACGACAGTGGCCAGCATTATTGTGCGAGGAACCGGGCAGAGTGCGGGGGTAACCCACGACCATCCGCAGGTTGCTGGAAGACCAATGTCTTACAGAAACTGCATAAGCTCTTTCTTTTAAAAGTAAAAATAAATTATAAGTAATACAACATGGATATTAGGCTTTGGTTTATATATTTATTTGATTGGTGTTTGAGTCGACCTATTTAACGTGCTACTTCACTCCTAAGAGAAGGTAGGCGGAAATAATAAAATGATATTAAGGATACCCTAGGGAACAGAGCTAACACCAGGGTTCAATAAACTCGTATGAGTGAAGAGTTCAAAAAAACAAAATTTTCGGCAATTTCCGTAAAATTTTCCTGATATGACGTGATAATGTTCCTTATGTCGAGTAAGGCAGTTATGCTGGAATGAAGTCACGCGCGTTTGAAAGTGCGACGTCATTTGCTGCTATACGTTTGATATGGGTGACGCCAAATGTTCTTGCATGACCTCACACCAGGCAAAATTGAATCGACAGAAAACTTTTGTTTCTGTACTATCCTCCGAAACTAGTGACAGTGGTTTTAATACATTGCTATTTTTTAGTAATTTAAGAAACCAATTCAGACTATCTCAATCCTTAACATTTAACCCTCCATTTAAGACATTCTGGTCTTCATACTGTTGTAGCTCTTTATGGACTTATGACTTATTCGACCTCTGTCATATTTATGTCTTTATTGTTTTGTGGGTTTTTTCACAATTGCAGACCGCACACACAAACAAGGCGAAGGATACCATACATCATAAAGATTTCCTCTCGCGATAATGCTGTCCGCCGTCACAAATCTTCGTAAAACACAAATGAAATCAAATAAATAAACAAATGTTTAACAAATGTCCTTTCAGTTCTTACTACTCGGTGGTGCTAGGATGGTGTTTTTACTACACGTACTACTGCATTGGTTACGAGCTCCCGACGACGAATCTAGACAGTCGTGTTATCTTCGACGACTTCGCCGTGGTAAGTTCTGCCTCCGTATAATCATTGTGAATTTGTCTTAAATATATGATCTGCACACGTAAATTTAAGTAATTCTGTTATAAATATGACACTGCAAGGGAGTGTCTATTTTTTATTTACTTGATTCGTGTTTAACGCCACACTTAAGGAATTTTTGCTCCAAATTTTCACATGGTGATATGGTTTGCGAGTGATGGAGAGCGGAGTAGCCGCAGTAAATAATTACCATTGCCAGAAAAACCTGCCGATTCAAAACCCCATCCGCACCAGCAAGAGCTGGATTTGAACCTGCTACACCATTGGTTCTCCACACTGAAACCGCATATAGATACATCGGCGTAACGGCGCTGGAGTTCTTTAGCGAACACAAACATGGATGGCTAGCGACCGATGTCAACATCGTATTGGATCTTCTTTTAGTTCCTTGAATTGGGTGATAATGCAAAATTTCCTCTTGTTATGGGAAGCCATGGCTATGAAATCGTAAGAAAAATAAACCTTTCTATATTTGTAACAAAAGATCTGCAAATGAATTATAAATTATTGAAACAAATTATATGTGTTTTTTTCAGAACAGCTATTGGCCGATTCTCACTCATAGCATCGCCATTTTGATAGCTGGTGTCTCCGTCATCCGCGGAGTGAAAACCATAGAAAAAGTCAATCTCTTCCTCGTACCCTTGTTCCTCCTTATCGTTCTCTTCACCTTTACGTGGTCTCTCACGAGGAAATACGCAGATCTTGGTATCAGGTTTCTGTTTACACCAAGCTGGGGTAAGTGTCAAAGACTGAAATGAATTCCTTCGGGTTCAAATATATTTAATGGAAGTTGACTCATTCTTGCTTGTATATAGCGAAAACAACGTTTTGGTAGAAATACCATGAATCCATGAATCTTTGATTTGATTGAGTGAATTATATATTTTTAACTTTGGCAATTTTGTATGGACATCTACTCCTAAACTCACCTCACATTTCCGCCAACTTTGGCGAATTGTAGTACTGAGTTGGCCTCTTTGGCATTGAGCAAAAGTTCCACTTAATACTCATTTATACTGAGAGTCTTTGTCATCAGCAAATGTAAATTCCTTTGCTGACTTGAAAACGCTTCATATTTAGGGCTAACCTACTATGTACTTACCTATGAACATTTCGGAATTTGATTTTGTAGGAAATTTCTAAACCCAATTCCTGCAGTTCGCACTTTATGAAATACAACGACACTAAAGCAAATACATAATTTTAATGTTACCGCTGACTGAATTTGTTTCCATGTGGGGTAAAATGTGGAGGTCTTCCAGCAACCTGCGGATGGTCGTGGGTTTTACCCGGGCTCTGTCTGGCTTCCTTCCACTATAATGCTGGCCGTCGTCGTATAAGTGAAATATTCTTGAGTGTGGCGTTAAACACCGATCAAATAAATAAATAAATAAATGTGGAGGTCACACAAAAAATAAGACTACTGCGTTGTTGTGGCCTTGTGCTTGCAAGAGGAGGACAACGTTTTCTATCCTGCAAAGTTTTGATAATACACTTTATCTTTCAGCACATTATGTATCAGAATGGGTGAAACAAAACATGTTCAAAACCGTGCACAAATCATCTAAAACTACCATTCGAAATTTTCAGACGCTTTCTCCGATCCTCGTGTATGGGTGGACGCGATCAGTCAGAACGCCTTTGACACGGGCGCTGGTATGGGCATGATGATCACTTATGCGTCGTACATGACCCGCAGTAACAGTGTGGTTAAGTATGGCACCCTGATCCCCGTGGGTAATAACATTGTCAGGTGGGTGACAATAACATTTCCTAAACAAACCATGCCCTTAAGCCGACTTTTCATCTACATGTAATCCATTAATTTCTTTTTTCGGTTACACTTTTTTCTAAAATGCTGCTGAATTGTTGTAAGACAATGTGAATTTCCTGAAGAGTGAGAAAACATTTTTTAAATACAAAATGCTGTGACAAATCGGGCATGGGGGCCATCTTGGAATGGAGTGAAAAGCGCTGATTACCGCCTGAACAAGAGTATAGTATTAGGTTCGCTAAGTTACGGCATCCAGACACAGCTAGAGTTTTATTTATTTATTTGATTGGTGTTTTACGCCGTACTCAAGAATATTTCACATATATGACGGCGGCCAGCTTTATGGTGAGAGGCAACCGGGCAGAGTCCGGGGGAAACCCACGACCATCCACAGGTTGCTGATAAACCGACACAGCTAAAGACACCAGTGTCCATGTCTCTGTGCGAACAAACCATCCGGAGTTTTTGGAGTTTTCCTTCTGAAATTTTAGGACAAACATCCATATCCCTCACATGGAGTGAGGACGTCATCCTCAGTATTGTGATCATGTGGTTAAGTATGGCACCCTGATCCCCGTGGGTAGTAATATTGTCAGGTGGGTGACAACAACATCCTAAACAAACCAAACCATATTCCTCACATGGAGTGAGGGCGTCATCCTCAGTATTGTGACCATGTGGTTAAGTATGGCACCCTGATCCCCGTGGGTAGTAATATTGTCAGGTGGGTGACAATAACATTTCCTAAACAAACCAAACCATATTCCTCACATGGAGTGAGGACGTCATCCTCAGTATTGTGATCATGTGGTTAAGTATGGCACCCTGATCCCCGTGGGTAGTAATATTGTCAGGTGGGTGACAATAACATTTCCTAAACAAACCAAACCATATTCTTCACATGGAGTGAGGACGTCATCCTCAGTATTGTGATCATTTGGTTAAGTATGGCACCCTGATCCCCGTGGGTAATAATATTGTCAGGTTGGTGACAACAACATCCTTAACAAACCAAACCATATCCCTCACATGGAGTGAGGACGTCATCCTCAGTATTGTGATCATGTGGTTAAGTATGGCACCCTGATCCCCGTGGGTAATAATATTGTCAGGTTGGTGACAACAACATCCTAAACAAACCAAACCATATCCCTCACATGGAGTGAGGACGTCATCCTCAGTATTGTGATCATGTGGTTAAGTATGGCACCCTGATCCCCGTGGGTAATAATATTGTCAGGTGGGGGACAACAACATCCTAAACAAACCAAACCATATTCCTCACATGCAGTGAGGACGTCATCCTCAGTATTGTGATCATGTGGTTAAGTATGGCACCCTGATCCCCGTGGGTAATAATATTGTCAGGTTGGTGACAACAACATCCTAAACAAACCAAACCATATTCCTCACATGCAGTGAAGACGTCATCCTCAGTATTGTGATCATGTGGTTAAGTATGGCACCCTGATCCCCGTGGGTAATAATATTGTCAGGTGGGGGACAACAACATCCTAAACAAACCAAACCATAATCCTCACATGCAGTGAAGACGTCATCCTCAGTATTGTGATCATGTGGTTAAGTATGGCACCCTGATCCCCGTGGGTAATAATATTGTCAGGTTGGTGACAACAACATCCTTAACAAACCAAACCATATTCCTCACATGCAGTGAAGACGTCATCTTCAGTATTGTGATCATGTGGTTAAGTATGGCACCCTGATCCCCGTGGGAAATAACATCGTCAGGTGGGTGACTACAACATCCTTAACAAACCAAACCATATTCCTCACATGCAGTGAAGACGTCATCCTCAGTATTGTGATCATGTGGTTAAGTATGGCACCCTGATCCCCGTGGGAAATAACATTGTCAGGTGGGTGACTACAACATCCTTAACAAACCAAACCATATTCCTCACATGGAGTGAGGACGTCATCCTCAGTATTGTGATCATGTGGCTAGGTATGGCACCCTGATTCCCGTGGGTAATAATATTGTCAGGTGGGTGAGAACAACATCCTAAACAAACCAAACCATATTCCTCACATGCAGCCAGGACGTCATCCTCAGTATTGTGATCATCTGGTTAAGTATGACACCCTGATCCCCGTGGGTAGTAATATTGTCAGGTGGGTGAGAACAACATCCTAAACAAACCAAACCATGTCCCTCACATGGAGTGAGGACGTCATCCTCAGTATTGTGATCATGTGGTTAAGTATGGCACCCTGATCCCCGTGGGTAGTAATATTGTCAGGTGGGTGACAACAACATCCTAAACAAACCAAACCATATTCCTCACATGGAGTGATGGCGTCATCCTCAGTATTGTGATCATGTGGTTAAGTATGGCACCCTGATCCCCGTGGGTAGTAATATTGTCAGGTGGGTGACAACAACATCCTTAACAAACCAAACCATATTCCTCACATGAAGTGAGGACGTCATCCTCAGTATTGTGATCATGTGGTTAAGTATGGCACCCTGATCCCCGTGGGTAGTTATATTGTCAGGTGGGTGAGAACAACATCCTAAACAAACCAAACCATGTCCCTCACACGGAGTGAGGACGTCATCTTCAGTATTGTGATCATGTGGTTAAGTATGGCACCCTGATCCCCGTGGGTAGTAATATTGTCAGGTGGGTGACAACAACATCCTAAACAAACCAAACCATATTCCTCACATGGAGTGATGGCGTCATCCTCAGTATTGTGATCATGTGGTTAAGTATGGCACCCTGATCCCCGTGGGTAGTAATATTGTCAGGTGGGTGACAACAACATCCTTAACAAACCAAACCATATTCCTCACATGAAGTGAGGACGTCATCCTCAGTATTGTGATCATGTGGTTAAGTATGGCACCCTGATCCCCGTGGGTAGTTATATTGTCAGGTGGGTGACAATAACATTTCCTAAACAAACCAAACGATATTCCTCACATGGAGTGAGGACGTCATCCTCAGTATTGTGATCATGTGGTTAAGTATGGCACCCTGATCCCCGTGGGTAATGATATTGTCAGGTGGGTGACAACAACATCCTAAACAAACCAAACCATATTCCTCACATGGAGTGAGGATGTCATCCTCAGTATTGTGATCATGTGGTTAAGTATGGCACCCTGATCCCCGTGGGAAATAACATTGTCAGGTGGGTGACCACAACATCCTTAACAAACCAAACCATATTCCTCACATGGAGTGAGGACGTCATCCTCAGTATTGTGATCATGTGGTTAAGTATGGCACCCTGATCCCCGTGGGTAGTAATATTGTCAGGTGGGTGACAATAACATTTCCTAAACAAACCAAACCATATTCTTCACATGGAGTGAGGACGTCATCCTCAGTATTGTGATCATGTGGTTAAGTATGGCACCCTGATCCCCGTGGGTAATAATATTGTCAGGTGGGGGACAACAACATCCTAAACAAACCAAACCATATTCCTCACATGGAGTGAGGACGTCATCCTCAGTATTGTGATCATGTGGTTAAGTATGGCACCCTGATCCCCGTGGGTAGTAATATTGTCAGGTGGGTGACAACAACATCCTAAACAAACCAAACCATATCCCTCACATGGAGTGAGGACGTCATCCTCAGTATTGTGATCATGTGGTTAAGTATGGCACCCTGATCCCCGTGGGTAATAATATTGTCAGGTGGGGGACAACAACATCCTTAACAAACCAAACCATATTCCTCACATGCAGTGAAGACGTCATCTTCAGTATTGTGATCATGTGGTTAAGTATGGCACCCTGATCCCCGTGGGAAATAACATTGTCAGGTGGGTGACTACAACATCCTTAACAAACCAAACCATATTCCTCACATGCAGTGAAGACGTCATCTTCAGTATTGTGATCATGTGGTTAAGTATGGCACCCTGATCCCCGTGGGAAATAACATTGTCAGGTGGGTGACTACAACATCCTTAACAAACCAAGCCATATTCCTCACATGGAGTGAGGACGTCATCCTCAGTATTGTGATCATGTGGTTAAGTATGGCACCCTGATCCCCGTGGGTAATAACATTGTCAGGTGGGGGACAACAACATCCTAAACAAACCAAACCATATTCTTCACATGGAGTGAGGACGTCATCCTCAGTATTGTGATCATCTGGTTAAGTATGGCACCCTGATCCCCGTGGGTAGTAATATTGTCAGGTGGGTGACAACAACATCCTTAACAAACCAAACCATATCCCTCACATGCAGTGAAGACGTCATCCTCAGTATTGTGATCATGTGGTTAAGTATGGCACCCTGATCCCCGTGGGTAATAATATTGTCAGGTGGGGGACAACAACATCCTAAACAAACCAAACCATATCCCTCACATGCAGCCAGGGCGTCATCCTCAGTATTGTGATCATGTGGTTAAGTATGGCACCCTGATCCCCGTGGGTAGTAATATTGTCAGGTTGGTGACAACAACATCCTAAACAAACCAAACCATATCCCTCACATGGAGTGAGGACGTCATCCTCAGTATTGTGATCATGTGGTTAAGTATGGCACCCTGATCCCCGTGGGTAATAATATTGTCAGGTGGGGGACAACAACATCCTAAACAAACCAAACCATATTCCTCACATGCAGTGAAGACGTCATCCTCAGTATTGTGATCATGTGGTTAAGTATGGCACCCTGATCCCCGTGGGAAATAACATTGTCAGGTGGGTGAGAACAACATCCTAAACAAACCCAACCATATTCCTCACATGCAGTGAAGACGTCATCCTCAGTATTGTGATCATGTGGTTAAGTATGGCACCCTGATCCCCGTGGGTAATAATATTGTCAGGTGGGTGACCACAACATCCTTAACAAACCAAACCATATTCTTCACATGCAGTGAAAACGTAACCCTCAGTATTGTGATCATGTCAGAACTGAAATCTTATTAACACACGAGGACTGATGCACAACCAATTTTGTCACATTTTCCGACACATTTTCTCCTTTGGAATCACTCCAAAACTGGAAAACTACCGGAAAACATTAATTTCATTTCACTTGAACGGTAATAATGACAAAAAGCTGTTGGCAGCAAATACTAGTAATTCGCCTCGGCATTCGTGTAACATTTTGCTCTCCTTGTTTCTTTTTTTGTGTGTGTGTTTTTCCAATCAACAGTCAAATGTTTAAAAACAGAGGCCGAGATACCGATGAGTTTTCTCATTTTCTCAGGATGCCAAATTGTACGCAAATTCCTGTCTACTATTTCAGCTTGATTTGCGGAATTACGGTGTTTTCCACTGTTTTCTCATCTCTGGCCCTCTCACAACCTCATCTGTCTCAGTCCGGCATCGTCGACATTCTCAAGGACAGCGGTCCGGCGAGTACAGGCCTGACCTTCATCTGGTGAGTTTCTTCTCCATCTAGTAATATGGTTATCTTAAAGTGAGTCTTACCTTCATCTTTGAATCTCACCTTCATCCGATGAGTGACCTTCATTTGATGAGCATGACATCCATTATACGGTTCTGACTTTCGTCTGATAAGGATGACCTTCATAGTTTTGAATCTGACCTTCATCTGATGTGTTTGAACTTCATCTCATGAGTTTGACCTTCATCTCATGAGTTTGACCTATATACTCTTAGCCTGACGTTCCCTTCCTAAAACATCTGCTGAATCTGATCATGTGATAAATCTGACCCTCATTTGGTCTCTTTCTGACCTTCATGTGGTGAATCTGAACTTGTTTTCATCTGATGAGATTACATAATCTAATCAAGGCCTTGTGCAGTGAGCGGGTGTGTTCAGTGACGCCTTCTGCTACAAGTAGCCTGAATGAAGCCTTACCCACAGCGTCATGATTGGTGGTGGGTGAGGTAAATAGACTGTTACCCTGTTGGGCTGGTCTTTTGTCACATCCATGACGATCAATAATGCGCCGTGCATGACACTGTCCATTGACCGAGTGCATTTGATGGTTGCACTCATCGTACACTGCACAGGCCAAATTAACGGATCATTTCGTAGATTGATAAAGAGCCTGGCTGCAAAGCTGACTGATAGTGCCCGTTTCGGAGAGCGTAGGTAGCTTTACGTAACATAACTACACTGACAACGCAGTACCTGCAACCATGGTTTGATTCCGTTCCAGTCTTAGTCAAATCTCACGTGCATTCACATGAATGTCTCATTTTTAATTATATTTCCGTCAATAAATCTCATTGTTTCACGTCTGTTGCAGGATCCCCGTGTTATTCTCCACGGTTGGGGTGTTTGGTCGCGTCTTAGCGGTGCTCTTCTTCCTCTGCCTCTCGTTTGCTGGGGTTACCTCCCTTATAGCGGGAATGGAGCTTAACGCTCACACTTTTTATGACTTTGGCAGTAAGTATAAGTGTTTCTTCTCAAACTGATAGTGTATTAATTAGCACTTCAGTATAGTTTTGTATAATATTTTATGTTTTGCTCATTCAACGTTAAGAACATCATTGGGAGTACATGTACTTCCGTTTTGATTTGTAGCTAAGGAGTATTGTGTACGTACGATTAGGGTCTTAAATATACGTCGTATATTTTGTCGGAAGGCGATGTTAACTCTTAAAGAAAGATTCTACAACGTTCGTGACACTTTACACCATGTATGAAATGATTCTTCTCCGTCGTATAAGTGAAATATTCTTGAGTACGGCGTAAAACACCAATTAAATAAATCAAATTAGTGTATGAATTGAAATTGGTTGCCCCACGTTGTCCAAGTTTGCTTTTTGTGGTTTTATCCAAACTATGCTGAATACCCATAAGGCGATGCTTATTAAGTTTGTATTAGCCTGAAGTTTGACAAGTAAACGTCTCTTTTTATCCTCAGCGAGTGTAGTCAGTAGCTCTAATATTCAAGATCTCTGTGCTATAATTCTCTATTGCGTAGTGTGTAAGTGAGTATTTTCCATTCAGGTATGCGAAAACTGTATAAGCTTATCTGGGTCGTTATCATTTGCCATAATTCTTATGAATTTATTGATTAAAACTGTAAAATTAAATAACCATGGCTCTCACTTGTTCATCCGCAACAATATTGTTGTCGCCTCTGCAGATAGGCTCCGGACAAAGAGGTCGCACGCTCGAATACAGTTCGCGCCAGTTAAGCTCCGGTCTGAAGGGAGGATGTTTGTTGGATGTCTGGAGGGGCGGTACACCACGGACACACCGATCAGTCGTTAAAGTGAAGGACATTTTTTTAAATCAATTAATCAGCCAATAAATGTGTCATGATCAAGCATTTTGCTTTCAGTTCCTCGGAGATATGGAATGCCAATTTCCGTCGTGCTACTTTTTCTGGGCGGATTAGCTTCTGCCTTGGACATAAACTTTTTGACCAGTCAGGACTTCGTGTGGGGATTTGCTCTCATCGTCAACGGGATGTTTTTACAATTTCTCGTCATTTATTTCGGATCATCTCGATACCGGGAATATGTCGTCAACCGGTATGGACTGGACGACTGGAACCTTCCGTTCATTTGGGAGATAACCGTCAAGTGAGTGGAATTTACATTTAAAACCAGATCAAAACTTTATATACCAATTATCCTCATTCTCTGCTGCAAATCTTTGATAAATGACGTTTCACTCCGGGCACATCGGTTTCTTCCACTGATATCACCCAACCCCCACCCACCGTCGTACAAGTGAGGAAATCTTAAGCGCAATTTTGTTTTGGAAGTTTCAGTATTATAATGAATGGTCAATGTACATTGTTTAAAACAGTATAAATTTTACATGTCTCATTCTGTGTACATTTTCCTGGTCATGTCATTGTATATGCTGTAATACAGACCCAGCATTTACCAACATGAATTCATTATTCAAGATTTTCTTTTGGCCAGTCAAATAATATCTTTTCTTCCTCACAGGTATACAGAACTTGTCAGATATTCACCACTTTTCTGAAAATCTTAAATAAATAAACACCAATAAGTCATTTACTCAATCAATTCATTTATGAAAAGTTATCAGAATGCATGCTCACTAAATTAAAGAACACATGAATCAACTATAGTATAATTTATGCATAACAGCTCGAACGTTTTTTACCTCACTGAAGTTAGATTCAGTAGACACTCCTCGTATACGCCGTCCATACAAGATCCGAAGTTAGCTATGCATACTTTCAGTTTATCTGATGACCCTACTTTAAAAAAAAACATAAATGTGTGAAGTGAAGAAGAACCGACTTCACTTCTTCATACATACATTATAAAAAAATTCGATTGGTCCGCGGACGGGATGGAAATTGACGTTGCTGTAAATCTAGTATCAGGGTGTCCTTTCATCATACTTGTAAGGAGAGCCAGTTAGATGTCAGTTCATTGAGTTGGAAACATTGTCCATTGAAAACGAATGGAGACAACGTGTAGATTTTCCTGTCTGATCAAATCATTTCGAAGCCTTCCGACCTTTACACTTTCGTATGGGACGTTGCACTCTTTGCGTATGTGTGCTCTTATAACTGTAAGATTTTACGCAAACATTGTAAAGTAACCATGCACACAACCTCTATGTTGTTCCGCAGCATGGCCTGGGTTTAACTTAGCATTTATTTGTTATTTGATTTGTATTTTACACCGTACTCAAGAATATTTCACTTATACGACGGTGGTCAGCATTATGGTGGGAGGAAACCGGGCCGAGCCCGGGGGAAACTCACGGCCATCAGGTTGCTGGAGGCCTTCCAACGTACGGCTGGAGAGGATGCTACAGAGGCCCCCGCATGACTTGGCGGGAAGAATTCCACATGCGATCCTTTTGTAGTAAGAACATAATACTGGATTATCTTTATTTCATTGATGCTTACGGTTTGCATCGATCTCATCAACCACAGATTCCAGGAAAAATTCATGAGCTAAACATAGAAAGACGTTTTATTTTTTAGATTTGTTGCTCCCATAGAGGCTTTGGCACTAATGATCTGGTGGGCAGTAGACCTGATCACGTCAGAGGCGAGAAACGGCCAGAAGTGGTACGAGTTCGGTACTGAGACGTTCATCACCACCATTACACAGGTTTGTGTTATATTCTTTGCTTTTTTTGTTTGCATTAAATATACTTTGTTAGAAGCATCACAATGTTATAAAATTATCGAACTAACTTCGATGAAGAATTTATTTTTATCACCCCCTTTAATATATGTATGTTGGTATGTTTGGGGTTTAACGTCGCACTTAACGTCATATGACGAAGAGGAGCCATTAGAGGTGTGTACATATATTGTGTCTTCCGCCACTGAAGTATCATGCCGAAGACACCAGACATGACACCCCACTTAGTCACATTATACTGACACCGGGCCAACCAGTCATGTTTCTTTCCTCTAACCTCTCAGTGTTGAGCGCCATGCGAGGCAGCAACAAGTACCATTTTTAAGGTCTGTGGTCTGACCGGTTTTATCCTGGTTTGATTCTGGAATCTACCGAAATCGAGACCGTCACTCCAACCAATAGCGCGCCGAAGCGGTCACCCCTTGCAATGTATTATAGTTAAGATTTCCGTTCGTACTTTTCAGTGGTTGGGAGTCATGGTTGTCATGGTTATTTTGAACGTCATCATTCTGTGTGTTAAACCCCGTTGGTTCAAACCGGCCAGCGAACGTCCTTTGGAAATCAGCTACGATACGTCCTTCAAAACATACGATTCCTTAACACAACGGGAGACAAATTTCGGGAATTCGGAAGGCCGGAGATGATGATGAGTTGTTACCCTTGAGTTGAGCAGTCATTCAACATGGATTCAACTGGATCTCGAAATTGATACAACTTTGACCAAAGACGTTTCCATGTACATTTTGACTAACAATGGCTTGTCAGTTGTCTCCCTTTCTCGAAAGTGTCTCGTTGTTTGTTTATGCAATTACTCTAAAATTAAGGGCCAAGACTGACATTTGCCAGTGGACATTTTTTCTAGCCAGACTATTTTGAAGACGTCCAAACTGTTTGGAGTAAACATTGGGATTCCTGATCTTGTTGAATCTTTGGCTTTGTGACTCAGTGTTATATCTATCGTAATGTTTTGCTATGATTAGTCACTTTGCTTTTTCAGTAAATGAGAAATCGTATATAATCATTTCCGTTTTCTGTTGACTATGTATATAATGTTGCCTCAGCAATATGAAGTGGTATCCAAGGAAAGGAGACAAGAAATATGAAACAATTGCTGGTGCTAAATTTTAAAAACATCCTTGTTATTTATTGTTGTTATAATGATATAAATATAGCACTTTATATCATGTACATATATGTATTTGTATGTATTTGGTCTGTTACAATAATTATCGGTATTCATTGAATACAAGCGCAAAATATACGCCCGAGGACTCCTGGCACATGTGTTTCGGGTTTGGTGCGGACATTGTCGCACTTACTTTATACGTAAGACTGGATCCACGAAGTGCTCGCTGGCCTCGTAGAATCTCGTTTGTTTCGCGTTACCGGCATGACGCTTAGCGGACAGTCTGTTAGAAATAATTGTCCAGACAAAGCTCGTGCGATCGTTTAGGTGGTTTTTGTATGAAGCCCTTTGATTTATTTATTTATTTATTTCTTTGTCTGATTGATTTTTTACATCGTAATCAAGAACATTTCACTTATACGACAGTGGCCAGCAATATGGTGGGAGGAAACCTACGACCATCCGCGGACAAACCTTCGTCCCTATAGGAACGGAGATGCGGGTGGTCGTTAAAATGTTACTTGTCAGAGATGACACATCGATGGCTATGAATGACGCATAATAGACGTAGCCTGTCGCTATAACCCTGTGTTCAGATTGCTAAATACGATCTTCAAGCTGTAAAGAAAAGAAGCACAAAAACTATTTCTTCACACAGTGACCCACTGACGGACAAATGGATGAACGTACTGATGAACTAACAGACAGGGCATAAACGTATTTTCCCACTCACCACACAACTTCCGTTTCCGGGAGGGGCTAACAACTAATCGGTATTCTGGCAGAATTAATCAACAAACTACCTGCATATTAAGTGATGACTCACAGTATCAAGCATCCGGCTGAAGAAAACACACATTTTCATGCAAATACATATTTATTTCAACAATATAGTGCAACAATTATTAGTAACACGAGTACATACATTTGTCACTTGGTCCCTGTGAAAGTGTAAATATAGCAAACAGTTGCTTTTCAAACTACATGCAGACACGCTAAACAGGGGCAGATAACTCTCAATGACGTGGGTCAATCCGGACATAATAGAAGGAGATTTATGTGAGATCGTAGAGCGTTGCTTTATAACACTGCATCTCTTCCAGGCGTGGTAAAGAATTTTCCAACGTCTCCTCATTTTGATATGTGTTTCCTAATACCTGTGGGCAGACTTTCGTCTGAAATTTTGGCCTTTTAAAGGAATCTTTGAAACGTTATACCCATCAGTGAGATATATTGCACAACTAAGTCCGGTTTTACCATTTTAGCTAATAAAGTTTAAGCACGTTTCAAGTGCCAAATTTTCTCGCGGTAAGATCGAAATAAAATGTATATAGCTTAATCTCTGCAAAACCCTCACAATGCATCGCGAATCTCGTAAGTAAAATTATTACACAACAAACTAAAAACTGCCGGTTGCAGTTCCGTTTCACAGCGACAACTGTCAGCTTGCAGCCTACTTAAGCATCGAACTCTGTCGACAGCAATCTAATTTCACTGTGGAAAGTTGTTATTTACCGCCTACTTTCCCCATTAACGACTCAACAGCTACAGTCCAATCTCCACACAAGAAACGAACGAACTTTACTTCTACACCTGTCAATCATGCATCACTAGGACAGCCCCTCACTTTTGTGCCTCCTCCTCTTTATCTTTATTCCCGTGTTTTATCATACGGGTAAACTCCATGTAGTCGAAGCGACCATCTTTGATCGGTGCCACGTGGAAGAGCTCGTCGATCATATCCTCAGACCATCTATCACCCATTGTCATCATCTTGTCCTTTAGAAATTCCTCATCTATCGCTCCTGAGAAAAGAACAAAACATCAATGCATCAAAGGGGTCAAAATATTGCTCTTTTGTGACAAACCAGCATAGGGGTAATGGTCTGGACGATCCGCGGGCATGTACTTGACAGCATATATGTGCGTTACCCAGAGGTCGCTGGTTTAAAAGCTTAGGGTTACTTGTACATCCAGCCCCCACCCAACCCCGACAGAATAATAACCACTATTGAACTGTTAGAAGTGTCATGTAACATTACCTGTATAAAAATATTTTTGATGGTTTTACAAGATCGATTGTAATTCATCAAGTTAAAGTATATCACCTTATCTGATAAGCTGACATTCATTAGTCGCTAGATTCCATGGAGGTAATTTAGCTAGCTCAGTTAATTCGGCTGAGACATTATGTTAAGGAGTTAATTTGTCAACCTTATTTTGGGCAGGGCGGTTCTCTCCACCCACAAAACTGGTCCATTAAAAAGTGAAAAGCCATTGTGTGTGGCGAAAAAACACTCAAAAACAATCAAAAAAATAAATGAATATCTTCCATGCATTCATGACGTTGCATTTGCTTACCTACGTTGAAGTCATCAAAGCATGAGAATGCATTCCTGATGACGTCCTCGGGATCAGTACCAGTCAGTTTCTCCTCGAACAATGTAATGAACATGGTGAAATTGAGGGGTCCGGGGGCCTCATTGACCATCTGATCCAGCTCCTGGGCCCCGGGATCCTTCCCCAGGGAGCGGAGCGTCTCCTGAAGGTCATCTCGGTCAATAAACCCATCTTGGTTCTGATCGATCATAGCGAACACCTCCTGAAAGAAAAAAGAATGCACTTCAACACGGATGTAAGTAAGAGGCTGAAAACCCTGCCCACTGACATAATAATACAGAAGCGGCATCAGCATGTAAATGTAAAGGTTTCACCAATTTTTGACCTTCTTTCCGGGAACTTTGTCAGGTGACTAACCAATTTAAGTTAATTAATATATGAATGCTATATACAGCGGAATGCTTAGATGTGTGGAGGTTTATAAGCTGTCCATTATGGCACCCTAGCCTATTACATGTAGTTAGCGGGCTCTTCAGCACAATGACTCAGTATCTTCTTACCACTGCCGTATTGTATAAGTAAAAGACCAATCAAGTATATAAATAAATATTATAGCTCTGGAAGCAGTCAGCTATGGTTATTGTCACCATGGAGTTCAACATAGTGTGAACATACAAATCACATAAAAACAATGCAATGGGACCAGATATTAAGTTTAGCCCACTAGAAGAATCCTGGTTTATGCAGGAATACAACACAATAAAGACGTACAGCATAGTGAGAAAAACCAAAGCAGCGACGACAGTGTGATAGACGTACAGCATAGAGAGATAAACAACGGAGCAGCGACGACAGTGTGATAGACGTACAGCATAGAGAGAAAAACCAGAGCAGCAACGACAGTGTGATAGACGTACAGCATAGAGAGAAAACCCAAAAAAGCGACGACAGTGTGATAGGCGTACAGCATAGAGAGAAAAACCAGAGCAGCAACGACAGTGTGATAGACGTACAGCATAGAGAGAAAAACCAAAGAAGCGACGACAGTGTGATAGGCGTACAGCATAGAGAATAAAACCAGAGCAGCGACGACAGTGTGATAGGCGTACAGCATAGAGAGTAAAACCAGAACAGTGACAACAGTGTGATAGACGTACAGCATAGAGAGAAAAACCAGAGCAGCGACGACAGTGTGATAGACATACAGCATAGAGAAAAAAACCAAAGAAGCGACGACAGTGTGATAGGCGTACAGCATAGAAAGAAAAACCAAAGAAGCGACGACTCAAATGATGACTCAAAATCAACTGATGGTCACACGTAACCAGTGAAATACATTCTCTTGTCTGTTTACCTCAGTAAGGGTGAGTGAGTGCATGGGGTTTAACGTCGTACTCAACAATTTTGAGCCATATGACGACGAAGGAATCATTAGGGTGCATGTACGTGTAATGTGCCTCCTTGTTGCAGGACGGATTTCCACCGCTCTTTTATTTAGTGCTGCTTCACTGAGACAACTTACCGAAGGCAAGTCAGCCGCCCCGCCCGAGCCATTATACTGATACGGGTCAACCAGTCGTTGCACTATCCCCTTCATGCTGAACGCCAAGCGAGGAAGTTACAACTTCCTCTTTTAAAGTCTTAGGTGTGACTCGATCAATGATTGATCCTGGATCTACCGGTCCCGAAGCGGACGCTCTACCAACTGTGCTATCCGGGCCGGTACCTCAGTAAGGGTTTTACTCTAACAATTCATGTAAATGCATAAATAGTAGCAAATTACACGCTCACTGGCACCGTGGCCTAAGCAGAATTGGATAAAAAAAAATGCAGTGATGTTACTTCCCTTTATTAGACGTCAATGATCTAGAATTAATCAGAATGCTGTGTTATCATCACATTTAACATACAATAATAATAAAACAATGTAAAAGGACCGGGCCTCGGGGATGCTTAGTCAATCACCAGAGCCCTGGTTTATGCAGGAATACAACACCATAAAAGACTTACGACACTTAAGAAGATTAGTACAGTAATGTCTTAAATTTGGATCATTCTGAAATGCACCGCACGGATATTGTTCTCCAAAAATCTCGGTTGTTGTGCAGCACAGCCATAGTTTGGATCATTTCGACCTGTTCTTCGCGGTTTAGAAATTAACCTTTCAGTTCTGAGAAGTCATCTGGATTTAGTGCGTACACCTAAAAAACTAATCCATTAATTCTAACAGGAAGCGAGTTGCCTGAGTGATGCCAGAATGCATTCCGGTCCCAGTTGTTCAGAAGTCACATTTATTTTGCGTAATATAAGACTGGTGTGAAGATTTAAGCCTGCCCTAAATTTAATAAACCTTCGAACAACTGATCCCTGCTATTGTGGCAGATTATTCTCATAAATATAACACACATATTCTATTAATTTAATTCAAGGATTCCACTAGATTTACAGAATACTATGTTGAATATGACAAAATGTTGTGTTCTAATAACAGAATACATTCTAGCATTCATTCAGGCAACAGGCTTGCTGTTAAAATTAACACATTTTTTTTAGTGTTCTCGTACTTTGAAATCCTGTATCTGGGCCTGATCAAACATGGCGAACACATTAGACGTAGTTCTCTGGGCTCGCTTCTTCTTCCCTCGCGTCTCTGACTGCTTGGCAACAGCCGCCCTGATGTCGACGGGAGGGATGTCACGGGATTCAGCAAAAATGGAAATATTCTGTAAAAGATGAAAGATATGCTCTATAAAAAAAATATTCAACTGATTTTTTTTATTGATTGAGTAGTATTGGGAAGGAGGGCCCTCCCCCCTCCTATCGAAATTTACAATTAGAGAGTTGATGTTATTAGTATAATGATGATATCGGCGCGTACAATGAGGCACCATCAGAAGCGCGAGCACTACGGGAGGAGTTTGAGACGCTCCTAGGTGTGCGTCCCATGTACCCACGGCCCCGCATTGCCTTGGAAGAACTGCAGGGGATCCTCGACAGGTATAAAACGGCTGTGGCTGAGTTGAAGTGGCTGCAAGACAGCAAGAACTCCTGAAGTAACGAGGAGTTGAAGCAAGACGTCAAGAACCCCCTCAGTAACGAGGAGTTGAAGCAAGACGTCAAGAACCTCCTCAGTAACGAGAAGTTGGATGAATTGCTAGGCGGAATACAGGGTGAAAAGAAACTAAAATTCACTAACACCGACCGGGCTATAAGGAATCTCCTCCGGGCCTGGCAGATGGGCGTACCCGAAGGCTTTTGGACGGACCCAGTAGCCTTCTTAGAAGAAATTCGAGCCATTATTCGCCAGAAGCTAGAAGAAGAGATCCTGGCACTCAACGGGGTTAAGTTCAAACTAGGCCTCAGGGTTCAGTTGCGAAAGGACAACGCCGATGGCAGTGAAGAGTATACCAGCCCAGTACTCCACAGCAAACAGGAGGCCCTCTTAGAGGCTGGTGACATTGACGGGGCTCTAGATAAGGCCTTCCCCACCATCCATGAGGTGCTGGAAAAATGGACACAGCGAGGGTCAGGGTGGGTTGTCAATGGCGTGCAAGGTATCAGCCACTGAGAGGCGGGTCCTAAATCCCCCTACCTGCAGCTGTGGGTAACAAGCAGTCATCAATGTGAAGAACAAAGACGACGACTGCCTCCGATGGGCACTCCGGTCTGCCTTATTTCCAGCCGCCCGAGACCCTCAGAGACCAACAAAGTATCCCACCAATCATGGTCTTGACTTTAGTGGGATCGACGCCCCCACGCCCGTCTCTCAGATCCGTAAAGTGGAGGAAAAGAACGACCTCGCCATCAACGTGTTCGGGTGGGACAAGGGTGTGATCGTGCATCGTCTCAGCAAGCAGCCCAGTGGCACGCCCCGAATCAATCTGCTGCTGATTGGGAAGGCAGGCAAATTCCATTATACATGGATAAAAGATTTCGATCGTCTCCTGTTCCAAGAAAGTAAGAAACGAAATCGCAAACACTTCTGCGAGCGCTGCCTACACGGCTACACAAGGGAGGACCTGCTCGAGGCGCATAAACCGGAATGCCGAGGGATTGGCCATACCGCGGTGAGGGTGGAAATGCCCCAGGAGGGGGAAAACAAGTCCTCCTTCCAGAACCACCACAAACAGCTACCGACTACGTTCATCATATATGCCGACTTCGAGGCTCTGACCAAAAAGGTTGAAGGCCCGCCGCCCAGACCCAAGGAGAGCAGCACTCAAAAGACTCAGCACCAGGAGCCCTGCAGTTACTGCTATGTTGTGGTGCGTTGCGACGGCTGCACAAAACGCCCCGTGGAATACAGAGGCCCTAACGCGACGGAACACTTCCTCAGAGCTCTCCAACAGGAGGAGCAGGAAATCAAAAATGTTCTAGCCAACCCTATAACCATGAATATGACTCCCGAGGACTGGCAGGCTCACAACAACGCCGCAACCTGCCACGTGTGTGAGAAGCCTCTAGGCGCCGATTCTGTGCGCGATCACTGCCATATCACCGGCAAGTACAGAGGCGCGGCCCATAACGCATGCAACCTAAAGTGGCGGCTGGGTCCCAAGACAGCCATACCGGTAGTCCCACAACCTACGGGGCTACGACGGGCACCTCCTGATGCCAGCCATAAGTAAGGTGGAGGGCCGCATCTCCTGCATCCCCAACAACACGGAAAAGTACATCTCCTTCTCGCTGGGGCAGCTCCGCTTCATCGACAGCGTTCAATTCTTACCGACTTCCCTTGACAATCTGGTAGAGGCCAACAAACCTGAGGCTTTCCACATCAAAGCCCGGTATGAGCTCGTCGAAGAAAAACGAAAGCTACTCATGCGCAAGGGTGTCTACCCCTATGAGTATATGGACTCCTGGGAGCGCTTCGGCGAGTCCAGCCTCCCACCCAAAGAGGCTTTCTACAGTAAGCTCAAAGTCGTAGGCATTAGCGATGAGGACTACAACCACGCTCAACAGGTATGGAAGGTATTTGACTGCACCAATCAGGGAGACTACACAGACCTTTACTGCCGCACAGACGTGCTCCTGTTGGCCGATGTGTTTGAGGCCTTCCAGAAGACTTGTTTACGGCAGTATGGATTAGACCCTGCTCACTACTTTACGAGCCCAGGTCTCTCGTGGGATGCGCTGTTCAAGAAGACCGGGGTAGAGCTGGAGCTGCTGACCGACTACGACCAATACGTCTTCATTGAGAAGGGGTTGCGAGGAGGTATCTCCGTGGTAAGTAAGCGATACGCCAAAGCCAATAATCCGCAGGTGGAGGGATACAACCCAGAAAGACGAAACAGCTACATCCAATACCTAGACGCCAATAATCTATATGGCTGGGCTATGAGTCAGTTCCTTCCAAAGGGCTGCTTCCAGTGGGTAGATGACGCGCGGCGTCTCGGCGAAACGATTGCTACCCACCCCCACGACAGTCCTTCCGGTTTCATCCTCGAGGTCGACCTAGAGTATCCGGCCGGTCTACATAACGCACATAACGGCTACCCATTAGCCATGGAAAGTCTGGTGGTCCAGAAGGAGTGGATGTCAGACTATCACCACGGCCTTCTCGGCAAGAAAGCGCCTACCGAGGTCGAAAAGCTGGTCCCCAACCTCCGCAACAAGGAACGGTACGTCCTGCACTACCGGAACCTACAGCTGTATCTATCTCTGGGAATGCGCCTGACAAAGGTTCACCGGGCCCTGAGATTTGCCCAGAGCCCTTGGATAGAACCCTATATCAGGATGAACACCGAGCTCCGAAAAACGGCCGCGAGTAAATTCGAGAAGGACCTGTACAAGCTAATGAACAACTCGATCTTCGGAAAAACCATGGAGAACCTTCGGAAGCGTGTGGACGTCAAGCTGGTACGCTCTGGAGAAGACGACAAGATCCGACGCTTGATAGCCAGCCCGAGCTTCGCACGGGCAAACATATTTGATGATGACCTCGCAGCGATTCAGATGCACCAGACCCGTCTAGTCCTAAACCGACCTATCTACGTGGGCATGAGCATTCTAGATCTCTCCAAGCACCTGATGTACGACTTCTTCTACAACCACATGAAGGCCCAGTACAGGGAGCGCTGCCAGCTCCTCTACACTGACATGGATAGTCTGCTACTCGAGATTCAGACTGAGGATGTTTATAGGGATATGGCTGAGAATGCAACCCTGTACGACACCTCAGATTACCAACAAGACCACCCCCTGCACAGCGTAACAAATATGAAGGTCTTGTGGAAAATGAAGGACGAGTGCGCGGGGCGGCCGATCGCCGAATACAATGGTCTGCGCCCCAAGATGTACTCCATTCTGGAGGCAGGTGGAGCCAACATTAAGAAGGCCAAGGGCGTGAAAAAGTTAGTTGTGGAAAAGCGCATCCGCCATAAGCAGTACAAAGAGGCCCTCTTCGAGAAAAAGATCTTCCGACACGGTATGAACGTGCTGCAATCAGAGCGCCACCATATCTATGGGCAGCACCTGAATAAGGTCTCACTGTCCCCCTTCGATAGTAAGCGCTGGATCGCCGAAGATGGTGTCCACACCTTGGCTTATGGCCATAGAGATGCGCCTCCTTGACGCAGGATGGGATATCCAGGAACTAATAGCACCGTAGAACCCCATCCAGGGGAAGCTGAGTATCGGGAGGCACTATAAGCAACTCCTTACGAACGAATCCCCGTCGTGGGCCATCCGACGTATCGTCTAGATAGTACAGCACGGGTTCATTAGGCTTTGTGACAGAGTGCCCAAGCCGATATATCTCTAGAGACCACACAGGATCAGTCGCGCGACGGCGGCCGCCGTGCAGCTCTCCAGGCTGATAGAGATAACGAACGCCAACAACCTCGGGGATCTTCCGCTCATTAAGTCCAACGGGACGACCTGGAACCGCCGAGGAAGGCTTATGGGGCACCCCTTTTGCCTTGATGGCGTCTTTCGGATTTTTACCGATCAGTCTCGTTGTCTCGTTATTCAGAGCAGCCACAACAGAGGGCAGCCGAGCCACCCATTCAGTAGATCGGTGTTCGGGAGGGAGGCGCATCTCCTGGGCGTACTGATGTCCAAAGAGCCGCTCAGCCAGAGTACGGTTGAAACGCTCCACTATGCTTTGGTCCCGGTGGATATCCACGCGGACTCGGCGGACTGTGACATCGTGTTTGGCCAGCAGTTGGCTCACCCCACCCATAAACTCGCGCCCAGGGTCAACTTGGAGAAGCTTCGGCCATCGAAGGGGTCCCCTCTTGTAAATGCGAGAGAGAGCATCAGCGACTTCTTTGGAATCTTTAGTAGCCAGAGGTTCCGCCTCCTTGTAGCGAGAAGCAACATCAACAACTGTCAGCGCGTACTTATACAGCTTCCGGCCTCGCCGATCATGTGGTAGAAATAGAAGATCAGCTTGGTCGATATCATTCGGCGTGGAAACATCGAACATAGGCCTCGGTATTTTTCGTGGACAAGGCAGGTATATCTGCCAGATAGCCTGCTTTTTCAGCCAGGCCCGGACCACATCTTCTGAGACTTTAGCCGCAGTGGCAAGTTTCTGGATGGCCGCGTGGCCCTTCCAGTACCCACGAGGTCTGTAGTAGATATTTGCCAGGCGAGCAGACACCTTACTAGCCATGTCATCAAGGTATTCTAGCAACCGTCTAAAAGATTTGCGACGAAAAAGATGTTAATCGTCGCGTATGCGCAGAACCACCTCACTACTAGGATGGTGCCCGGCGAGCAGCTCGATAGCGGCACAGTAAGTTCGGATTACTTGGTGAGTTTTGCGATTCCGTAACTCACACCCCCAACCACATACATTCCCAGGATGACGAAGGTCATCTCGCGGTGTTTTTGATCTTCACTAGACACATAGAAATCGGAGAGCTGTGGCTCTGAGCCCAGCAGCGCGTCGCGTGTAAGAGTTTTGCCCGTGACCCTAGAATACTCGCGGATTGCAGCGTCGACATCCCGGAACGTTTGGACAGCGTGGCCCTGGCGGCGGAGTTCATCGTTGATCCAGTCCAAGCGCTCAGTGCGCTTTCGGGCCCATTTTTCCTGGGCGGCTTGGAGCTGCTCTACAGCGCGGTCATGGTCTCTGCTCTTCGTCGACACCGGACCTCCTCAGCATCGAAAACATATAGCTGCTCCCGCTTAAGGCCAAAGCGTTTACGAGGGCGCCGCCCACCATCATTGCGATGGAGGCCATTACCACTTGATTATATTGGGAGGAAGGAGCCCTTGTTTAATTAGCAGGTCCTTCGAAAACATGGCCAGGCCTACATCTGCAGTGACCATGCCGACGTCACGGGGTGTTAAGTCCAGCTTCGGGAGGGCTCCTTTCAGGAACATCTGGCCGAGACGAGCGTACCCAGTAGCCAGGAGAGAGACCACAGCGGCGTGGTAGACCGCGTTGACAAGCACTTTTCGGTCACTGGGTGGAGTAGACATGCTGCTCTATATAGAAAGGGTCGCGACGTGTATTCAAATGCCGATTCTTTTCTTGCGGCGTTGCACGCGGTGTAATATCTGCACCTCGTGCTGTATAGCGGCTGCGCCACACGCGTAGCAACACTAGTACTGCAAGGCTGCCAACACCTAATAACACCAGGGGCGCCCTCCATTCAGGTTCCTTCGCGGCCTCCACCTTCTTCGTAAAATCCGGTTCCTTCGGCTGTTTCTTGGTGGAATCAGCTGCGCCAAGCAAAGCAGCCTTTGCCTAGCGAAGCTCATCCTTGAGCTTTTCAGCCTTGGCCTTTCTCGCTGCAGCACCCGCTCGACCCGCAGCGACTTTTTGGGGATTCTTCGCAGGGGCGTCATTCGTAGAATCCGCTTTCACCCTCTTCGGGACTTCCAGATTCGTTGTACTCATGTTCCTCTGGATCATACGGCTTTCTAGGACAGCAGTGGTGTTTAAATGAGCAGTGCTCAGTAGTGGTCATAGTAGTAGTATAGCCAGCAGCTAGCACTGCTAAACGCCTGTTCAACAAATGGGTCGGTGGCAAGCTGTGCCATGAGCATTGGTCGATTCTCGGGTGGGATTGGTAGGCCGCCCTTACATATGATGTCAAGAACATACCTCCGAGACCGTTAACCATCCGCGCACCGAGCTTAGCCTCGTACCGGAAGTGCAACCTTTCAACGTCTTCGTCGCTCATGCCGTCGATCTCAGCGGCTGTTACGGCTTTTCCCTGCCCATCCACCGCAAGTGCCGCCAGCCTATCCATGAGCTGCCGTGCATCATCTTGTTGGCTGGGGTCGGGCTGATGGCTTCGGCCGGGCTCTTGGCTGGGGTCGGGCTGTTGGCTTCGGCCGGGCTGTTGGCTGGGGCCGGGCTCCTCCTGTCTATCAGCTCGTCGGTGTCCATGCTTAATACGTAGGGGCGCCTACGTCTAATATATAATCTTAGATGTGTCGGGCGTATCAGTCATTAGCAGGAGCTTAGAATGCGGATTGTTCTTGAGCTTCTGTCGAACCTCTGCCTTTTCGCTCTCGGCCTCGATGATGTGGTTCTCCTCCAGGCATTCGTTGAACGAGTGCTGATCTTTGCAGTGGAATAAAGCCACCCATCTCTGCTCGCGAAAGTCTTTGAGGACGGCGTTGTATTTCTGAGTGAGGACCCAGACGCTTTGCTTTGCATGACGGCCCAAGAAAGCCATGAATGACAGCATTTTTTGTTTCTTCTTCATCGCCTTCAACGCGCTACAATCATCGATGATGTATAGGGTGGGCTCCCCCTCGAACAATCTGTAGAAAGCTCTCAGACAGTCGTTTAGCCGCTCGCCGGGATCAAAACAATAGACCTCAGGGTCAGACAGTATCCATCGCCGCCGGTACGTCTCGTTATGCTTAAGAATGGGGCACAGGATCACAATGTGATGAAAGAAACCGCGGAAAGGGCCCTCAAGCAGCTCCAGCACGAAGACTGCTTTGCCGCAGTTCGTCTGCCCACAGATAATCGCGCAGAGGGCGTCATCAAAAAAGCGCTCTAACGAATCTACCATTCTGGATGTGCAGCTTTGCGTCCATGATCACATAGAGATATACGTTCAACACGCCGGGAGCTTCTCTCTCTTTTGTCACCTGTATCGTAATCCCCTCGCTGGCGTTCAGAACGCGCCTCCCACTGCCATGCAGTTCGTCATCGTCGCTTGACCAAAGGTCAAGCCAAAAGGCGTGCTTGTGCGTCAAGAACTCTTCCAGCGAGACGTCTGCCAGGCCTAAGTCTTTAATGACCCTGGCCACCTCAGGGTCCCGCTTCCGTAGGGGTGAGCTGGCGAAGAACCTCTGGGCCTCGCCCCATTGCTGGTACGCCCGCATGCCCTGGCTGTACAACTGATTTGGGACCCCTTCTATTCTGACTTCTACTTTGGTGATCTTCGGGAGGCCATGGCTTTTTCTCCAGCATCGCCGTCATCTGCTTCCTCCGCTCCGACTCGAAGTTTAAGCATGTTTTCGCTGCCGATGCCTTGGTAGGCCGCATTCCGCCGTTCGTTTTTGGTCAGCCATAAGTCGCGTAGCAATGAAACACATCAGAGTCGTCGATGGACATTACCTCATTCCCGTTGATTCTGATCGTGGTTTTCTTGACTACTGCGCGTCCGAGATTCCCGACCACTGTGGCATTCGAGTCTTCTGAATTGATCGTGATCGAGAAGGCCAAGCGCACGGTACCGGGCACAATGACGTCATTTGGGCCGAGGTTTGGGGAGCGTACCAAGAGTTGTTGATTCTGGTCGATCGTACTCGGGTTGTTGGTGACGACCAAGGACTGCCGTACCCCTTGTACCCCCCGAGGCTTACGGAGTGTTCTGCGTCCGTATGCATCCATTGTGTGTATTGAAGGTATACCTTGCAATGTTCAATACGAGGATTATGGCAGACTTTGACCTAGATGATCCGTTCGTCGCCCAAGAGGATAATGCCCAAGAGGACAACACCAAAGACGACGTCGTCGAACAGACCTCTCTCTCGGACAACGCCAAAGACGACGTCGTCGAACAAACCTCTCTCTTTACAGGTGATGTTGTTCCCAAAACACCAATATTGGGTACGATCTACGAAGCCCAAAAACCAAGATTGGTCAAGAACGCCGTGATGTCTTATTACCAACTCATGGCGAAGGATGCTTGGTATCCAGACTTTCCCCCACTCCCTTTTAACGAAGAAAATAAGTTTATGCTTGTCAATGGGCGTCTGCGACTCGTGAAATACCCAGAACTGGAACTCACCAACGAACAAACTGGCGAACCGCTAGCCCTCACAACAATCGCCAAGAATGGAGGAGGGAGAAGGATTGTGTTACGGTATTGAAAACGGCAACAGAAAACAGACTCAGTGACTCAATATTACAATGTAAACAATGCTTTATATATAAAATGAGACGTACAGTTTTACAGACAGTTCAACAACAACAACAACAACATACACATCAGTATTACCGGTCATTACAAGTTTCCAATTCACCTTTGCATCCCAAGGAATGTATTCCAGGAAATCCAACGTAAAGACCATGGGATAAACACACAATTCACACAAGTCACAAATTGTCCTAGACAGGTACTTCGCCAGGTTAGCGAACACGAACACAGTACACAGGTTACACAGAACTGGAACAGTCAAGCCTTTGAATGACGTCACACCCGCAGAGCACAACACAGGGTAGATACAGGCATGGAGGTATAATCCACTTCAGATCAGTCACAGCTCCCGCAGAAGCTCACAAACGAGCCGTTCAGAGACGTAGAGTAATGTCACCTTGTGGCAGAACGAACGTCCTTTGCAAAACTGAAAACTTCAGTTTGGAGTCCTTGACGACCTTGTCGGTCAGGTGAGGTCAGCGTGTTAAACAAATTACACAGTCCACACTGTATAATCATAATAAAGATCCGAACACCACTAAACGTGACTTCCGCAGAAATTCGCATAAACCAGACATCAGTACTACTGTGGTACCCAAACGGTGCCGGCAAAAAAAACTGTCCTCCCAAATGAAACTGGCATCACCAGCTCATATCAAAATAATGGACTCGATACGAGAGCGTCGCACACTCTCCTGGCTCCCAGTGGATGCAGCAAAAATACCTCCCCTCTGCACAGAAAACACGGCTTATATACGTGCCAGGTGGATTCAACTATTTTTAAACACAGAGTTTAACAGCCAATGAACACCCAGTTAAAAAAACAGCATTGAACAAGGTGCTTTCGGCCAGGTCCGCGCTGTACATATATAACAGGGCCTGTTATGCTTTCACAAAGGTCCACAGACTAACAGTACATGAAGACGTTAAATAATCATACATAACACCCTCACCCTTCAGGGAAAGAAAGTTTTTGCATAAAACTTTCTTTAACATATTCATAATTATGAATAATAATAACGTTTACCACAGTCTTTAAAAACAAAGCTGCAGAAAACCAACTAGACACGTGACAAACAATCAGCAATCACATTATCTTTCCCTTTTATGTGTCTAATCTCTAGATTAAATTCTTGCAAAAGCAAACTCCACCGTAACAATCTTCGGTTTTTACCTTTTAGTTTGTGCAAGAAGGTTAAGGGATTGTGATCTGTATACACAACAATGGGGTAACTTGACGAAGTCACATATACTTCAAAATGCTGTAATGCTAGAATCAAGGACAGACATTCCTTTTCTATTGTTGAATAATTTCTCTGGCACTTGTCAAATTTGCGAGAAAAAAAACATACAGGGTGATCAACGTGATCTGTTTCATTTTCTTGTAACAAAACTGCCCCAGCAGATATATCACTAGCATCAACAGCTGCTTAGATGGTAAATTAAAATCAGGTGCTACAAGTATGGGGCCGCTGCTTAGCATGGCCTTTAATCTATCAAAAGATCTCTGACACTCAATGGACCACAAGAATTTAGCACCTTTCTTTAACAGCTGAGTTAATGGCTCACTAACAAATGAAAAGTTCCTACAGAACTTTCGATAATAACCTGCCATGCCCAAAAAACGCTTTAACTCTCTCTTACAACTTGGCACTGGAAAACAAGAGATAGCACTGATTTTAGAATTAACAGGTTTTACCTGACCCTGTCCGACAACATGCCCTAGATATGTGACAAAAGCACAACCAAACTCACACTTGGCCAAATTTACCGTAAGATTGGCTTGGGACAGTCTCGCAAATATTGCCTCCATGATATTTAAATGTTCCTCCCAAGTGTCACTGAATATAATTACATCGTCGATGTAAACACGACACCCTTTAAGGCCTGACGTAACGTTGTTCACAAGTCGTTGAAAGGTGGCAGGGCTGTTCTTCATCCCAAAGGGCATGACTTTGTACTGGTATAAACCATCTGGGGTAGCAAACACTGACACCTCACGAGCGCGCTGCGTGAGCAGTACTTGCCAAAATCCTTTCAATAGGTCAAACTTGGAGACAACGTTGGACTTTCCCACGGCATCGATACAGTCGTCGATCCTTGGAATGGGAAAGTTGTCTGCTTTAGTGACGGCATTCACTTTGCGATAGTCTGTACACATACGGTACGTCCCATCTGGTTTTGGCACAAGAATACAAGGTGAACTCCAGTTACTGTTACTGGGCTCGACCAGATCATTTTCCAGTAAATACTGAACTTCTTTTCTCAAGTATTCAGTTTTAGTTGGGTTCAGTCTGTATGGGTGCTGTTTAATCGGCTTGGAATCTCCAACTTCAACATCATGGTAGATGGATTCAGTCCTGGTTGGAACATCAGGGAACAAATGTTCATATCGACGAACCAAATCCTTCAACTGCTGGCGTTGCTGATATTCCAGATGACCCAACACAGAATCAATGTTCTCAAGAATACTTGAATTCTGGAGTTTGGCTGACCGGAACCGTAAGTCAAAATCTTGATCATCCCTAACAGCTGAATCAGGGCATAAATTAGAGGTAACAACTCCACTAGGATGTACAACATTGAGATCAGTGCTATCTCTGTCTACATATGGCTTTAACATGTTAATGTGACAAAGTTGTCTAGATTTGCGCCGATCAGGAGTGAAAATAATATAATTAAGATCACTTAGCCTCTTGTCTACTACATAAGGTTCAAAATAACGAGCCTCAAGTGGCTTACCACTAACTGGAAGTAAGGCCAGTACTTTCTGACCAACTTCAAATCTGCGTCTTACTGTCTCTTTGTCATACTTAGTTTTCATACTCTTCTGAGAAGCTGTAAGATTCTCTCTGGCTAACTCACATACTCTGTTGAGCTTAGTACGAAAACTTGACACATACTGTAATAGGTTAACATTGTCACTATCACCAGACACAAACTTTTCCTTGAACAACTGTAGTGGACCACGCACAGTATGGCCAAACACAAGCTCAAATGGACTAAATCTAAGTGACTCTTGCACAGACTCTCTTACAGCAAACATTAGCAAAGGTACACCCTCATCCCAATCTTTCCCTGTCTCAAAGCAGTAAGTTCTTATCATACTTTTCAGTGTCTGATGGAATCTCTCTAGTGCTCCTTGACTTTGTGGGTGATAAGCTGAGGATTTATACTGGCTAATATCTAGCTCATGCATAACTTGTCGGAACACACCAGACATGAAATTTGAACCCTGGTCTGACTGTACTGACTTAGGCAGACCAAACATGGTGAAGAACTTAACTAAAGCCTTAATTACAGTCTTGGCAGTAATATTCCTTAGTGGAATTGCCTCAGGGAAACGAGTTGAAGTACACATTATGGTTAACATATACTGATTTCCAGACTTTGTCTTAGGTAGCGGACCAACACAATCTATTAAGATTCTACTGAATGGTTCACCTATTGCAGGAATAGGCCTCAAGGCTGCCTTGGGGATTGTCTGGTTAGGTTTCCCCACTAACTGACATGCATGGCAAGACCTGCAAAATTCAGTAACATCTTTCCTTATTCCTGGCCAATAAAAATGACTGAGAATCTTATGATAGGTCTTATTAACACCTAAATGACCTGCTAACGGCGTTTCATGCGCTATGGTCAGTATGTCTTTACGATAAGACTTGGGCACAACTACCTGATGCTTAACTGCCCATTCATCCTCCAACGAAACATCGGGAGGCCTCCACTGCCGTATCAATGTGCCAGACTTGACATAGTAATAGCATGGGTCAGGTAAAGATTCACCATCTTTAGCTGCATCATTAAACAAGCAAGAAATACTTGGATCACTGTGTTGTTCAGCAATCAACTCAGTCCTACAAAATGGCTGATCACCACTAACAAAATTAGTATCTACTTCCTGCTGACTGTCTAATTTGGAAGAATCTTCATCCAACATGTTGTTGAGAAAAGTCTCACTCAAATCAACAGTACTACCCTGGTCTGTACTGACTTTTCTAGACATAGCTGTTGTAACAACACAGGACGGATATAAACCCGCTATCTCGCTTTCAACTGGCTCTGTGACTGAATTCAGAGAAGGCTTATCAACCATTAAGGGATCAACAGTAACTTTATCATGTGCTAAGTCATTTCCCAACAACAAATGAATACCCTCAAAAGGTAATGAAGGCTTAATGCCTACCCTGACAGGTCCAGATATCAAATCTGATGACAAATAAATATCATGAAGGGGAACACTGACAAAGTCACTAGACTCTACTCCTCTAATAAGGGCACGAACCCCAGAGTACGACTCTTCAGAAAAGGGCAGAGTATTCATCAACAACAGAGACTGAGATGCCCCAGTATCCCTTAATATCTTTATAGGGGTAGCACCAGACATGTTGCTTCTAAGCGACACTGAACTAGAATTGATAAACGGAGCGAAGCTATCCATAGAGCATTTGGGAATCTTATCCAATCCCGTATCAGCTAACTCAGATCTGCTTTTAACTGCTGATGTAACTTCCGGCAATGTTTTGTGCATTGCAACACAAAGACCTGTGGGCTTAGACTCATTCTGAGCTTCCCGTACCTTTTCAACTTGTAACATTCACTCATCACGTGACCTACCCGCTTGCAAAAATTACAAGTGACCCTATTTCGAGGACTACCATTCCAATCTGAACTACGTGAACCATGAGCTGTAGAACCATTGGAGCCTGGTGTAGAACTCTTCTGTGTAGAGCTACCTCTACCTGTTGCATGTGACTGGGTATTTCTACGTATAAATGAATTAAATGGCTTACCCGTGTATGTAACCTTATGTGTCAAGGAATAATCATCAGCTAAAATAGCCGCCTCTTCAAGTGTACTCGCCTTCTGCTCATCAACGAACACCTTTACATCATTATGAATACAACGCTTGAACTCTTCTACCAGCACAAGCTGACGCAAACTTTCAAAATCCTTGCCTATTTTCTTGGCTATACACCAGCGATCAAACAACTGCTCCTTAGCTCGACCAAACTCAACATATGTCTGATCTCTACCTTTTTCACAGTTACGAAATTTCTGGCGGTAAGCTTCAGGCACCAATTCATAACCCTTCAAAATTACCTCTTTCACATAGTCATAATTGGAAGCATTCTCTACACTTAACTGAGTGTAAATTTCCCTGGCCTTTCCAATTAGCACACTCTGTAATAACATAGTCCAGAACTCTTTAGGCCACTTCAAACTATTTGCAATTTTCTCAAAATGCAGAAAATATTTATCCACCTCTTTTTCCTGAAAGGATGGAACTAACCGAATGTATTTGGTCACATCAAATCCTGAATCCTGTCTACCGGAAGGACCCGGTTTCCCATCTCTCTCTACCTCTAACTTTTTCATTTGGAACTCCAATTCTCTTTCCCTCTCTCTTTCTTGCATTTTCAACTTTTCTAACTCTATCTCATGTTCCCTCTCTTTCTCCTTCTCTCTTTCCTCTTTCTCCAATCTCAACTTTTCTAACTCAAACTGCTTAAACTTAAGCTCGGCATCAAGCAGACGATGGATCGCATCCTACACAAGGATACCACTCTGGCCGAGCGCGTCCGCACCCTCTTCCGGGAGCATCTGGGTCTCCATTCTTACGGCAATTGGGATGGCGATCTCGACACTGGGGCTAGCGATAAAGTTGGCGCTGACTGGCGGGTCCGGCGGGGGCATCCAGCCAACACCACCTCCACCCGCCGGGCGTGGTCTTAACCCTTTGAACCCTGGCCATTATGACGACATAGACCCCCCACCCCACCCTGAGCTCCCCATTAATTAACAATAAAAAACAACAACACTGTTTACGTTTGTTTAGTGATGAAAAATATCTTATATTCTGAATAAAACACATAATGACTTTCCCACTGTTTTGACTTACTTTATCTCCAGTATTGGAGTTTTGAGTGCCAGTCATGAAAGCAATTTTTGGAAGGTAACCCCTATACACAAGAACACTTTACATCGGGCACACCGAAATACAGTTTTGCTCTTTTTGGAAGATCCTTATAAGGAGCATCTGGGTTAAAATTTTTAGCCCTGGTGTGCTTTTCAGAACAAACCACACATCTGTTATTTGTGGTAGCATGAGGGGCTCTCTGAACTTCATGTTGCCCATAGTCAATGAGGCGGTTCTCAATGTCTTGGCGGGGTTGTGGTGTTGGACACCAACGAAAGTCGCAAACTAGATTATGACATAGCTTCTCAATGAACATGTGGAATGTAAGCTGCCTGTGGCCCTGAGACATATGGGGGTGATAAAAACCTAATATTACATAGGCATTATATGCAGCCCACATAACTTCATCATCAAACGCCGAGGCCATTTATAATGCCGTCGACTTTTATGTAGTTTGGTCATTTGGTCGTTTTTGTCGGTGCCTCCCATAAACTGATTGTAAGATTGAACTGCTTTGGGGCATTTTACTGGCACCTTTTTGTGTTCTGTGCCATCATACCCGTTCACATGTACTTCAGGTTCAGAAATAAATTTTGATGACACAAAATAAATTGGCTTTTTGTCACACCAAACTATAGCTCCGACAGTTCTGTTATACACAATTTCCGAATCCCCACGGTTCATGTCTTTTTTCCTTTTGAACAAAGATTTGAGGAAGTGTTTCCGGTTTGTCATAACAGTCCCGACAAGTTGTGTCCCCATATGTTCAACTAACTACTGGCACAGAGGTACACTGGTGTAATAACGACCTACATAAACACAGTAGTTTTGATCCCTGAATGGTTCTATAAGCCTTACAACTAAATTTCCAGTAACGCCGAGGTTGGGGATGCTTTCAGAATCATCTCTTCTACCTGTGTACACTTCGGCATTGGAAATGTAACCGTTTGTGCTGTCACACACCAGAAATGTTTTGATGCCCCCACTTGATCGGTTTGTCCATTGCATACTGTTTTATTGACAACGCGTTCTTTGTTGGCACCATGCCTTCGTCAAGTGAGAGGTTGCTATCAGGTTTGTAATAACGTTGGAATCGTTCAAGAAGATATTTGAAAACCGGCCGGGACTTGTAAATTTTGTCTGATTTATCTAACTCTAGATCCTCTTCGTCAACACAGTGTAACAGTGTCCAAATTGCCAAAAATCTATCCCGCGGAAACACTTGCGAGCAACCAGGGCGTCACAGTTAGAAAATTGTCCTTCATTCGCCAATATTGTTCATAACGGTCGTTATGGATCAGCATCTCCATGGCAACACGGCAACCAAAAACTGCTTTCATTTCAGTTACACTGACGGGTAAAATTCTGAGCATAATAATGCTTTGGTCTTTTTGTCTGTTGTCTGACTGCCTCTTTGTTTGTCTCATCGACTAGAAGTTGCCACAGTACGTCGTCCCAGAATAAAGACAAAAACTCACTTGGCAAGCTGTCAGCATTTATAGAATCTGGGATGTTTTTTACTCCTGTCGGTTCATTAGGCTGAAACTGTTTGTCCACAAAACCTGATACATTAGTCCATTTCATTTGGTTGTCATTCACTGAATTTCGAACATTTCGCCTCACCTGTCCCACAGGAACACGTGCGTTACCTGTACCACGTTTATCACCATCACCTGTCCCTCCAATTCCATCACTGTCTGAATCTGAAGAATCGTTGTTCACAGCGTTGTTGTTGTAACTACAACTGTCCGTGTCATTTTCCGATTCAAAATCACTTTCATGTCCGTAATCACTCTCATTTGGGTCACTTTCGCTATCGGACAACACCATCTGTAGCGCTTGCTCAGCAGTAACACATGCGCGTCTCATATCCGCAAAAAAATTCAGCTCAAACTCGACAAAAAACGTACAATGTGTTGCCTATCTACGGTAACACATCTGTTAGAACTTCCGCCACACATCGAGGCCAGATATGTAAAACGCAAGCTGATTGGCTAAAACTCTGCCACAACTCATGTTTATTTATAGGCTTATGTCAAATGCCGGTAAACCGGCCTTTCGGGGATAGACGTTATAGAAGCATGCCGCAAAACTGGCCTCTCGGGTTCTACGGGTTAAAGAATGGGTGAAAAAGCATCTCCAGTCCCTGGCGCGCGCCCTTAGCAAGCTGGCTGGGAAGGCTGCCGCTGCGATTCTGGGTATTATTGGCAGTATCGTGTCCTGGCTACTGAACCTTCTCGGGAAAGCGGCTGGGTGGCTGGCCGATAATGTCTGGGCTCTAGTCGTCGCAGTAGGTGGCCTAATGCTCGTGGCTGTTCGCAAATATTTAACGCATAGTCCACAGCAGCAGTAAGCCGATACCAACCCCAGCGACGACGATGGCTGTCTTCTCCGCATCGTGATTCTTTTCCTTTGGAAATAGGGGTTCTGCGGCAGGAACGCGCGCGGTGGGTGGTGGGACGCTTTCTTGTGGCTCAACGATCCCGTGGGAAGGTGCGGCGGTGGGTGGTGGGACGCTTTCTTGTGGGCTCAACGATCCCGTGGGAAGGTGCGCGCCTGTGCAAAGTGGGCGGCACTTTAGCGTTCACACCCTCATTGGCGCCTAGCTTCTGGTCCTCTGTGGCCACGACGATTTTGTTGTTGTAGTTCGCCACATGGCCGATCTGCAGAAGCATGTCGCTGGGGGCCATATATAGGCCTATACCATACACAAAGTCTACAGCGCTCCCGGCATACTGTAGCACGTCCTGGTAGCGGCTGATAGCAGACGGAAGGTCGATCGGAGAGATTTGGGATTTGTCGACAATGAACGACGCCCAAGCCTCCTCGGCGTCCTGCTCGATGTATTCAACGTGGAGCACTCTAAGCTTTCTAGAGAACGACATCCTGCTCGCATCGAAGGTCCCATCCCAAATGGGGCTGTAGCCCTTTCCCGTTATGTAGTTATATGCCACTCCGAGGCCGTGATTCACCCCCCTGCGCCTCCAGTCTGTGTGCTTATCTACGCGGAATTCCCTACAAATCCTCTCATAGGCCCTCTTGTCGTGGGGGTTTTTGAATGCCGCCCACGCTCTGTCTTGCGGCAGGGGGGCCTGGATCTCTTCCAAGATCCGCCTAACTTGGTAATACACATGGAACGTGTACAGGGCCCTTATTTGTTGGTCGGGGGCGAGAAGATGGTCTTTTACAGAGACGCCACAGCCCGTGGTTGCGCACCAGACCGCGAAGTTCACTTGGTTCTGCCAGAATTGCATAGGATTGGTGTTCCAGGCCTGAACAATGTCATTGCTGGTTATCTGTGGCAGCCGGTATATAGCCAACACATCTGTGAACTGGACGGGAAAGGCCTTCTTTTCATCGATGTAGATGTCAAATCGCGTGAGCTGCTCTGCATGGGTTTAGATACTATGAAATGCCCCGGCCTTGTAAGTGGCCTCTCTATTGAACCTGTAAGCCTCGCTGTTCATCGTGGCTAAAATGTTCATCACATTGACTGACATTCTAAATGGGGTACAGCACACGCTGCCTCATGCCCTTAACAACCTCGACGGCCGCCTTAAAACCGCCCTTCGCGAGATAACATTCTACCCGAACTGGGTGAATATCCCCTCCGGAGTGGGCTTCTTGCTTGATGGCAAACATGTTGAAGTGCCGACGGGCTACTACAATGTCTGTATGCTGGACAAGGGTATATTCCGTCTGCATGTGGTTTCTCTGGAAATGAATGAAGCTACGGGCCGCCTAGTCCTTACCCTCCCTAGAAATGCCATCATAACGCTCCTAGAGCTTGCCCCCATCTTAGGGTTCTCTAACGGGAATAGGCCTAGAGAGGGGACTGTGGAAGGTGATAAGCCATCTAACTTGGTCCCGCAAAAAGAAGCCTTCGTGCATTTAGATGAACTGAGCACGTCAGAAAACGTGAGAATAACCTCAGGTTTCAGTGGCGGTTCCACACTACTTCAGGCCATCGCCGTGACTGGTGAAGGGATTAACTGCGGGAAGACGGTTTCATTTCCCAACCCACAGTACAAAGCCTTGCGCGCCGACTACATAACGCACTTGACCGTGGCGCTTTTAGACAAAGACGGCAAGTATATGAATGTAGGGTACCTCAGTGCTACCCTAGAAATACAATGAGTATGGCGGACGCAGCCGTTCCCAGGTCTGCGCGCCTGTCTTTAAGCGACTTGGCTGATGTGTCGAAGTTCGAACTTCAAGGCCAGGAAGGTAAAATCTACGCCTTCGAGTTTCAAAATGGCAAGTACATCCGCAAAAATATGGCGGGGGGGCAAGCAGAACCTGCCACGTTTGCTTCCCTTGAAGATGTCTCATCCTCTGTAGAGCAAGAGCGCAGGTCGCCGTTTGAGGTGATTGAAGAACAAAAACTCTCTTTAATTCGCTTTGAAGACCGCTTTGTTCTTGCCAGAGCTGGCGACCCCGATTGGTTTGTAGATGTGAAGGTGACCCCGATGACGGTCCAGACCACCGAGGTCCGGGTGAAAAAAGTTTTCAACTCCGGAACCTCTTTCGTGTCGTTAGTACCTATCAGTGACTGTCATATAGCTTTGGGTGGAGGAGGTTACTTCACACTATCTGCGGCGCCGCGTGTAGAGGCCGTGCGTCTTGGCGCGCAAACCATATCTATGGCCATGCTACGAATAAACCCTGGATCTATACTTATCTTCAACATCACACTTGGCGCGGCCTCTCAGCGCCGTTCCTCCTTGATTACCGGGGTGAGACTAAAGTGGCCTGCAGAGCACGATGAAAAGGCGCTCAGACTTATGATCCAATTACCGGCCCAGGGCGGCCCAGTCATCCGGAGCTCTCTCGAGGATATACGGGTCATTGCAGGGGGCGATGTCAATCTCACTGACATCTATTTAGAGTCCGGTATAAGACTTCGCAGCTTTCGTGTTAGTATTCCCGATGACGATTTAGAGTTTACCGACGTTGTTGATTCGTAGGACAGACAATATGGGACGACTGTACCCGACCATCACGGATGAAGACTCCTTGCCGACAATTACGGATGACCACCCCTTGGCCCCGACCGCGCCGACGATTATGGTTGAAAACCCCCCGCCGCCGGAGGGTGTGGCGCACGCCCATCGCCTGCAGTATATCAGCCTAATACAGAGGCAGCTTGAATCTGAGCGAGATCTCCGCCGGGCCTTGTACAAAAAGTACCGGCGCGGTGTCTTAGCCGCCGAGGCCTTTGATTCGGCCATGCTCACGGCCGGTTTGGGACTAGGGATTGCAGGTGTGGGACTACTCACAACAATAATTGCAGGCCCCTGCTGTCTTGGCCATGGAAGCTGCGGCCCTAGCTTGCGGTGTCTTAAATGCCGCCAGAAAATTCGTTAGCCGCCGACTTCACGCAAAGGCCAAAAAACATAACGATATACGGCTGTTGGCTGAGGCCAAACTTAACAGCATCCGTGCACAGGTATCTACAGCATTATCTGATGGTGTTATTTCAGGCGTAGAGTACAGGCAAGTCGTTCAAGAGCTCAAGAACTACTCTGATCTGAAGCAGGAGATACGCGCCAAGTCTCGTAAGGCATTCAACGCCGTAGAGATCGATGAAAGCACGAAAAACCAGCTTATAGATCGCGGCCGAAAACTAGCTCGGCAAGAGCTGAAAAACGCTCTTTCCGAATGATGTTCTGGGGGATGGCTCCCTAGGGAGGGTTATCTAATATGCTTATATCTTTCACGAAATGAGGCTGGGGGCCTCTATTTTGTTCTGGGGAGGCCCAAGGGGGGCGTGCGCCAGAACCCTCCTTCCCTATACTACTGATTGGTGTCAAATGCCGAACGAAGTAATTTACTTTGGGGGTGATTGAAACTCCGGAGTGCCCGGAGTTAAGGTTCATCCTTGGCCTGGTAACGGTACAAACCTGTCTAAAGGTCGCGGGCCAAACCAGGGGTCATATTTAGTATTGAGTAACCCTTAGCTATGTGTACTTTATATCTCTACAATATACGTTCTCATGGTAGTTAAGGGCATACTAAGTCATGGTAGATAAGGGCATACTAAGTCATGGTAGTAAAGGGCATACTAAGTAATGGTTGTTAAGGACATACTGTCATGGTAGCTAAGGGCATACTGTCATGGTAGTTAAGGGCATACTAAGCTAAGTACGAAACTGTGGCCCGGTCAAATATAACGTTTTAGGCAACTTTTCCGGAGAGAGCCCAAGAGCAACTTGTAATGAGGAATGGGTTCTAGCTGCGCGAGGAAAAAATTAAAAGTAAACGATGAGCTATATTTATTTATCGAAGTGATAGAAATGTACAAGTATATTCTGACAAGTACATCAAAAACGTTCTCTGTGGGATGGAGAAGTCAAAGATGCTACGTAAGCTCTTTGCATGGAGTCATCGTTCTTTGAAAGACTTTGTATGGCCTTAACCGTCAAAACACTGCAGAGCGCTCATATATGTTGATGCGGGTGACGTACTGTGAAAAATACTACATTTCTGTAAACGTTTGTAGCATAGTTCTGAAAGCTTTAGCAATGATATACACAGGCTTGTTTACAGTTTGTTTTGTCCAGAGTTCTAAGATAATCACATTCGACTTCAATCAATTTACATCTGTAACATAGTATTAAAGAGGCTTTGACAGAGATGTTTCGATTTAATCGATTTTTCGCCCAAAATTTCAGGTATAGCCTCTTTGAATATTACTACAGCATGTGATGATTTATTAGACGCGATATTTATATTAGTGATTTTTTTAAAAATCTCGATCTACATTCAAAGGATACTTGATATAATTTTTTTTTTTGATTGGTGTTTTACGCCGCACTCAAGAATATTTCACTTATACGACGGCGGCCAGCATTATGGTGGGTGGAAACCCGGCAGAGTAAAACAGAGAAGTGACAACAGTATGATAAACGTACAGCATAGAGAGTAAGCCAGAGCAGTGACGACAGTGTGATAGCTGGCAAATGGTCACAATGTAACCGGCGAAATACGGAATCTTGTTAGTTTACCTCAGTCAGGGTTTTATTCTAACTGATCATGTAAATGCATAAATAGTAGCAATTTAAAAGCCCACTAGCACCGTGGCTTAAGCAAAATTAGGAAAACAAATGCAGTGATGTTAACTGTAACTAAATAGACGTCACCGGTCTAGAAATATTCAAAATGATGTGTTGTCATCCATTTAACATACAATCACATGAAAACAATATTGAAGGGACCAGGCATCGGCATGCTTAGTCCGCCAGCAGAATCCTGTTTTATGCAAGACTACAATACAATTAAAGGGCGTACAACACAGAGAGTAAAACCAGAGAAGTGACGACAGGGTGATAGCTGACCAATGGTCACACGTAACAGGTACGGCCTGTTGTCGATTTGACTCAGTCAGGGTTTTATTCTACCTGTTCATGTAAATACGCTTGGATTTTATTTCTTAATAGGTAGTAAGTAAAGTGGCCTAACGTATGAATGTTCAAGAAGTTTATCAGTTTTTCTTCTTTTGGCGTAAACATAGCTCTAAACTCCCCAGTAATCATGGCGGAAATTAAGTAACCAGCTGCTGTGACATCAACTGTGATAGCTGTCAAAACAACTTTGTTTTGGGACAGTCCGAATAAGGAGCTAAGCCGGTCCCGCGGTGCCAGTTACGTTCAAGGGTGACGTCATTACCGAATATTTTCGACCATGGGCTATGCATAAAATACAGCGGTCAGTAGGAAACATAAAATACGCTTCAAAAATGAAAAAAATCTCAGTTTTTGTTTGGCATACCTTTCTTCATTTTCTTACCATACTCTTCGTTTATCATACCTTTTCATGTGTTCTTTAAGTGGCTCACTTGTTTTGTGTTGGGAACAATACATTTTACACTCTATGAAATACTCTAACAACCACATTCCATACATAGTATCTTGCTTTGCATAATGTAAAGGTGATAAGCTCTCAACTCTTATTTTATAAAGTGATATCGATTGCTATCGTAGTGATATTTAATATCTGGGAATATCTCAGTATATAATAGAAGTGGTGTCGTGGCACCTTGTCCCATGCTATTATCCGCCATAGAAAATAACCAATGTACAGTCACAAGCTGCGACGCATGCACATTCAAATGTACACCCAAACTTGACCAAAAAAAAAATATACACCATCCTCAACAATAACAACAACAACAACAACGTCGTCCTCAGTCAGGCAGGAGAAAGACCTCAAAGCAGTCCCTTATGATCACTGCGATTGTTCTTAACTTTTTCTGAGGCGAATGTTTACTCAAATAAAAAACCTAAGACGATGTGTGCACAATACAGTATAGAAAAAAAATAGATCCATCTTACACTTGACATTCCTATACGTACCTTTTCTCTGTGCCGTTCGTTGCAAAACTTGCAAAAGAATGAAACGGTTGATGAGCAAGACATAGAAAATACGCTGTTATGTTATGTTATTGTGTTATATAAGACAGATTACACCACCTGGAAGATGCAGAGATCTGGTATGAAAGAGGCTAATGGAGACTCCACGAAACGGACAAGTTGATGAACGTACTGATGAACTAACAGACAGGGCATAAACGTATTTTCCCACTCACCACACAACTTCCGTTTCCGGGAGGGGCTAACAACTAATCGGTATTCTGGCAGAATTAATCAACAAACTACCTGCATATTAAGTGATGACTCACAGTATCAAGCATCCGGCTGAAGAAAACACACATTTTCATGCAAATACATATTTATTTCAACAATATAGTGCAACAATTATTAGTAACACGCGTACATACATTTGTCACTTGGTCCTGTGAAAGTGTAAATATAGCAAACAGTTGCTTTTCAAACTACATGCAGACACGCTAAACAGGGGCAGATAACTCTCAATGACGTGGGTCAATCCGGACATAATAGAAGGAGATTTATGTGAGATCGTAGAGCGTTGTTTTTATAACACTGCATCTCTTCCAGGCGTGGTAAAGAATTTTCCAACGTCTCCTCATTTTGATATGTGTTTCCTAATACCTGTGGGCAGACTTTCGTCTGAAATTTTGGCCTTTTAAAGGAATCTTTGAAACGTTATACCCATCAGTGAGATATATTGCACAACTAAGTCCGGTTTTACCTACCATTTTAACTAATAAAGTTTAAGCACGTTTCAAGTGCCAAATTTTCTCGCGGTAAGATCGAAATAAAATGTATATAGCTTAATCTCTGCAAAACCCGCACAATGCATCGCGAATCTCGTAAGTAAAATTATTACACAACAAACTAAAAACTGCCGGTTGCAGTTCCGTTTCACAGCGACAACTGTCAGCTTGCAGCCTACTTAAGCATCGAACTCTGTCGACAGCAATCTAATTTCACTGTGGAAAGTTGTTATTTACCGTCTAATTTCCCCATTAACGAATCAACAGCTACAGTCCAATGTCCACACAAGAAACGAACGAACTTTACTTCTACACCTGTCAATAATGCATCACTAGGACAGCCCCTCACTTTTGTGCCTCCTCCTCTTTGTCTTTATTCCCGTGTTTTATCATACGGGTAAACTCCATGTAGTCAAAGCGACCATCTTTGATCGGTGCCACGTGGAAGAGCTCGTCGATCATATCCTCAGACCATCTATCACCCATTGTCATCATCTTGTCCTTTAGAAATTCCTCATCTATCGCTCCTGAGAAAAGAACAAAACATCAATACATCAACGGGTCAAAATATTGCTCTTTTGTGACAAACCAGCATAGGGGTAATGGTCTGGACGATCCGCGGGCATGTACTTGACAGCATATATGTGCGTTACCCAGAGGTCGCTGGTTTAAAAGCTTAGGGTTCCTTGTACATCCAGCCCCCACCCAACCCCGACAGAATAATAACCACTATTGAACTGTTAGAAGTGTCATGTAACATTACCTGTATAAAAATATGTTTTATGGTTTTACAATTCATCGATTGTAATTCATCAAGTTAAAGTATATCACCTTATCTGATAAGCTGACATTCATTAGTCGCTAGATTCCATGGAGGTAATTTAGCTAGCTCAGTTAATTCGGCTGAGACATTATGTTAAGGAGTTAATTTGTCAACCTTATTTTGGGCAGGCCGGTTCTCTCCACCCACAAAACTGATCCATAAAAAAGTGAAAAGCCATTGTGTGTGGCGAAAAACACTCAAAAACAATCAAAAAAAAATAAATGAATATCTTCCATGCATTCATGACGTTACATTTGCTTACCTAAGTTGTAGTCATCAAAGCATGAGAATGCGTTCCTGATGACATCCTCGGGATCAGTACCGGTCAGTTTCTCCCCGAACAATGTAATGAACATGGTGAAATTGAGGGGTCCGGGGGCCTCATTGACCATCTGATCCAGCTCCTGAGCCCCGGGATCCTTCCCCAGGGAGCGGAGCGTCTCCTGAAGGTCATCTCGGTCAATAAACCCATCTTGGTTCTGATCGATCATAGTGAACGCCTCCTGGAAGAAAAAAGAATGCACTTCAACACGGATGTAAGTAAGAGGCTGAAAACGCTGCCCACTGAAATAATAATACAGAAGCGGCATCAGCGTGTAAATATAAAGGTTTCACCAATTTTTGACCTTCTTTCCGGGAACTTTGTCAGGTGACTAACCACTTTAAGTTAATTAATATATGAATGCTATATACAGCGGAATGCTTAGATGTGTGGAGGTATATAAGCTGTCCATTGTGGCCCCCTAGCCTATTACATGTAGTTAGCGGGCTCTTCAGCACAATGACTCAGTATCTTCTTACCACTGCCGTATTGTATAAGTAAAAGACCAATCAAGTATATAAATAAATATTATAGCTCTGGAAGCAGTCAGCTATGGTTATTGTGACCATGGAGTTCAACATAGTGTGAACATACAAATCACATAAAAACAATGCAATGGGACTAGACATTAAGTTTAGCCCACTAGAAGAATCCTGGTTTATGCAGGAATACAACACAATAAAGACGTACAGCATAGTGAGGAAAACCAAAGCAGCGACGACAGTGTGATAGACGTACAGCATAGAGAGATAAACAACGGAGCAGCGACGACAGTGTGATAGACGTACAGCATATAGAGAAAAACCAAAGAAGCGACGACAGTGTGATAGGCGCACAGCAGAGAGAGTAAAACCAGAGCAGTGACGACAGTGTGGTAGACGTACAGCATAGAGAGAAAAACCAGAGCAGCGACGACAGTGTGATAGACGTACAGCATAGAGAGAAAAACCAAAGAAGCGACGACAGTGTGATAGGCGTACAGCACAGAGAGTAAAACCAGAACAGTGACGACAGTGTGATAGACGTACAGCATAGAGAGAAAAACCAGAGCAGCGACGACAGTGTGATAGACGTACAGCATAGAGAAAAAAAACCAAAGAAGCGACGACAGTGTGATAGGCGTACAGCATAGAGAAAAAAAACCAAAGAAGCGACAACAGTGTGATAGGCGTACAGCATAGAAAGAAAAACCAAAGAAGCGACGACTCAAATGATGACTCAAAATCAACTGATGGTCACACGTAACCAGTGAAATACATTCTCTTGTCTGTTTACCTCAGTAAGGGTGAGTGAGTGCTTGGGGTTCAACGTCGTACTCAACAATTTTTCGGTCATATGACGACGAAGGAATCATCAGGGTGCATGTACGTGTAATGTGCCTCCTTGTTGCAGGACGGATTTCCACCGCTCTTTTATTTAGTGCTGCTTCACTGAGACGACTTACCGTAGGCAAGTAAGCCGCCCCGCCCGAGCCATTATACTGATACGGGTCAACCCCTTCTCTATCCCCTTCATGCTGAACGCCAAGCGACGATGTTACAACTTCCTCTTTTAAAGTCTTAGGTGTGACTCGATCACGGATTGATCCTGGATCTACCGGTCCCGAAGCGGACGCTCTGCCAACTGTGCTATCCGGGCCGGTACCTCAGTAAGGGTTTTACTCTAACAATTCATGTAAATGCATAAATAGTAGCAAATTACACGCTCACTGGCACCGTGGCCTAAGCAGAATTGGATAAAAAAAAAATGCAGTGATGTTACTTCCCTTTATTAGACGTCAATGATCTAGAATCAATCAGAATGCTGTGTTATCATCACATTTAACATACAATAATAATAAAACAATGTAAAAGGACCGGGCCTCGGGGATGCTTAGTCAATCACCAGAGCCCTGGTTTATGCAGGAATACAACACCATAAAAGACTTACGACACTTAAGAAGATTAGTACAGTAATGTCTTAAATTTGGATCATTCTGAAATGCACCGCACGGATATTGTTCTCCAAAAATCTCGGTTGTTGTGCAGCACAGCCATAGTTTGTATCATTCCGACCTGTGCTTCGCGGTTTAGAAATTAACCTTTCAGTTCTGAGAAGTCATCTGGATTTAGTGCGTACACCTAAAAAACTAATCCATTAATTCTAACAGGAAGCGAGTTGCCTGAGTGATGCCAGAATGCATTCCGGTCCCAGTTGTTCAGAAGTCACATTTATTTTGCTTAATATAAGATTGGTGTGAAGATTTAAGCCTGCCCTAAATTGAATAAACCTTCGAACAACTGATCCCTGCTATTGTGGCAGATTATTCTCATAAATATAACACACATATTCTATTAATTTAATTCAAGGATTCCACTAGATTTACAGAATACTATGTTGAATATGACAAAATGTTGTGTTCTAATAACAGAATATATTCTAGCATCATTCAGGCAACAGGCTTGCTGTTAAAATTAACACATTTATTTTTAGTGTTCTCGTACTTTGAACTCCTGTATCTGGGCCTGATCAAACATGGCGAACACATTAGACGTAGTTCTCTGGACTCGCTTCTTCTTCCCTCGCGTCTTTGATTGCTTGGCAACAGCCGCCATGATGTCGACGGGAGGGATGTCACGGGATTCAGCAAAAATGGAAATATTCTGTAAAAGATGAAAGATATGCTCTATGAAAAAAATATTCAACTGATTTTTTTTATTGATTGGTGTCAAATGCCGAACTAAGTAATTTACTTTTGAGGTGATTGAAACTCCGGAGTGCCCGGAGTTAATGTTCATCCTTGGCCTGGTAACGGTACAAACCTGTCTAAAGGTTGCGGCCAAACCAGGGGTCATATTTAGTATTAAGTAACCCTTAGCTATGTGTACTTCATATCTCTACAATATACGTTCTCATGGTAGTTAAGGGCATACTAAGTCATGGTAGTTAAGGGCATACTAAGTCATGGTAGTTAAGGGCATAGTAAGTCATGGTAGTAAAGGGCATACTAAGTAATGGTAGTTAAGGACATACTGCCATGGTAGCTAAGGGCATACTGTCATGGTAGTTAAGGGCATACTAAACTAAGTACGAAACTGTGGCCCGGTCAAATATAACGTTTTAGGCAACTTTTCCGGAGAGAGCCCAAGAGCAACTTGTAATGAGGAATGGATTCTAGCTGCGCGAGGAAAAAATTAAAAGTAAACGATGAGCTATATTTATTTATCGAAGTGATAGAAATGTACAAGTATATTCTGACAAGTACGTCAAAAACGTTCTCTGTAGGATGGAGAAGTCAAAGATGCTACGTAAGCTCTTTGCATGGAGTCATCGTTCTTTGAAAGACTTTGTATGGACGTAACCGTCAAAACACTGCAGAGCGCTCATATATGTTGATGCGGGTGACGTACTGTGAAAAATACTACATTTCTGTAAACGTTTGTAGCATAGTTCTGATAGCTTCAACAATGATATACACAGGCTTGTTTACAGTTTGTTTTGCCCAGAGTTCTAAGATAATCACATTCGACTTCAATCACTTTACATTTGTAATATAGTATTAAAGAGGCTTTGACGGAGATGTTTCGATTTAATCGATTTTTCGCCCAAAATTTCAGGTATAGCCTCTTTGAATATTATTACAGCATGTGATGATTTATTAGACACGATATTTATATTAGTGATATTTTTAAAAATCTCGATCTACATTCAAAGGATACTTGATATAATACAGACGTACAGCATAGAGAGTAAAACAGAGAAGTGACGACAGTGTGATAGACATACAGTATAGAGAGTAAAACCAGAACAGTGACGACAGTGTGATAGACGTACAGTATAGAGAGTAAAACCAAAACACTGACGACAGTGTAATAGACGTACAGCGTAGAGAGTAAAACAAGAGCAGTGTGATAGACGTACAACACAGAGAGTAAAGCCAGAGCAGTGACGACAAAGTGATAGACGTACAGCGTAGAGAGTAAAACCAGAGCAGTGACAACAGTGTGATAGACGTACAGCATACAGAGCAAAGCCAGAGCAGTGACGACAGTGTGTCGTACAGCAGAGAGAGTAAAACCAGAGCAGTGACAACAGTGTGATAGACGTACATCATAGAGAGTAAAACCAGAGCAGTGACGACAGTGTGATAGACGTACAGCATAGACAGTAAAACCTGAGCAGTGACGACAGTGTGATAGACGTACAGCATAGAGAGTAAAACCAGAGCAGTGACGACAGTGTGGTAGACGCGTACAGCATAGAAATTAAAACCAGAGCAGTGAGGACAGCGTGATAGACGTACATCATAGAGTGAAAAACCAGAGCAGTGACACCAGTGTGACAGACGTACAGCATAGAGAGTAAAACCAGAGCAGCGACGACAGTGTGATAGACATACAGTATAGAGAGTAAAACCAGAACAGTGACAACAGTGTGATAGACGTACAGCATAGAGAGTAAAGCCAGAGCAGTGACGACAGTGTGATAGCTGGGAAATGGTCACACGTAACCGGCGAAATACGGAATCTTGTCAATTTACCTCAGTCAGGGTTTTATTCTAACTGATCATGTAAATGCATAAATAGTAGCAATTTAAACGCCCACTAGCACCGTGGCTTAAGCAAAATTAGAGAAAACAAATGCAGTGATGTTAACTGTAACTTAATAGACGTCACCGGTCTAGAAATATTCAAAATGATGTGTTGTCATTCCATTTAACATACAATCACATGAAAACAATATTGAAGGGACCAGGCCTCGGGCAGGCTTAGTCCGCCAGCAGAATCCTGTTTATGCAGGACTACAATACAATTAAAGGCGTACAACACAGAGAGTAAAACCAGAGCAGTGACGACAGCGTGATAGCTGACAAATGGTCAGACGTAACAGGTACGGCCTGTTGTCGATTTGACTCAGTCAGGGTTTTATTCTACCTGTTCTTGTAAATACGCTTGGATTTTATTTCTTAATAGGTAGTAAGTAAAGTGGCCTAACATATGAATGTACAAGAAAGTTTATCACTTTTCTTCTTTTGGCGTAAACATAGCTCTAAACTCCCCAGTAATCATGGCGGAAATTAAGTAACCAGCTGCTGTGACATCAACTGTGATAGCTGTCAAAACAACTTTGTTTTGGTGAGAGTTCGAATAAGGAGAGCTAAGCCGGTCCCGCGGTCCCAGCAGGTTCAAGGGTGACGTCATTACCGAATATTTTCGACCATGGACTACGCATAAAATACAGCGGTCATTAGGAAACATAAAATACGCCTCAAAAATGAAAAAAAATCTCAGTTTTTGTTTGGCATACCTTTCTTCATTTTCTTACCATACTCTTCGTTTATCATACCTTTTCATGTGTTCTTTAAGTGGCTCACTTGTTTTGTGTTGGGAACAATACATTTTACACTCTATGAAATACTCTAACAACCACATTCCATACATAGTATCTTGCTTTGCATAATGTAAAGGTAATAAGCTCTCAACTCTTATTTTATAAAGTGATATCGATTGCTATCGTAGTGATATTTAATATCTGGGAATATCTCAGTATATAATAGAAGTGGTGTCGTGGCACCTTGTCCCACGCTATTATCCGCGTGTACATAAACCAGCTGTCTGTCTCTTTTTGTACCAGCTAACTGAACGTTTTTTCTAGCCTATCTGTTACGCATGAGAGGTTAAGGCTATATAAAACTAAAATAGTTATATGTACATTTTGCACATGTGGTATACATTGATATAAGTAAGATACAATAGACAGTGCGAGTGTGGTTACGTGCATATACAAATCATATGTTCTGTATGTGAAGAGTAAAGGGATGGTATACTTAATTAAACGTGTGTCTGAATACTAAAACAAAGGTTTTTTGATTTTTTTTATATGTGGCTGTTGTGGAACGATCTATTAATCAGTATGTCCATATCTCCGGATATGCGGTTGTCATATAGTATCGTTATGTTCATATCGTTAAAAAGCTGTACAAAATGAAGAGACTCCTCAAGCTGTCTCAGTTCTCAACCTTTCTCAGTTCTCAACCATTCTCAATTCTCAACCTTTCAACCTTTCTCAATTCTCAACCTTTCAGCCTTTCTCAAGTTTTACTCTTTTCAGTGAATATACGGTGTATTGTTATAATTCATGCAAGCTTAATCAGGAATCTAAAAGAAATAAAAAAGAACATAGAAAATAACCAATGTACAGTCACAAGCTGCGACGCATGCACATTTCAAATGTGCACCCAAACTTGACCAAAAAAAAAATATACACCATCCTCAACAATAAAAACAACAACAACAACGTCGTCCTCAGTCAGGCAGGAGAAAGACCTCAAAGCAGTCCCTTATGATCACTGCGATTGTTCTTAACTTTTTTCTGAGGCGACTTTTTACTCAAATAAAAAACCTAAGACGATGTGTGCACAATACAGTATAGAAAAAAATAGATCCATCTTACACTAGACATTCCTGTACGTACCTTTCCTCTGTGCCGTTCGTTGCAAAACTTGCAAAAGAATGAAACGGTTGATGGGCAAGACATAGAAAATACGCTGTTATGTTATGTTATGTTATTGTGTTATACAAGACGGATTACACCACCTGGAAGATGCAGAGATCTGGTATGAAGAGGCTAATGGAGACTCCACGAAAGTAAAGACGTGACTTACCACAGCACTTTGTGGAGAATACTACACAAGCTGAATTCCGCTCTAAAGATCGTTCGTCGCGTGTTAGAATATAAAAGGCTACAGCATAGGAGGCAGATGGCGTCACTGTGGCTGAAGTATCACATGAACCTCCATCACCGGTTACCGGTTCGTGTCCGGTTACCAATTATCGCATTGTCGTCTCCTCCTAGCCTTATCTCACATCTTCATGCAATTTTTTTTTGTCAGTTGAACATAAACATTACATATATATATGCAATGCATGAAAACATTAGGAGAATAGAGCAACAGCACAGTGTGATAATTGGCGTCTTGTCAGATATAACTGGTGAATTATTTCGTAGAGCCTCATGACATTTTGACTTCAGTTCAGACTATATTATAACCGTTAATGCCAAAGTTTAAGCTGAATCATTGTGTAGAATGAACGGTTATGACAGGATGGGCTTTATACACAGAATAAGGAGTCAAATCCAAAAAAAAAATGTTTCGAAGAAATAACCATTACACTGACAAGTAAAACGTTAAGACAGAAGGCAGGGCAGACTGAGACGGCATGTGCTCGGGAAAGCTCTTTCAGAGGAAGTCGTTGGACTGGGAAAGTCAAGTGAAGTCACCAAGCTGTTCGCCTTTATAAGTACCGGTACGTGAATATAGAAACAAGACTGTGCAGGAGAAATAACAGTTCTACACAGTACCCAGTTCAAGTCATCCAAGCCAGTGTGTTAATCTGGGGTACACCTGTTCGAATCAACACAGGTCCCCGATGGAAGCGTAGCTCTCGCCGCAAATGGCCGGCATTTGACCTCCACGTGATCGAGTTCACTTCCCGCCGATACGAATGCGGAAGTTTGTTAGATTCCAAACAAAGTGTGGCGGTTTTCTCGGAAATCTGCCCGACTTCGTTCACTCCTGCCGTACCAGTGATGACATTTTTGCAGTGTACACTGACGTAACACTGAGAGCCATTTAATAAAAATCGATATACATGTAGGCCTACATTCGTGTATGAGTACGAAATTTGTACAAGCTTGGCTATTGCATTGTTTCATAATTTATATGTAGTGCTCACAATGTAACCACGTGACTCTGTAGTGCTCCTTCACATATAATATTTCACTTATACGACTGCGGTCAGCATTATAGTGGAAGGAAACCGGGCAGGTCCCGGGTAAAAGCCACGACCACACGCAGGTTGTCCTTCCTTTATAGGTCATATGTATCGTCATAACCGGCAGTTACAACTGTCCACCATAATGCTCGTCGTCGTCATATGAGTGAAATATTCTTTAGAGCGGCGTAAAACACCAGTGAATTAAATACCTAAATAAATAAACAGAATTAATCGCGTATAGCGAAGGTTCTATATCTTATGCCAAGAGGTGTTTATACATGTAATGACTTAACAGCAATTATTCGTTGCTTCTGAAGTGCTTCTGAACATATTCGAGCCCTGGCGTATATTTTTACAGTATACGTAAAACACTATTGGCCATTAATTACACATGCGGACACGCACGAGCTTGTGTAAGCCACGCACAGACATGTACGCCACAGTGTATAGTTATACTTGACGTGCAAACGGAAGCTTAGGAGTGTCCACATTCCTAGCAATACTATAAGCCAGTCCAAAATATCAACATGTGCTGAGTGAGGTTATATCCTTATATGCCTTATTTTCTTAGTCATTTGTTGACACTTCGCTGACCAAGTAGATAAATTGTTGCTCTCGATCGAATCTTTCCTGTGAGTTTACGGGTTCGAATCTAGCTCTCGCATGCTCGGCTGCGGGTCTACGTAATCTGGTTTATCAGGTATCAGGTGAGGGGGTTCCATTAAGACTCGACACCAAAACAGCACAGACATTTTTGTCTATCATCACACTGCCTTAGTATAAAATAAATAACACAATAATGTTACGCAATGTTTTTGAATGGTGTAGTATCTTATTTTATTATTAGTCATCATATACCACATGAGGTTTCCAGAACACTAAATACATATTTTTCTACAGTAAATATGACTAGTTATATACTACCGGACGTGCTTATGTGGGAATTCATTCCTTGCAATTGTAGACGGATCTTAGCGGGGTTTATTAATTAAAACCGTAGTATATCTGATAATAATATACTATAGACTGGACTGAAAACAGCCATTGTATGTGAGGGGGTTTTTCCGGTGCGCAAATTTAATTATAGAAAATATACATGGTATATATGAAAGCCCGTCAGTTGTTTAAATTAGAGTACATATGACTCAGACACCTCATATATGCACACACAATTACAGAGCACATGCTTTTGATCTAGGCATTTTTTATTGGGCAAATTAAAACAAACTTTATCAACTCTACGGTCGTGTTGATGAACCATACACTGTTGTGCGACGTAATCCTATACAAGTTCGTGTATGTATATCCGTCTTTGTCAGAGAAAAAAGTGGAAAATAAACCCCAAAATGTAGATGATTGTAATATGATGCATGAATCCGTCTGATGAATCATTGTTATGAGATGAAAAAAAAAAGATTCCCCAAGATGAGATACATTTATGGAAAGAATGGATGGTCATAGCTTTACGCCACCTTGGGAGTGTTGCATTGTAGTGAGAACGAGAGGCTTTTGGGTACAGCTGCACGTACAGATAAATTCAGGAAGAGATGACCGATTGTCCTGTTTGTGTTTTGTTTACGATTTTCACATAAATCAGTCAGATAGACCGCAAGTATTGATAAGTCACAATACAAAGCCAAACTTCTTGAAACCGGGCGAGCCCATGATCCGTATGACAATTTAATATCCAGGAAACAAAATTAAATGCCAGCTATTCTTAGGAATTATCCACTTATTTCATGACGAACAGTTTTATTGGTGGCGCAAACCGGAGTTCACGGTGTTAAACCACCGACCTTTGGTAAGCTACTCATGAACCTTTCAACGTGTGACCTACTAATATGAAGATCATATTGGGTAGACGACTAGACGTGCGTGGTAGTCGGCCACTTATTCACTAAAGACCTATTAAATACAGTAAGAGCGGTGAGTGTACAAATTCCCTGCTCAAGACCGGATTTGAACCTGCACCTCGTGCTTTCTATTGAACTGCAAGCACCTTAAAGTCTCGGCCATAACTCGCCCAACATTTCCAAAAAGTAGGTGCATGAGGCAAAACCGCTATATTGTTAAAACGTTTTAACATGATGTCATACTAGCTCCTGTCAAATGTTGAAAAGTTTTATTCATGCACTGTATTCTTGTATACAATGAAACTTCCGTCGTGTTTTTGTGACGGTCCATACAATACAGTCTGGAAATCGTCGTCTGGACATAGCCCCGTCACACGGAACGGAATTTAAAGTAAGGTGAACCTGTTTTGAAATTGTTAAGCTGGCGTCACTTTTACGAGCAAAAAAAAATAGTCACATGTACAAGCTTTATGATAAGTTGCTATAATTACATTTAATTTAGTACGGGTATATCTAAATGAAGATAACATTTTACTGAGCTTATTGTTTTGTTACCGTCAGACTGAGTAGGAATTTCTTTCACTGTCACTGCACGTATCATTATTGGAGCAGGTGAGTATATATAGAGAGAGAGATACACACAGACGGTATACTCACCTAACAAGTGTAGCCGCAACCGCTATGTTTCGTTATGACTGACAACTTCGCAACTGACAGGTATTCCAGAGCCGAGTGATTTAGTTACTGGCTATCTAACTTAAACTGAACTACGAAGTGCGCCACCGTGGACAAAATGTCAGCCAAACACAGGTATTTCTCTCAAATAATTAATATTCTTCGCACAGCTCCGTGACTCTCCTTTCGAACTGACTTAACGTATTTTAACGTTGAGGGTGCGAGAGCGGTCAACATGAGTAGATGTGGCCCGGTGGCGAAACCCACTCCGATTGACCCTCGTCATACAGGCGTCATCCTTATGACTAAACATTCGGGTCAAGCCCCCAGTTTTAATACATACTTATAGGAGGGGTTCCCTAGGATGGGGCGCATACCAGGAGATTCGTCTGTGACTCATTCCGTTGCAGCCCTTGACTAGGCAAGCCTCGTCCCCAACACAAAAGACGTCAGGCCTACCGTTCAGTGAATGAGCAGCGCGGGGGGGGGGGGGGGGGGGGGGGGGGAGGGAGGAGGGTGACAGGGGTATAATTTATGTCTTTTAAGGCGCTATCTGCAAACTTCCTTTTAGGGTAATCTTTAAACTAGCTGGGTTATGTCCGTTCCTCAGTATACATGTATACACTGTAAAATTTTGATACAGTGTGAATTTAATTGCCAGGTTATACGTACCCAAAGAAAAACAGTCCTTTAAAAGAACATTATTCGTAGATATAATCACATTGCCAAAACACATTTATGATTTTGAATGCCTCTTTTCATTTCACTGTTTAAAGACGATACATTACGTGATTTGACAGATACTATTTACAGTGTAAGTACGGGGTATATATAGTGCTTCGGTATAAGTTTATTGTATGCCGTGCGTATTGAAACGATAAAACGCAAGGTTTTGCTGACACAAGGCTTTAGAATTAAAGAGTCCTTGAATATGTATACCTACACACACACATACTCATGTCGACAAAATGGAGAGAACCTAAAGTAAATATACTTAGAGTTTTATGACAAAAGCCGCTGTCTCGATTTTCGTCTATCACAAACGCACTAGATCGTGACGTTGAATCTGCTATTCTTACAAGCCCTTTTGCATATAAAACGGGTTTTACAGCAATCTTAGTATATTTGTTCATGCAAGCAGACGTGTAGTCAGATATATATGTGTCCGTGACTTTTTTCTCGTTCCCAATTACAGGCTCAATTCTCCTTACAGCGCATGCGTCACCAATCTACCTTTCACTTCACTGCCATCAATAGCAAGTTCTATACACAAATCTTAAACAACGCCGAGGTCACTGGGTTCACGGTGATGAGGCAGGAAGCGATGTCAGAAAACACAATTCGCCTCAACATTTGTCTTAAATAACACTTTATACACATGCATTCTCTCTACGTAGAGTATGTACAACACGATTCTAACAAAAACCTAAAACAATTTTATTGATGAATGGTGAGTAAATAGGTCCGCGGGAGGAGACAAGGCTATGTGAGTCTCACGGGCTCCAACGGTCAAGCTTGTCTATTGATGGCATTGATGTAAAACGAAAGGTAGAGCAACGCATGCGCTGAAAGGAGCATGTGTAGAGCCCCTTTGACTGCCGATGACTGGGGTTGGTCAAGAAGATGTGATTTTTGAAGAATGATTGAAGGAATGGTGGGAGGGAGAGCGCGTACACTGGGGAGCCCCATGTGGGTGGTACGCTTCCGAACCTCAGGCAGTTCAATAATGCCTAATTTCTTTCTTATACAGTCTAGTGCTGCCTCACTGCCCTTACAGCATGCAAAGTGATGTTAGAATGTATTTCTATTATTGCAGAAGATTATTATGTTAAATATTGCACACATATTCTATTGATTCAAGCACAAAGATTGCGTTAGAACAACAAAATGCTGTTTTGAATATAACACAGTGTTATGTTACAATAACAGAACAGCTAGCATTTTATTAGCGTTCCTAACCAATGAGGTCGTCAGTTCGAACCCAACTCTGGCTTGTTCTACTGTGGATTTCTACCAGAATATTTTTCAAGTAAAAATTTACATTAAAATTTTGCCCCTTTATTTTAGATGTTTTCGGTTTGAACATAGTCCCTGTGCGTGTAGCATGTTTGAATCCACGCATCGCTGATATTTCTGACCACTCCGCCAAGTTTCCAGAGTCGGATCGAAGAAACAGAAGGATATTGCGCAATGTTTGGTAGTAGAGGCCTATATTGTCGTGATACAATTGTGCACACTTCCCAATAGCACTAGTAACCACGCTCTTACCCCAGTAAGTTCCGTTTGATTCATAGCCATGCTTGGCATAGAACCTCAAAATTCATAATAAAAGTTAGACTGTTAGAACACTTATTCCTCTGGATGAGCTCTGGCTAAATGTCAAACCACACAGTGAGAAATTTTCTTCACTTCTGCGGGTTTTTTTTTTTTTGGATACTGTCACTTTTCTCAGGATATTATCAGTGCATGTATCTTTTCTTTGCGGACACTACTTGTATGGTTTCCTGCGGAAATGGCGTTGGTTACATGTGCATATAGGCATTCAGTATACACTTATACAGCTTACTACATACAGTGAGAAATGTAAGCCCACATACATCTATGTCTACAGTCGATATGAAACAAATCTGAAGATGGGAATGTACTAAGATAATGATACTAAGATAAGATGGTGCATATAACTGCTCCAATAGATAGGCCGATACTAATTAAAAACTACAACATCCACGAGCTACATAGCTTCGTTTGGAATCTTTTAAAAAATCTGTCAACTAGCATACTCTGAATTCTAATGAAATGGGCAATAATATACATTATATCGAGAAAACAGGGGTTTAAGTGCAGGTCACGCGGGTCATCATGAATCAGGTAGAGATGATTATAAGATATAATTATATGTATGCAGCTGGATTTTAGATGCCACGTATAGATTAAGGGCACTGTCCATGAAAAGCATTCACATGAATTCCTTCTTAAAACATATGAGTAAAAATTCACGGATGTACATGTATGAGGGGACATTCCTTTGTCGTGCGCGAATGGAACCGTGATCTTGCCGCGTCCCGCAAGGCGCGACATAACGGGGACGAGGGCGATACCATTCGCGCGCGATTTGCCCCTCCTCTTGCCGCAGACCGCAGGGCGAGATGTCCACATCCGGCTTCCATACTTCAACAGTGCCGTGGCGTGTTCTACAATCGAGTAGCACATGTACATCCGCAGGCGCAATGCCTAACCACGAAGTATAGTAGGGTCGGGTTCAATCTCGGCACTGGACAGGGAATTTTGGGGATTCTTTTCTGTTCGTGGAGACCTTGGTATTACTATGCAGACGACTTGTGTTACAGTTTGTGCATTCTTACGTTCTTTGAAGTCAACTTGTACTAACATGGCGAGTAAGCCATTTCGTCAAAAGTGATGAAGTTCGTTTACTCCGGGCACTCGGGTTTTCTCCATCCATAATGCAAACCGCCACATTAGAAGGGAAACAATTGGTCAAATAAATCGTTTCTTTAGGAAATTTATCCTTGTACCTGGCGACAGATCAATTTTCTAACACCTATACGAACTTGACAGTTATCATTAGGCCTACGTGAAACGTTCTCATTTACGAAATTGTATCCCAATTTAAACAAAAACTTAAAAAAAGAATGATAGCTGGAAAAGAGAAAAAAAAAAGAGAAAAATAGTCTCCTATGCGGAGACAAAGCCTGTTGAATATAGCTTTGCCAAGAGTTATGACGGCAGTGCCGAGGTGATTAGCGCGCTAGCATGACGTAATAACACAGGAACCTACCAGCAATGCAGTCGCTTTGAATTTCCACCAGCTCTGCCCAGTTTTCTCCCCCTATAATGCTGGTCGCCGTCGTATCAGTGAAATATTTTTGACTACGGCGTAAAACACAGATCAAATAAATAAATACATAACCACAGTGATTAAAGCCATCATGCAAACAATTCATCAAGTAGATAACTGTACGGATGCCGTCGTGGGATTATTATTTTCATAAACCGAAAATGTAATTTACACTTCAACGACTGACAATGACTTTAGCCACACTCAACAAATCTGCATGTCGACGGAAAATGTGCTGGAATAAAACAGATGATCAGAAGTTACAAACTCATTGCACTTGGTTTATTATGTAAACACGTATCTAAAAAAAAAAACAATCAGAGAGGACTACGTCATCATGCCGACGGCTCTTGCGCAGGAGGCTTCGCAGGGGGGTCATCGTCGTCAGGGTCGCGCGTGCCGTGTTTGATGGTTCGGGTGAACTCGTTATAGTCAAAGTTTCCCGAAGAGATGGGAGCGCAGTGGAACAGAGCGTCCACCATATCCTGGCTCCAGCGATCACCCATTGTAGTTAGGCACTCACGGAGGTAGTCCTCTGGAATGACACCTGAAAAACAAACAATAAAACACTCCGTGTAACTTTACATACGTTATGTAATATCCATTGAAAATAAAATGTGCAGTATGCTTTGTTTATATATAAATATTTACCAGCGCAATAAAACAGCCTGGCACGACTTCAAATCATTGTTATACGCCATGGTCTTATGGTTACATCTAAAATATCCTTGGCATGCAAACCGAGAGGACAGATTCTAAAATTGATTGCTTATAAATCTGAACATCCATAAGAACAAGTGTGCCAGGGGTCCAAATTGTGCATATAACGCTGATGCAAATATTATCCCTATTAGTGCGCCAGTGCAGCGTAAAGACCCAGGAGTCGCTGTGAGTTCAAGTCCAGTTCATGCTGGTTTCATCTCCGGCCGTACATGGGAAGGCCCCTCAGCAACCTGTGGATGGTCATGGATTTCCCCCGAGGTTTGCCCGGTTTCTTCCCACCATAATGCTGGCCGCCGTCATAAAAGTGAAAGATTCAATGGTACGGCGTAAAACACTAATCAGATAAATAAATAAATCAACTTCTGAACAATTGTTTCTACGATGTAAAAGCCTAATTGGTCAAGTTATAATTATAAATGCAGTTAATATTGAGGAACTTTTCCTTTAAAATATAATTCTGACCAAATCCTTTGTGCTGACAAATTTGTAGTACTCATGCAGTACAAGAAAACAATTGCCAATTCGACTTTGCACAAGTTGCAGATGCTGGGGAAAAGCTGCACTTTTACAAATGTGGATTTTTTCTCTGAAACCTCGAACATTTTCTCGACCTTTCATTCGATCATTTATTTATATATTTGTACTCTGAAAAAATTAATCTGTTAAATTTAACAGAAAGTCTGTTCTTATATTCAACAAATATTCTGTTATTCTATGGGAATCGTTATGTTGAATTGATATAATATGTGTGTTATATTTAACAGAATAATTTGCTACGATAACAGAATAACATTCCAGCATCACTCAGATAACAGACTTAAGTTTAACAGATTCATTTTAGAGTGTAGAGTTCGTGTGTATATTCATTTCACCTTTTGTATTCCTAATCAAACTATCGATCAACGTAAAATTCAACAGTGTTAATGACAACGACCACAAATGAACTCACCTGTATTCCTTTCGTCGAAGCAGGCGAAAGCGTTCTTGATCACATCTTCTGGATCTGTGCCTTGTAGTTTCTCCCCGAACATCGTCAGGAACATGGTAAAGTTTAGCGGTCCCGGCGCTTCTTTGATCATGCCCTCGAGTTGCTCATCCGGGGGATCCTTGCCAAGGGAGGTAAGCATTTCTATCAAGTCCTCCTTGTCGATGAAGCCGTCACGATTTTGGTCTATGACGTTGAAGGCTTCCTGGAACGAGATGAAATGTCCACATACTACACTGTATGCATGATAATCCATCTGCTCAAATTTATAACAATTCGAAACAAATCCGATCTCAATGCCCCAGAAAGACCTGAACATAAGTTCCTGTGACATGCTGCCCAACTAAAATAGGCAACCCAGTAAGTTAAACATTGGTATGCTACTTTTGTTGTCATTTGTTATTGTTGATCTGTGCGCATGACGGCAACGCACGAGTTCACCTTTCAAAATGGAGCTCGATGGTATGTGTATGAGCCTGTGTTTGTGAAGATGAACCCATCGAGTGTCAGGAATTCAATGTGAAAATGAATTCGCAAAACCCGTGCCGCCTTTCGGCATAGATAATTTATGAAAAAATCAGTTAACAAAAGTGAAGCTTTTGATCTTAGACGATTTTCAGTTAAACATATTACTCTTCCAAGTGGCCAAAAATAATACATGTATCATATATGCTGTAAAAGCACAACCTGACTTTAGATGAAAGCGGGCGTTTAGATAATAACTTTCTTTTGTTGGTGTTTTACGCCGTGTTCAATAATATTTCAGTTGTCTGACGGCGAGTTTGTACAGCATGTCGCCACTGACCTGAGAATCCCAATCTCACATAAAACGACCTCATGAAAGGTGGTGTTATATGCTCCATAATTCAAAATTTGAACCCCACTGTCCTGTACGATCGGGTCCAGATATCTCGTCCAATGAAAATGAGGTTCCAATTTCTGTCTATCATCGCGAACTTCTCTCGATCAATCATTAGCGCGCTAATTCGAATACTTTTATAGAGGGCCTCTGCAAGCGCAGCGTATAGAACCAGGAGCCTCTCACCAATGCAGTCGATGTGAGTTCCTTTTTGGCCATACGTGGGACGGTCTTTCAGCAACCTGCGGATGGTCGTGGGTTTCCGCCGTGCTCTGCCCAATTCCCCCCACTATAATGCTGGCTGCCGTCGTATAAGTGAAACATTCTTGAGTTCGGCGTAAAACACCAATCAAATAAATAAACAAATCGAATAAGTATTTGTGGCCTTGTAATTGAATGAAATCTATATGCATTTAAGGGCTTTAAATTGGTCACATCAAAATGGTTCAATGTTATACGTGGAATGTTTAAAAAGTCATAGCAGGGGAGATAACTCACCTTGAACTCCTGTACCTGATCTTGACTGAACATGGCGAAGATGTTAGAGGTGTACCTCTGTGTGCGCGTGCGATGGCGCTTCTTGCTCTTGTGACTCGACATGATAGCGTTAATTTCGATGACGCCCTAATATGTCAGCAATAGCCTGAAATATGAAGATGTTTGTTTCCATTTTCATAATATACATGGTGTGCATGTTTTATGGCATTAATTATACTCATTCATTGTGTCCATACAGAGATAGCTAATGTACGAAAGATATCGCAGAAAAGAAAAAAAAAGGAATGAACAAAAGTATCCACAGGTTTACCATATAAAAATAAATAGGAGACTAAATGCGTTCAAACTTCAAAGTTCTGGCCTTTGGAGTATAAAAAAAACAATTTTAGTCACAATATATAGGCCTAGGCCTAGACACAATTTTATTTACTTAATTATTTATTTGATTGGTGATTCACGCCGTATTCAAGAATATTTCACTTATATGACGGCGGCCAGCATTATGACAGGAGGAAACCAGGCAGAGCCCGAGGGAAACCCACGACAATCCGCAGGTTGCTGGAAGATCTTCCCACTAACGGCCAGACACAATTTTATAAACAATAGGTTTGAGAAATCCATTGAACACAAACTGGTGATTTAAATGATAATGTTACACACACAGCCGATTCTGTCTCGTTATCCTGGACTTAATACTAGAACAGCTATCTATATAAGCATGCAGGCTGCTAATGAATTCTATTAGGGTCATACGTGACAAGGTCTTGCAGCAGCCTGCGATCCGTCGGGATTTGTTCGGTTTCATTTCACCTTATAAGTCAAATATCCTTAAATCGACGTAAAACTCCAGTCAAAGAAATAAATAAATGATTTCAAGAGGGACACCGAATTTTCTTGTGTTTATTTTTGTGTTTTTCTGTATAAAAGCTGTCAATGATAACAAAAATGTTTCTCAGTTGTGCTTTGATTGCAACTGTTCATAAATCCAACCTGGCGATCTAATTCAACACGATGAATGTACAGCCCCTCGGCCCAAGTTAAACTGAATTAGACACAGTCACGAAGCAGAGCGCCAGAGACTCTGGATGCACTGTCCATTCTTACAAGAGAATTATACTCACTCTAAAACTTGGAGTGAAGGCGTTTGATATAATAAACTTGACATACCAGTTTTTGCAGTAATAACTTTTGATGTTGACTGAAGTCGTCACATAACACACGGGATGTTACAAATGCTACAAGGCGAGTTAGGTACAGTATATTGTTCTCCAAGTAAGGACAATTTGCGGGGTCAAACTTGGAGCTATCCCTCCTGTGGTAAAATCTGCGAGAGAGAAGACCGTTTTGGTCTTTGTACGAATATAGGTCCAGATAAGATGTACCAACTGCAGAGTCGGTAGTTTCGGTGCAACCAATGGGGAATCTCGAGAAAAATAATAAATCAAACAAATAATCAAATTCTGTCGACATTCAAAGGATTTGAGTTGGATTCCTTGGTGATTAACGTGGGATCTAGACTTATATAGTTGTATCCGAATCAGGGGTGAATTTGTACATATATAGCGTTAGATTCCATTCACTCTTATGTGAAAATAAATGATCCTGACCCTATTGGTATCTCTACTCGTCCAGTCACAGGCATAAACAACTTTTCACCTGCATATACTTCAAACAGATTAAACCTCAAGGAATCCTTTACGGCAAAACTGTTTTTCAATTCCACCCAATTAAAAGTAATGTTTAAGTCGCTTTTCAACTCTCCTATGCAAATGAAATAGATATCACTCCGCCACGCAGCAGAGATGATGCTGTACACTCCCTGCACGTGCTATCGCCGTGAGGAGAATGGTGCTCGGCAGCCGCAAGCACAGTAAACACAGTGTACTCGCGTGGCGCCATGGTAACCCGACACGATAACGTGATTAGGGGAACCAGTTAAACCTCGACCCTTGCTGACTTGATGTAAAATAAAGTTTTTGTCCAATAACAAACATCGGCAAAATTTAAATGGACATACTCATCCATTTATACATATTTGGACGAAAGGGGGTACTTGTACGCCTGCATGAGAAAAAAATGTCAAACAATTTCTTATAGGCCTTGAGGTTAATTATCGTCACTAGAAATACACATACAGTGCCGTCTTTGTGAAAGGGGCCAGCATTGTTGAAGATCTACATATATACATGTGTGGTGTATCAATATTGAGTGATTGATTTATCGATTTATTGGCCACTTGTTCAGAATATTAATAATTTGCTGATTTGTTTACGTCAGTTGCATCTAAAAAAAGGTATTGAAAATTTGACCAAGTGTATGTTCCACAAGAAGCAGTCAAGGGCTATAACCTCATACGTTTATTTATGTGTTTTTTTATTTAATTGGTGTATTACGCCGTACTCAAGAGTATTTCACTTATACGACGGCGGCCAGCATTATGGTGGGAGGAAACCGGGTGGAGCCCAGTGGAAACCCACGACCGTCCGCAGGTTGCTGACAGACCTTCCCACAAACGGCCGACCTGATATGTAACTATACTGTTGACAACACATGTTCAATATGCCATGACAATTACATTAAACTTAACTACGTCAGGATTTCTATGCGTATTAACACGTAACAGGCTTACACTAGGCACGTAGTCTCGATTAGGAGACGTTGTTTGTGTACTATGTGTACATATATTCTCAATTTATATGTCTACTGTGCTGTTAATCCATTTGGAAATAAGAATAATGATTACCTAATGGTTATAGTAAGCCTGTACGCAAGTTATATTCTATGAAGTGTAGATATCTTGAAAAGAAACCCAAACATCATTCTTTAGTCAGCTTTTTTCAACAGCCTATGTCAGTTACGGGAATATTATTATTGAAATAAAATACCAACAATTAACAATTTAGTCAGATACGCGTCTCCATCCCATGTACAGGTCGACTGCAAAACCCTTTATAGACAGGCCTACGTGCATGTGATAACCAAATGGGATACCAGCACAATTTATAAAACAAAGGATATACAGCAGAATGGAACTTACCCTGGCCACGACGGGAAAACTGTTCTCCTCGTTCAAGGCTTCAGAACACCCAACTCTCCAAATCTCGTCCAAAACAATAATGGCTGATGTCGACGTCAGGACCAACAAGTGAACTCGCTGTAGTAGAGCTTTATATAAATAGCATGTGGCTGAGGTTTTCAATGCTTCCTTCTGCACCAGCAACGCAGACGCTGCGAGACGATGATGAGTCAAGGCGAGGCATCTTCCGCATCCTCCCATACACACATCTGGCTGTACTCACGCACGATGGAGTACGGGCTACAACATCAGAGGCGATCGGTACCCAGTAGGTAAACCTAGAATTGATGCCAGGCCAACATCTCTGCCACAGCCGCATCACACACTGTGGGTTTTAAACTCGAACAGCTGGAGTCCCAGATGGGTATCACTGACTTGCTTGGCAACTTACTAACCCTTCCACGTGTGACATGCATCTATGTTCACCAACCTGATCGAAGACAAGCGGCCTTCAACACACGATATACTGCACAAACAGCCACACATGCGCCGTCGACCACTTATTGTCATCAAGTCCCCATAAGTAATGAGAATGGGTGAATCTTCTACAAAATACTTGACCACACTTGGGTTTGAACCTGTACCATCGTGAGGCAGATAAATGAGCTAATTTCCTAGTAAATCATGAATACATGTAAATCCCTGATATATATTACAGGAGATACATATATATGTACTCTATATGCTCACTACTATGCTATGAGACTTATAGTGTATTTTATCTAGTATATAAATACCTACATGGAATTTATATGAAAATTTGTATGTAACACCCACACACAATAGGTGTAAATACCTTAACACACCAAACACGATGCCATATTTGCCTCATTTGGATACCAGACCCTATTTAAGATACATGTACCAGGCATGATGTTCCACTGAAAACACTTGACATGATGCCCCATTGAAGACACCAGACATAAAACCACATTGAAGACACCAGACATAATGCCATACTGAAACTGGAGCCCAAGGGCTGTGAAATGGGTCTATTGCTCTTCTTCTATTTTTATTTTTCTTGTATCTAATGACCAGTTGTCTCCTGATACAAAGCACTGGTCTTCTCCACCCAAAATGGGCCTATATCTGTTATTCTGTCTGCAATGGAGGTCCCTCCTCAGAATGACATGACTTTAAAGAGAAAATGCATTGTGTCATATTATGATACACTGTAAGATTACAGTATTATCGTTATCGTTACACTTCCTGAATATAGCACAGATTCTAGTGTTGATAAACGGCTGAGACCACTGCGGGTTTCGAACCAGCGACCTCAGAGTCAGGCACCAAATCGCCAGCAATACATGTCAACTCGACCAACAGGCCTTCCAGAAAAATAGATGGTAGTTGGCCGGTAGACTTTACACCGAACATGCATTACCCCTCTGATGATCACAAATGACACCACTCCCTTAGGTGCATATATAAGACAGATACAGATGTCATTTAGAAAGTGGATAAAGTAACAGTATTATCGTTAATAGTGTGTAATCCCTATTAACGATAATACTGTTACTTAATCCACTTTCTAAATGACATCTGTATCTGTCTTACTGTAAGACTGTAGACATTCCCCCCACTACCCCCCCACCCGAGTCTTTTTTGCAACTAAGTCCTTAACCGTTCTATTTGTTCGGTTAGTGCGAGTATGAACATATTCATTATTTGTACCACTGCCGTATAGTTGTATTTCAAAAGTATAAATATGGCAACGACACATAAAATACATGTACAATCCGTCAACCTTTCTTCGATCATGTAGCAAACGTAATGAACAGCTCATTCCACAAGCTAACAGATTTAACTTCTTAAACGGACCATGACAAACTTTGTAAACTTTGAGTTTGTTGACATTCACGCAGTTAAGATCAACTATTTGGCAGTAGCTCAAGTGGTCAAGCAGCGCTACAGATAATTTTCAGAGGTAGTGCAGTACTCCCTACTTTTCCAACACGGGGATTACTGGGTAAGACTACCGCAGTAAACATTTTTTGAGAATACTCAACACTTCACTATTTTAGGTCCCCAGCAATACACCTGGAAAGTATGAAGTTCATTGAGTGAAAGGGGGCTGAGAAAATCGAAAGACAAACACGTGCATACATGTGCATACGGTGAACGTATATAGGTCTACATACAGACCTACCGGTACAGAAATTCTTGTAGTTACATGTATTCTATGTATGTCGATTGCCCAGATTTACAACTTATCATAACATTCTAGAGTGAATTAATTATTTCAGCTTAATCTGAGTGACGCACATAGGCCTACATTTATTTAGTACACCTCAGCCTATAGGCCTACTGGGTTTATTCTCCAGCAAAAACTCACTCACTGACAACTTTATTCATTTTGTGTTGATAGCGGGGATTGCAGTATTATTTTATTCTATGGTATCCTGCCTAATGCGACTGGTAATGTTTTTTTCCTTGTCGAAACATTTCAGTACACACGAAAAACTGCCGTTTTAGGATCAAGTCATAATACGCTTATGCTAAATCCAGGCCTACATGTCGTTTCGTATGCAGCTGACAGTCGGCGCATGCGCGCCGTGTAGATGGGGACCATTTCGTAAATGACAAGTGAGCGGAGATGCTGGACTTTCTTAAACATGGATCTCAGGATTTTAACAGTCATGTTCCCTAGGATCCTAAGCATTGTAAAGGAGCGACTGGGCGGGCGTGGTAGGTTAGTAATCGCCTAGTTTCCAAAATTTTACAATTCTTCCAACCGGGGCGAAGGGGACCCAGCCAAGAGTACGCGAGCGTCAGAACAAATAAAAAAAAGCGTTGCGTAGCCATCCAGGGTTACATTAGAAGACAAAAAAAAATTTTTTTGCGCTTTTTTTATTGGCAATATATTGTATAAATCCAAAGTGGTTCTAAACACTGGCTGTTCTCATGATTTCATTGCATGACACCAGACATGATGCCACATTTAAGACACCATACATAATGGCATGTCCCACTGAATAGAGGATGTCTCAATGAAGACACCAGACAAGACACATCATTTCAAGGCAACGATCTTTTTTAAAACCTCTTTTTGTTTACTGACATATAATCATAAGTAAGTTTTTAAACTGAAATGATTCTGAACTAGACAAAAATAAATATCCAGAAAGTGCAACTTAAAATAAGTATAATATTGGTACGAATTACTTTCCTACCATCACCAGTCTATTTTGGGTGATACAGGTCAAGTTGTTCCTGTAACTGGACCCATGGACAGTTTTGGATAGAGAGCATTTTCAGCAGAAGAGAAACAAGAACATAAAACAACTGTAAATGCATCAGATTTATTCTTCACAACTCACAACTCAAATTACGTGACAAACTTCTCCAAAAAATAAACTTACAAATTCCATATAATAGCAAACATAATTACAACCGAGACAAATTCTGTTTTAAACGCTTCAAGGAAAAAATTATAATAACTGGTAAATATATTTGATAACCATTCACATTTCAAAGCAACTATTGTAGGCAACCATCAGCCTGTTTAATGAAAGAAAATCAAGGTTTCAAATGTGATGTATTTAGTTTTTCATGCATTAGGCTGGACTAATCAGAGGTGCATTTAACGTCAAGTCAAAACTTAAATCTTTAACCCATCTATATTCTAATACAAAACCCAGTGGGCTTTCAAGATCAGATTTAAGCTAACACCATGTAACACTAGTTTTAAATCCCAAAGGAAAGACAAGAATAGTATCAAAAGTTTTTATGTACATGTACAAAATTAAATGGCATTTACAATCGCGAACAAGTACATGTGCATATCACAACTTCAAGCAAGATAACCATGGTCAAATTACATCAGAAGAGCAGCCCACAATGCAACGGGGCTATCACTCATAATCTCCCGGGAAAAACAAACATCAAATGCACTAGGATCACAAAACAGGAAGCAGTCCACTTCGACCATCATGCAGAAGATGAGAAAATGAATCAGATTGATTGGCCTTAAATATGACATCAACTGAGATATGGCTGTGTGCATAAGCCTGTTGTGTTATGTTACATATTGTACACATCCATTCAGTTATAATTACCCTTGTGGCTTTTTCATAGTTCTTTGAAAACCGTTTTCAACACGAAGTTGTACAAAGGTGAAATTCTTCATTTGTCTGTTTCCATTTAAACACTTTGAAACAACTAAAGATTGTGAAGATACAGAATCGACGCTGATTGGCTGACAGTGCAGATAGGGTTGCCTGGGTTAAACCGTGCAGCTTTGGTCATGCTTTAACAAATCTGCTGAGGATAGGTATAGCTTAGACTTGCCTATCTCTAACACTGTCAGCAAATCAGAAACGATTCTGTATACCTTTAAAGAAAGAAAACAATTAATATCTATACATATACAATAACAAAATGTAAATCAGTATTAACAATATTATCTAAATTGTATTCCCCATCATCCCATCCTTTGTTCCCACAAAAAAATAAGCTCTTTTGTCACATAAGGGTTCATTGTGAAGTCATCAAAGACAAAAACGTTAGCCAAAATCTGTCGAGCACCAGTGTCAAAGGTATGTTATGGGCATAAATTAACCATTGAAAACATGTCCAAACCTCAAGGCAAATTGTTAAACACATTTTATCTAATGTCAGGTATACAAAGGGAAGAAGAATCTTTTCTATGAAAATCAGCTGAAATTTCTAGTCCACTAGTGTATGCCCAAAACCAAATTTAGCCAATTTAGTCAAAGGTTAGGCACTCTGAATTTCCGTGTGACATTAGCTGATCAGCTGACAATCCTCATCCCTGTATACACGTAGCATGATTCTATAAGGTAAAAGTTGTCTGAGGTCTGTAAACATACCAAAAAAAAAAAAAAATGAGAAACTAGTGAAGCAAAATTGAGAAATTCAAAGGATAATTCGAATGAAGAGAGTACCCTAAATAACCTATAAGTTGCTCATTTTCCCAGATTCTGGGAGTTTTACTGATTTTAGAAAGGTGCTTTGAGAGATGTTTGGAAGGTTGGAAAATGTACATTTTAACACCAGAAGTAAGATCTCACGACAATTATTTGCCTCCAAAAATGTTATTGTGGTCGAATTTTTAGGTCATTTAGGGTATCTATATGTATGCAGCCAATATATCGTCTTCAGAGCACAGCATCATTTCAAAAGTGCATCTAGTCAATATCTGACCTTCACAAGAAAATATCTTCAATAAAAGGCATAAATGGAACACTGAAATGGTCATCTGGGTATTTTCAAGCATCAATCAAGCAAATTACATGTATCTATTCCACAAAATATTCACCTACAGCAGTCAAAACAACAAGCACAAAAGTAATGTAACGGAAAATACTCTGTTAAATATTCCAATATTCATTTTTAAATTCTGCAGCAGTCCCAAGAAGGAAATTTGTCTTCTTCAAAAAAACAACTGTCAGAGTAAGAGTAAGAGCAGACCTAATTTAAGTCAGCCTTACCAAAACGATTAGACCAAACACTTCAAGTTTCCTTTTAAGTGAAAAGTCTCAAATGAATCTGGCACATGACGTATGAACCGACATCTGTTTTCTTGTGAAGGAAGTTGAAAACTTTATTCAGGACCATAACATCAGGCCAGCTACAAATAAATCCAGAAGGCTCCTTATATAGTTTTCATATTATTTTTTTTACATGTTTGTGTTGCAGTGAATGAAATGCAATTAAACATGAATAAAGTTTGAGGTTCTTCTGTGGACTTTTCTGACAAGCTCAGACGGAGAGAAGTCAACGATTTCAGATGCTAAATACGTTTTAATTGCTACTGAACGTTATACCGAAAATCCGAAATATACATGTTGAACTTTGTTTAATAAATACATGAGTACCTGTAATTAATGTGGAAATACAACGTGCAGTACTGCATGTACATTTATGTCTGTATTTCATAAGAAAGTACATGTCTAACAATATATGTGTGTTTGGCAGGGAAAAAAAATCTGTGATATTGCTGTGCTTTAGTCTATTCATTCAGGCCCAAAAAGTTCACTGTAGAACCTCAAATTTTTTGGCATTTCTCTTTTCACTGTAAAAAACGTGAAAACAAAACCATGACGACCATATGTGAAATCCAGATGGAATGGTCTTCTATTTACGGCTTCTATCAAATTGCAAGAACTGGTTCATTCAATTTGGATCACACTGAAGAATTTCATACAGACTTTCTTCGTTCTTGACGCCTTGGAACATTTGGCATAAGGTCCATAGCAATGTAACTTTCACTCCTGTTTGGGAAACCCTGATCTTCCACTTCATCCACAGCATTAGTCCCCATCTTCGTGACCTGGCTTGTGAGTCTATCAATATCACTGGTTTGAGTTGAGGCATTTCGGGCATCGATGTCCTCCAAATCTGAATCGGAGTCGTCCGGCTTCCCATCATCGAGGTTCGCATAATCATGAAGAGCTTGGTTCAGCCATTCACGGTTACTCTGGCCGGGGTTCGCTTGCGTGGACGTTGAAGTGCTGCGTGCTGCTTTGCTCCTTACATGCTTCCTCTGATGGGTCATCAGTGCTCGCTTTGATTTTAACATGCGGAAACATGTCGGGCATTTATACAATCCTGGGGGTGAGTCTTTGTCGGAGTGTTTACTGCGATGCGTTTCCATGCTGTCTTTGCGCCGGAACAGTTTGAAGCAAAAGTCGCACTCATATGGCCATTCATCTGTGTGGATCAGAATGTGGTTGCGCAGTGACGGCTTCTGACGGAAAGTCTTATGGCAAAATCGACACTCAAACGGTCGGAAATCAGAGTGAGTCTTCATATGCTGGACCAAAGCAGTCTTGCGTGGAAATTTTTTCTCACAAGTCTCGCACTGGAATGGTAAATCTCCAGTGTGGAGACGTTCATGGCTGATCAAGTCTTTGCGTGCGATAAAAGAGCGGCCACAAAACTTACACTTGTGAGGCCGGTCACCCGTGTGAATCTTTCGATGAGTCGACAGACCTGCGTAATCGACAAAACGCTTGAGACAAAACTCGCATTCGTAATTCCTCTCTCCTGTATGCCAGCGTTTGTGTTTGGTCAGGGCGCGAGCTGTAGTAAAGCCCTTTTTACACAGCGTACACTGGAATGGTCTCTCTCCCGTGTGGGTCCGCATGTGAATCACCAGACGGAATTTTTCCTGGTATTTCTTGTCGCACACACTACACTGGTATGCCATGTTGCCTGTGTGCAAACCTTCGTGTCGCTTAAGATGGTCGATTTGCGCATAGCTATTGCCACAAAACTCGCACTTATATGGCTTCTCACCTGTGTGGATCCGGATATGCCTAGTCAGGTTGCTAGAGCTTGGAAACATCTTCCCACAAGTTTCGCAGCGAAAGGTCTTCTCTGATGAATAGCGTTTCTTTTTTTTGGTTCCAGTGCCGCCGGCGCCCTGTGTTTGAGTTACACTGGTCTTTGTCACATCGACGGTTTCAGGCGGTGCCATTATACCCTCTGTTATGATGGCATTGTTTTGCACCAAACACTGGGGCACCACTTCACCATGCGAGACACCATCCAAACTGAACTGCGCATCCCCGGCCACTGCTGCTGTCTCACCCAACAGCTGTTCCTCTGTGATCAGCTCAACTGTTTCCATTGGTTGGCCTTTGTCATCGGTGCTCGTCTGGGCGAGTATCATCAGATTCTGAACATCCTCGGCATTCATCAGACTGTGCTCTGCAGTGGTGACTTCTGTCCCCCCCTCAGGGGAGACAATCACAAACTGGACGTTCATCATTGAAGCTGTGCAGAGTTACCAAACCTGACAACATAAAAACAGGACATAGGTATTACTCTATATATGAACAAGCTGAACATAGCCTTTAAATTTGCATTTTCAAATTCACAAATTACAAATTTACACGTATGTAGGGATAATGTACACCAAGGGCACTGACATGTAGTTAGTCTTACTGTTTTGACGATGGGCAGTGACAAAAATCTAAAAGTGTCTAAAATGGTACGTCTAAATGTCACTGCTGTCTGTCTAAATCTGCTTAGTAATGCTGTTTGTCAGAAGGGATTGTTCTCAAAATGAGAAATCTTAATCACCAGAACAGCACAAAAAATTTGAAAGACATGCAATATATCTGTATATAACAATGAATTCTACTTCACTCATGATAACAAAGCTAGATGCCTTTGATACATACTTGCTCCCCATGTTTATAACTTAAACAGTTGATCTGCAGGCCAAACATGACAGACTGTCAGCGATGTATCAGAACTATCTGCAGGAACTTGTGGTACTCCAGAAATGTCGACTCAGCTTATTGCAGGTGCAGGAGTACCTACACGTACACTGCGTTGAATGGAACTAATAGAATGAAGGCAATGTATTTTTTTTTTCAACTATAAATATGTTTATATTTTGTTATTGTTTTAAAGTATGTTTACCTTCCCAAAACGCAGGGCTAGATTATCGTTCACTGAATGGAAAGGAGGTGAGAGTTTGAAACATGCGCCAGGTTTATTTGAAAGATAGGGACAGACTAAGTGTTACGATAAATGTCAAAACATTACAACACACTACTAGCTGCGTGAAGACTAGCACTGTAGCAGTTGGGCCTACACGACACGTACATGTAGATGAAAGATTTTCAGGAGCTACATGTAGTTGCCACATGCAAAATGAATGGCATTTTAAAAAGGCCTCTCCACAACAGTACATCGCAACAGTTGCTTTAGAAAACTAAATAAGAGTAAGACATACACTGTCTTTCGTCACTTATACCGGTATTCATTTTTAGCACAAAACACGTGCTGCAGTCTATAGTTGTTGTTGTTAACTCTCCACGCACTTGCGGCCTTATAAAAACTGCCGCCATGTTCCCTACCACGGAGTGCAAGATTCAACAAGCGACGCTTTCTTCAAGTCTGTTGAGATTTTTTAAGCAGCGCAATTGGTGGCGTCAAAATATCACTGGTGTGCAGGGGAACTCAGCCTGTCAAGAAATATTATTCACAAAAACATTCATATTACCTCAGTAATGCTAAGGAAATTGCGATCTCCGTGTGACTGCCCTTTTCGACCTTGGAACAAAATGGCGAAATGGTGTGGCACGGGAGAGTGCTCACGAGGGAGCAGTCCGTGATTTTCAGAGACTGTTGTGAAACTCAATGGTTGTCTCCCCTGAGTTGTAGATGACGGCGAAAAGTGTGCACAATTATCCAACTTATTTGGACACACCCCAACCTAATGTCGCACCATGCACATTAACACAAAGAAGAAAGTAATGTGAAATGAATTTGTAAGTGCCTCATTAGTGTTGTCAGCTTTCTCCTGCTTTCTATTTTTTTTCTCAAAGATTGCTATTTTTTTTTACAGTTAGGCTAGCCGCGCTTAATACATTTGGTGATAACAATGAATTCCACTACCCCAGACTGGAGACGAATGAATTTTTAAAAAGTATAGAAAAAGGAATTTATATGGAAGCCGATACCGGCCATGTGTACTTTCGTCCTTTCTGCTGATTTTTTTTAGACCAGGGGTGCGTTCCATTCGTCGATATGACCGCTACCGGAGGACACAGTGTGCCGTTACAATGTTGCGGAAGTCGAGACAGGTCGCATGGGGTAAGGCGCTACAATACATCCCACCGACTCCACCGACGTCAGACTCGGTGCCGGCAGTGGTGCCACTAGTTTGGTACAGTGGCTAATAGAACGCCACGTCAGTGGCCACTGCCTCCTTTAGCGGCCACCAGAGAGCGAATGGAACGGACGAGGAAAAAGTGCAATAGGGTAGGCTACACATGTACGTAGATTTCGTTTTGTGTTTGGTCCCATTGATTCCGCTGGCAGCTTTATAATTGTACAGTCGTATAATGATATAATCGTATATACCGGCCAAATGCTAAGTTTGAGCATGCCTGGTGTTGAAGGAATACAGAATCGACGCTGATTGGCTGACATTAGGTATAGGATTTCCTGGGTTAAATCTTGATGTCTAGGCCACGCTTGAATGTACTCTACCTAAAATTCTCTTGCACAGCAGCCAATAAGAATCGATTCTGTATCCATTTAAGCTCCCGAATAAGATCGGATTCGTTAACAAACTGGTTCTATGGCGCATGGCTTTGTAATTATATAGTGCTGTGTAGGAATAAAATGTCACATGTACATGTAGGTCCATTGGAGTTTTGAATGCGGGCGCCTCGATATGGCAGAAATACTGTCCACGTGCACGGCGTTAATCCACAATCATTGTTTTTTAATGAATTGGGTGGGTTTCCCCGGGCTCTGATCGGATTCCTCCAACCATAATGCTGAACTCCCCCCCCCCCCCCACACCACCCCCGACACACACTCATCGCCGTAAAACAACAATCAAACAAATTAATTAACAGCGTTCTTGATTATTAGAAATGTTCATTACGTTCTCAAAAGACAAGTCGTTCTAAACAGTGTGCTCTTGTTTTTCTATTGCTTATCATTCTTTATATAACTCCAGTTGTGCTCGTAAAGACGCTGCGTAGCACATGCAGACTAGAATGGTGTGCTTTAGGCAGATTGGAATTGACTTGTGTGGGCGATCATGCCCATTTCTAATCAACGGTCTTGATTTAAACTAGAAGTTATTGAAGGCATTGGGGACTGGTGAATGAAACTGGTCAGCAAAATATATCTGGAAAACATGACGTAAACAAGCAGATGCTTGGACTCACAGCGGCCGTATTGGTGAGAGGCTCCAGGGTCATTACACCGTCTTGTCACGCTAACCACAGAGGCCCCAGATGAAAGAACGTGGAAAGTTATTTACAAAAATGGTCTTTAACACTTCTTTCTTTTTTCAGGGGAAAAGAGTTGACAATATTTTAGTATGATGGGTATTTGGGACCACTTCTTAGTGTATATATATATATATATATATATATATATATATATATATATATATATATGTAGTCTTTGCATAATATGGTGTTCTAAATAAAGATGAATGTCAAATAAATTTATTTCAATGGAATGTTTGTACCAAATTTATTTAAATCTCTCTAAAGATAAAATCGACAAAAATATTGAAGACCACATTCACGACTAACTTTTCGCACTCTTTCATCTGAAGTTAACGTGATTTTAATGTTTTCTTCACCTTTAAGTCAGGAGGTATGTCAACTATACCTGGCTAATGTAGGGTGGTATAAGTCGAGTCCACCCATAAACATTGGCCGTCGTCATACAAGTGAAAATTTTTTCAGCATGCCGTTGAAAACCTATCAAATAAACAAACAGACAAATGTATTCAAATGTTTTTATTGTATAACAGACCACCATTAGAACGTCCAAAATTATACAAGAATTACGGTATTTTAACAACACATGTCCACTAAACAAAATGCCAGTTGCTCGCCAAAAATATATATGGTTCACTCCGGGCATTGCCTTTGTGCCCACTTATAAAACGGACTTCCGTCGAACATGTACATGTATATGTGAACAGTTGTAAACACTAATTAAATAACAAATAAATAAATACTTGTACATGTTTCTCTCACAATCGTGTAATATATGTATATATGTAGGCCTATCTTCTAAAATCGTGTAATTTTTAAGTAAAAAAGGAAAACTAAAAGCAGACACTCCGTAAAGTGATTAGCTGCATGGTTTGGTCTATATTCCAAATTTCACATGAACATTTTATCGCTGATCATTTAACAGTATCAGTGACATATATAAGGGAAGGTCCATTCTCCCTTGGAAAAAGATCACACTTAGGCCTACATCTTCTGCAGCGAATTCATTAATCGACATCGACTCAAACAAACAAATAGAGCACTGGCGTTTCAAATGATTCAATAATGTTAACAAGTATAATTAGTAATCCACATTAACAACCAATATTAACAATTTAATTAACAAGTCATTCTAAAACGTAACAGAGTACAGTAATACCTGGAATGCTCAAATAGCATAATGTGGGCAAACAACTCTCACCTTACCAATATCAATTCAATTAATTTTTGGCTTTGAATGAAGTCCATAACGAAATACTAGGTTTTCAAATAAGTACTATATTCGGTAGATGATATCATATTTGACATAAAGACAAGATCCAAAAACTTAACAAACCGTAATAAAAATTGTTTGTTTCCAGCTAGGATTTATATAGTAGTGTCCAATCAGACCCAGCCATTGGAAGCATTATCTTACACTCGAAAAACCACATCTCCTACCCCATCCACACCACTCCCTTCATACTCCGATCCCACCCACCCTCAGAACAAACCCACCAGAAGTAATCTCCAAGCATGCATTCAGTTATTTTGATGCATCCATTCACACTCTTTAACACTGCCTTTTTGGCCAATCTTATCAGCTTTAATTTGTGCACTGTCCACTCTTACTAAATTCAATTTATTCTGATTGCTTCGGGTTTGCACCTTCCCTTCATACACACATTCCCACCCGGCTTGGCCCTTCCATGTACATGTTCCTAATTCACTACTAAGCCCTAGCTTCTGCCATCTGTAAGCCCTGTCTTCTGCCATCGGTAAGCCCTGTCTTCTGCAATCGGTAAACCCTGTCTTCTGCCATCTGTAGAAGCCCTATCTTCAACCATCTGTCTGTTATCATACATAGCATTACTTATGTAGTACAACTTCACAAAAAAATCACTTTCCTGACGAGTCATCACAAAAATACCTTTGGCTCCACTCACTTTTTTGCAATTTGATAACATCTCATAAAACACTACAAATACATCGTTTCATTCCTTTGCAGAAACTTTCAGTTAATTTCTTCCTTGCCTACAACCTTTCCTCAAAAATGAATTTTCTTGCACCTAAAAACCACAACTCTAAACTGTATCAGCTTGTTCTGGGTTTGTACCCTTCCCCTCCATCAATAAAAAAATCATTCATCACCCTCTAAGCTTGTTGTATTTCTTAAAAACAACACACTTCTGTACTTAGCGGCCTGTCACCCTAGCACGAATGCATTAATTCGTATCTTCCCTGCATTTTCTTCTACTCCTCTCTACTATCCTTCATAATACCAGCACTTTACATTCACTCAAACTTCCTCACTTCACTCTGGTTTTTGCGTTTTCCAGTTCCTCTATCTGCTGCGCGGCTTGTATCAACTTGCACGTCACGTCCTGTGTGCTTTGGTTGACGTCAGCACTGTCAGCAATGACGTACTGCACACTTGTTCCATCACCTGGCAATGCATTTTGGGGTATGCCCAGAAAGTTAAGGGACGTACCATCTTGAGGAACTATGTCCAAGAGCAGGTCGCCACTCTCCATTTGCTGCTCTGTTGGGGGCCATGCAGCAGTAGTACTGTCCACATTTCCTGTCGCAACAACCTGGTACATAGTACCGTTATCTGCCACACCGAATATCTCTCCATCCTGTATAGTATACACACTCTGTGCGTCTGTGAAAACATGGGTCTCTGTGACTGGCTGCTTTGGGGCAGGTTCCAGAAGCCCGGTCAACAAAGACCGATTGTAAAGGCTACTATGTGCGGCCTCCGCTGCCAATATTTTCTTCTTTGGGGGAACGAGGAGTCCTGGCCTTGATGTTGTAGTCCTAGACAAAGCTTGTTCAGAACCAGCCGTTAAAAGATGCCCAACCGTTCCATGCTCAACGTTCGACGATAATGGAGCACTGAGTTCTTGAATTATTTGGCACTGATTGGAGTTGAGTTGTGTAAGATGTGTTGCCTCTATAGGTTGACTAACGACTTGGTGGGGATCCAGTAGAGTTGTTGCTGTTGTAGTTGTCGTCGTCAGTGCGGATTCAGCTTCTCTCATGGATTCGCTTCTGTGGAGTACTGGTGACGAATCTGGATCAGAGGAATCCCCTGAAACAGACTCGGTCTGAAAAATGCCGCCTTCGTTGTGCTTCTTCATATGCATCTGAATCTCTTCGCGAGTAACGAAAAACTGTCTGCAAAGATCGCAACTGAAGCGCGTGTAGCCCTTGCTGTCCGAAACGATGCACTTGTGAAACATCTGACAGTGCGATGTCAACTCAGATTGGCTTCGAAAACTCTGCAGGCATGTACTACAGTAGAACAACAGTCCGCCGCTTTCGTCTGCCGCTATAGGGGTCTGGGACGAACTTGTCTTCTGCTTGGCTTGTTTCCACTCTTCAATAATGGGTACAGTGTGTAGTTTCCTGTGGGCATCCACTGCCTCTTGAGTTTCAAAACGCTCATAGCAGACATTACAGCAGAACTCGGGCAAAGTTCCGTCTTCCTCGGCGTGTTTTTTGTAGATGTTCCGTTAGTCGACGTTTCTTCGAGAAACCTCTTTCACAGACGCTGCACCGATAGCGGTAATCGCCGGTGTGCAGGCGCTTGTGACTCTTCATTGTTTGCTGGTCCGCGAACCGCTTATGGCAAACATCACATTCCCAGTTTTTCTCTCCCGTGTGCGTTCTAATATGACGCACTAAACTGTTCTTCATCGTAAATTTTCGATCGCACAAATGACATTCAAACAAGCCGTTAATGTGTACTTTGAGGTGTTCGACATAGCGGTATTTCGCCGTGAATTTCTGCTCGCACACGCTGCAAACGTGCCATATTGGTTTTTGCCGTACGGACAAAGGTCCCTGGACAGTCTCCTCGTGCACTGCGCGTATATGTCTTTGCAAATGTTCAGGCTGTGTATAACTCTTGCCGCAAGTTTGACACCAATGCGGCTTCTTTCCAGTGTGCACGGACTGGTGCCGTACCAACATGCTTGGAGTTGCAAAGCTTTTGTTGCACAAAGTGCACCGATGCTTCTTTCGTGCGACGTAACGAGGTCTTTTGGGTGGATTCTTTGCTTCCAGAACCCGGAGTTCCGCAGCCAGCTGCGATGCCTTAACTTTGTCTTTCACCACCAAAGCCTCCATTTCTTCATTGCGCTTTTCAATTTGCGATCGCACCAGATTGAAGACGATCTTCTTCTCAGGTCCATCTTTGGGATCGGCTAAAATACATAAACAAACCATGTGAAAAGTCTGCAAGATTTTGACTAGGCTAACTAATTTATCATCTGTAGCCATCTAAGGTACAAAATCATGAGTTTCACTTTTGCATCTCTAGTAAGAATTTGGCACAACGCAGAGATTATTTGTATTGCAGTTCTGGGAAATGTTTTATTTAGGAAAAACTATGACCAAAGTTGACTGGAGTTTGTAATGAACCGTATTACTAATAATGAACCATATTACTTATAATTGACGATAAACACTTATGCTACCATGCTACATGTAATTATTTTGATTGCAGCATGAGTTGTGCAGATCACATCTTCTAGCTGACCAGTCTAACCACATCTTCTAGCTGACCAGTCAGGTCATGTCTTGTAACTGACCAGTCAGGCCATGTCTTGTAGCTGACAAGTCAAAACATTTATTGTAGCTGACCATCAGGTTATGTTTTGTAACTGACCATCAGATTATGTCTTGTAACTGGCCAGTCAGAACAAGTCTTGTAACTAACCATCAGATTATGTCTTGTAGCTGACCATCAGATTGGATTGTAACTGATAATCGGACTATGTCTTGTAACTGACCATCAGATTATGTCTTGTAACTGACCAGTTAGGCAATGTCTTGTAACTGACCAGTTAGGCAATGTCTTGTAACTGACCAGTCAGACTATGTCTTGTAACTGACTAGTCAAATCATGTCTAGTAAATGACCAGTCAGACCATGTCTTGTAACTGATCAATCAGACCATGTCTTGTAACTGACCAGTCGGGCCATATCTTTTAAATGACCAGTCACGCCGTGTCTTTCAGCTGACCAGTCAGATCATGTTTTGTAACTGATTAGTCAGATCGTGTCTTTAACTAAGTAATAAGACCAACATCTTGTAACTGACCACTAAGGCCATGTCTTGTAAATCAACAGTCAGACCATGTCTTTCAGCTGACCAGTCAGACCATGTCTTATAGCTGACCAGTCAGGTCATGTCTTGTAATTGACCAGTCAGATCATGCCTTGTAAATGTCCAATAATGTTCCGTCTTGGAAAAGAAGGAATGAAATGGGATCTAATACACTGTTTCTTCTCCTCTTAAGCCATGCTGTTTCATTACTGCCCAGTGGGTAGAGCTTTCTAAATGATCAGTCAGGCAGGATGTTGTGACTGACACGTCAATTGGAATTTTATAACTCCAGACTTAGCACGCCTAGATTATGCTGCGATGGAGCGTGAATGACAACACACCTCAAATTCGATTTCTTTATTTATTTATTTGACTGGTGTTTTAAGCCATACTCAAGAATATTTCACTTATACGGCGGCGGCCAGTATTATGGCGGGGGAAACCCACAACCATCCGCAGGCTGCTTACAGACCTTCCCCTGTATGGCCTCAAACTTAAAGGCATGCATTATAATGCAAAAGTCAAGTGAATAAATTTTATTTTGAGGTCAACTTTTAATATTGTAACTTTTTTCTCTTACAGTTTTTCAGGAGTTCAAGCCATTCAGGTTTAAATTTAAAAATTCAAACATTCACCCCTAAATATTCAAACTTGAATTGCCACCGTATAGGCCGGAAATGGCGGTTTGATAGCTTGAACCCCACATTGCTGCCAGCATGTAAACAGCTATATTTTTATTTTTAATATTCCACACAAACTCTGCCAAACATATGTATGCTTGTGTTGCACTTTGCCAAAGACTATTCTCATCGCTGCCACTCTTACCTGGATGGGCCTGTTTACGATGTTGCTTCATCAGCTTCACAGCTCCAAACAGTTCGTCACACGAGTCACACTGGTACCATGTCTGGCATGAGGCTTTCTTGCCTTTCTGATCCACCAGCATGTGTCGTGGTGTCATCGGGATGGAATTGATCTTCTTGACACATGTGATCTGACGATAATTGCTGGCTTCTTCAAGGGAGACAACTTTCTGATTACCTGATGCAAGGAAAAATTGTGTTAAGAAATATTACATTCAAAATAAGAAAAGATAATAGGAAAAAAAGAAAACTAGGACATGTAATCTTGTACAGTGTATGACTTAAATTTACACTTACAGTTCCCCTGAAGTTTGGTGTGTAAACGCACATGTTCAAAACCACATTAATGTAAAAGCCTACAAATGATACCGTAATGCTAACACTTAACTTGTAAGAGGCAAAATCAAGCAGAAAGTCAATAATTCTAAACCTTAGATTAAATACGGTACATATGTGTATGGTACATTTAAAATATAAACCAAAATAGGGAAAAAGAAAAGAAACTAGGACACGTGAGCATTTACAGTGTTTGACTTTAACTTCCACTTACACTTTCCACTTCCTGAAATTAAAAATGTAAATGTAAAAATGTAAAATTATACTCAGTCTTTTCCTATGAGAAATTCATCAAATTTCACCCAAAAACTCAATCAGTCAGAATCAGGCAAAATGTCCAATTTCAAAAATGATAACTTTAGGTGGAAAGGAGTAAATGTACTGAATATTCATAGTTTGAATTCTAAAATAGACTACTATACTCTAATGATCAGGCCCCGGAATCACGAAAATGTCTTAGACATCAGTAAGACTTATTCTTAACTTCAAAACTGTTTATCTGCTTCAAAATTCTCGCCTACCTTAAAATATTTAATTTTAATACTTAAGAGTTGTCCTAGACTAACATAAGATAGAACTGAAATTAATAGCTTAAGTTCAAAAATAAACTCAGGAGTTATACCACACGTGAGGACTAAGTATGACTTAAGTCTAAGACAGCTTCGTGATCCTGGGGCCTGATGTTCATTTCACGTTTTTTTGGGGGGTTTTTTTTTTGGTTTGTCTTTGTCTTTTATCTGCAAATTAGAGCAGACTTTGACATCACCTTAATCTCACACCTATGGTTAAAATCCATTCTTCATGATGACCACGATGATGTTGTCTGGCTGCTACACATAGGTCATTTCAAATTTCAACTTGTATTCATTTTTTGGGGTTGACCAAGTTTGATAGTTTTAACCGAGAAACCAAAAAAAAATGTCCGGCAGATTATAAGCTTTGCACAACCGTGGCAACAGGAAGGTTTAGGGTTTACCTGTCTCATCAATGACAGCTGTGTGGACATCTCCGGTCTCATCATCAGACACAATTACAAACCCCGGCACACTCATCTCTGACACTGCGACGGAAGAAACAAAAAAATACACCCCATTAGCTCATCACATATCAAATTTAAAGATGTGTATGTACTAATTAAAACACTTTTTTCATGCCTATTTAACTGTTGATTATTTGTTCATTTATGTATTTATTTGACGTATTTTACACCGTACCTCAAGAATATTTCACTTATTTGACCGAGGTCAACATTATGGTGGGAGGAAACTGGGTAGAGCCTGGAGGAAACCCACGACCATCCGCAGGTTCCTGGGAGAACTTCCAGAGGACGCCAGAATGACCTGGGACTAAAACGACCGCATTGATGAGAGGCTCCTGGGTCAATATGCCTCGATGGCGTACTAACCTCCTCAACCACGATGGACCCTATATCCAATTTAAAGATGTAAATGTACTAATGAAAACACATGTTAATGTCAATTTGATTTACTTCTTTAATTATTGAATGTTAAACACCCTGCTCAAATTTTCTCACTCATTCAACAGGGAAGAGGTTGATTGGCATATCACTATAGGTGAAGGACACCAAAGTGCCTAGAGGAAAGCAAACTGTCCAGAGAAAACCAAAGTGCCTACAGGAAACAAGTGGTCTTCACCATGCAGGCACAATGTACATGTACAAGATAAATCTCCTGAAAAGTATTTGTTTGTTCGTGACTCAGTAAGTTAATGATTGTTTATTACTACACTAAAGAATTTTTCATTTCTACACTGGCAGTCACTGAGTATTATGGGTGGAGGACGCTGGAATGCCGATGGTATAACCCAGAGTTACTGACAAACTTCCCCACATGTGATATACATGTACAGATATGCAAACAATATTGGTGGCTGACAAGAGGTTTTCAGATTGCACAGTCATTCACGCGTGCATCGTTCACCGCTTATTGTCAGAGCCCAGGGCAACCCACGCTCATTCGCAAGTTGATATGCAATACACTTTTCCGAACTGTCAATCACACATTTGTCAATCATGCATCATTATCAATATTGTCACAATTAGGTCAATCGGACGTCCCACACATTGATTAAGACGGTCAATGGGGGACTCAGCTGCACATAAGGTCTATATGATAGTGGGAACGCATCGTTTTCTTCTGTGATGCTGCAGTGCGTCTGTACGTCATATATGTTTTACGAGTACGCATATATATCAATCATTTTGATGTAATAAAGGAAAGAACAAAAGAGTTTATATAGCTTTGAACCGCCTTGTTACAGACGAGAGGGAGTTTTACGGCTTTCCCATTGTTTTTCGATGTCACAATGGCTTTCACCGGGAATAGAATGAAAAGTAGCGTTGTCACATAAATGGGTCGTGAGGCATTGGATGTGGTTGATTCATCATATAATATATAGGCTGTATATGTATGTGATGTAAAGGTACCTGATATGGATACAGTACGAATTATGGACGCGCCTGTTCTCATGTTATTATCCAGGATCCCATCCAATAATGACAAATTGACATAGGCTGGAATTGAACTCGCACCCAGTGTTAAACATATGAACAGCTAGTGCTTGGAATGGCTGTTTACATGCACAGCGGAACGGCAAATCAATGACATTGTCCTTTATATAATTACTGTTAGCATAAAAGTAAACTACACCTCCCCTTCCACATTTCTAGACAAAAACCGGTTCATTTCTTAACATTAGTCTTCTATGTCTTATTACAGCTGCTTGCACTCGACTGTGATCCGATCTCCAACACGCGGCAAGGCAAAACAGAAAATCAGGTCAAACCGACCGCCATCTTGTTTTTGGCTAGGACAAACTCCACGCAAATTGGTGTGAAGTTCCATCCGAACTACGACGTAAATCGGACATGTCAGATTAAAACATTGACTAAGGCGAGAGCTATGTTGCAAGATGAGTGTCGTTTTAAGGCAAATTTGACCCTACCGTGACGATTGAGCCGGATATTAAGTCTTCTCTGCAAACTCCCAAGTTGACGTGGTCCGTCGTGAAATGGACTCTGCTCCGTGCTGGAGACGCCGAGGGAGCAGTAATTTATTCCACGGTATCGGAGGGAAATTTAAATCTTGCTAAACCTTACCACGAATGCATTATACATGAATGTTAAGGGCCGAGAAAACCCCATGCTCACTTTTATTTGAAGTGCAATTTGTTTTTATTTATTTATTTTTTCTTCGATGTAGGCTCTATCTGTGCATGTAAATCCCGCACAGGCCCCTGCAGGCCTATCCCCGGTTTTCAGCATGGCGTTAAACAAAAATCAAACGTATCCTGGATGATTAGGCAAATAACTTCATGCGATGTGGAGATACAGTTTTGATTTTTGGTAATCTCAGATCAACAGATCTAATTATATAGGAAGATCATTTCACGATTAACGATTTCCGGTTCTTCATATGTCTCCATGGAAACCAAAGTCCGGCAAATTGTAGACCCTGAATCTTAGTGTGCCGTTAAGCACATGTTCAAGTCTTTAAAGAAAGAAAATTTCACTTGCAGAGCCCGGGGAGAACCCATGACCATCCGCAGATTGCTGCAAGACCTTCCCACTATAACCACCTGAGTGGAATTAGCCATCGTATAGGCTAATGAAATATTCTTGAGTACCGTGTAAAACCAATCAAATAAATAAATAAATAAATAAAGCGAATAAGTACATGTAGGTGTAAAATGAGTACATAGGGCGCTTTACTTCGATATCCCTCTCGTCGCACCCCATTCTAACCCTGGAGAAATTGGGCGTGAAAATCTTGTTCGCGAACAGTGATCTTGTGTTACACTTTGGCATTCGAAACATCGTTAACGTTTCGGATCAACACGAGTGCAAAGATTCGAATACGCCCAGTGTGTCATGTTTGTCAGGATGGCAAGTGGTCTGCAGGGAACTTCATGCACAACTAAACGAGAGCTCTGTACCGTCGATACACGTAATTTACTGTCGCCAAAGTTTCAAGACAAAGTATGGAATGAAAATATTGTGTACGAGAATGGAATTGCTAAAATCGTCTGGAGATCGTGACATCACTCACACCTAATTAACCATTCAGCCTCTACCCACTATAGGTGTGTGAGGGTGAACGGGGGGATGTTGTTGCAAAAATGTAGGCTAAAGACTTAACGTATTTTATTTATTTGAATGATGTTTTACGCCATACTCAAGAATATTTCACTTTTACGACGGCTTTCAACATTATGGTGGGAGGAAACCGACGATCGACCTTCCGCAGGTTGCTATAGTCTCTTGGTAGGGGGCCTGACTGATTTTACAGACAGTTGAAAATAGGCGACTCTCTAAAAGAAACAGACTATTCATTTTTAAATACTTAATTATGCGAAAAAATGAAAATATAAATATATAAGTGCGCATACTGGCGTTTCCGTTGTTAGGGTGACTGCGTCCATACATACGTGATGTACATGAACAGTGCATTGTTTGTGGGGAGAAAGGTAGCCCATAGCTACTGCAGAACTATATTTATGTGTATGTTTGGGGTTTTATCCGCAGTCTCTCCGCCATGTGACCACAAGGAGTCATTCGATACTACAGAGTTGCATGTGTGTATGTCTCTGATGACACAGTGGTGCCGGAAAGAAATTAAAAGTGGGAGGCCCAATTATCATAGCACACAAGGCGAGGGTCCTAAGGCCGCCTGGGCCCCGGAAGCTCCGCGATCCAACACCATTTCGGATTATAAGCTAGGATATTTGGATACATTTGATCTAGTGTTGTCTTTTTTTTTTAAGTTCTGAGAGGTTATGTTCTCAGTTTAAACACACTGTCAGATTTAACCACTGGCAAAGCAGAAGTACCGAGTACATGTATAATTGTAGACATTTATATAATCAAACACAACAATTAGTGACAACAGTAATCAGTATATTCTGTATTCTGTGAATCAGACGTCGTATATCCCTAATATACATATATTCAACTATGCCTTTGGGTGAAGTTTAACTTTACTGCCATACATCTTTACCAAATGCAACAGAAAGAGTGTGTCAAAATGTCAGGTCAGAAAACGGCCATGCTGTGGTCTGTTATCCGGCAGGTCGCACAGAGTTGACAAATCTGTCTGATACACAGATGTCGGCGTCGTGGCGGCCATCCCGTACGATACGAAAGAATTTGGATTGGCGTAAGTTTGTGGAATGACTTGGGAAGGCTGAGGAACAGACTCGTGGAGTCGGGAATGTAGCTGCATTTCTTCGGGTGACTGAAATGATTTGCTACAGAGGCTGCAAGTGAGGCAGGGATTTATGCCTTCCAGTGCGGGCACAACTGGTGCGTGGATTCTGTTCTGACAAGAAAATTCAGCCAACTGATGAGCAACGGAAACAGCCGTGCTCATATCCGCTGAGATGCTTTGCGCTTGCTGCTGTCGGTCCGTTGAAATATCAGTACCTAAGTTCTGCACTGTAAGCAGTCTTGGGTTGAGAGCAGAAACATTCTTCTTAGCCGCAAAATCGCTCTGCTCCACGTGCAGCATCTCGTGATCGTCTCTCTCTTGACGGGACACGAAACGTTGCCAGCAGATTTTACACTCGTACGTGCTCTGATCATCGTTGTGTGACTGAAGGTGATTGTACAAGTTCTTCTTCTTGGAGAAGCCTTTCTGGCAGACGCTGCACTTGTGACGGTAGTCTCTTGTATGAACCTGAAGATGGCTCCGCAGCAGCGCCGCGTCAAGAAATCTCTTATGACAGTACTCGCATTCGTGCTTCTTCTCTCCCGTGTGGGTCATCAGATGGCGAGCCAGATTGTCCTTCTTGGCATACTTCTTGTGGCACATGTGGCACTCGAACAGTCCGTTCAGATGCACGCGTAGATGTTCCATATAGCGATATTTGGTGGAGAACTTCTTTCCAACGCAAATATTACATCTGAACACAGTGTCCGCGTGTGGTTTCTTTGATGGATCCACGTCCGCCATTTCTGGATGAGCTCTGCGAATATGCCTCAGTCTCTCGTCAGTGTAGGCGCATTTCTTGGGGCAATGCGGACAAGGGTACAACCGTTCCCTTGTATGCACTGACCGATGCCTTTCCAGAAGGCTTGGAGAAGAAAACGGTTTCCCACATACGTTGCAGGGGTACTTCTTCCGGCAGACATATCGCGGTCGCTTTGGTTCGCCCTTTCTCAAGCTTTCCAGTTCCAATGCGATCTGAGAAGCTACGAACGCATCTTTGACAATGAGCTTTTCCAGCCGGGCAACCCTGGCCTCTTCTGCTGACATAGATTTTGAACCCTCCACTTCGTCCCCTGTGGTGGTCAAGTTTAGGGCGTCGTCTTCACCACTGTGACTCTGCTCAGGAACAGCATCTTTCTTTGACTTCCTTTCGTATTTGTTCTCAACAGAAACTGGAACAGATTGAAGAATTTGCTTGATTGGAGTTTTACGCCATGTTGAAGGATATTTCACTTATAGAGCGACAGCCAGCATTATGGTGGGAGGAAACCAAGACCCAGGTTGAAGAAAGATCCAAACATGGGTTTATTTAGCATGGTGTTGCAACAACCTCGTGTCCTAAAAATAGTTTCACTGCTGAAACCATCTACCATGAGAAAACCAGGGTAATGGTATGTTAAAACTTATCATTACCATGAGCACTTCTTCACTTACAACAATGATCATGAAGTACGTGTTTTACCATTTACCTCTATAACTATGGAGTTTTTGTCACAACACTTACCACTATGAGGTTGAAGCCTATATGTTTCAGCACTTACATGTTGCATTAAAAGCATTAAGCCACTTTTGACACTTTTAATTATCACATTTCTCATTATAAAGCCTTTGCAAAGCCTCACTCACAACTATGAGCTTGAAACCAGAGTTTCAGCACTTACCTCAATGAGCATGAAATTGTGTTGTACCATTTACCATTTATTACAAGCTTGGAGCCAATGGTTATCATTATATTACTGTTTGGCTTCATGAGCTTGATGTCTTTGTTTGATTATTTACCACTAGGAGCATGAATTGAAACATATGTTTTACCATTTACCACCTTGAGCTTGAAGCCAGTGCTTCAGTACAATAAGTATGAACCTTGTGTCTCACTATTTACCATTCTTCACATAAATTAGGCCCGCATTTTACGAATTACCACTTTGAGCCTGTAGCCTGTATTTCAAAATTTACCATCATGAGCTTGAAGTCAGTTGTTCAACATTTACCACTATGAGCTTGAAGCCTGTGTTTTACTTTTTACCGTCGTCATCATGAGCTTTGAACCTGTGCTTCATAATTTACCACAACGAGGCTGAAGTCTGCATTTTAACATTTACCATTGTGATCAACTTCTAGAAAGCTGGTTCTTTACCACTTACTATTATGAACTTGAAGCTTGTGTTTACGCAAATACGTTGGCCGGGTGAATTTCTGTTCACACAGATCACACTTCAGCTTGGGGAAGGTGATTTGTTTTCGACGTTCTCTGCGTATTCCAAAATGGCGCGATGTAGCCGGTGACCTTTGAGGAAATATGTCAGAAGATACCCGTGGTACAACAGCAAACTTGGGCTCTTCAGGAATCTGTCGAAATTGACTGGCTTCTGACAGGGCAACCACTTTTTGATTTCCTGCAGAACAAAAAAAAATTATTTATTTGAGGGTTATTTAACACCACACTCAAAAATTTTTCACTTGTACCACAGATGTCAATTTTTCATTGTGGAAAACTGTAGTGCCTGACAAAAAAACACACCTTGACAACTTATAAGCATGTAACATACATGTACCTTTGTGTACACCAAAAAGGTGGAAGACAATTGGTTTAATTAACATCTGACAGCACAAACGGCTACACGTTCAGGTATCATCAACTGCTTATAGTCACCATAAACAGCAACAAAGGGGAAATCTGCAATTGCCTGTCCAAGGTCAGGTTTGATCCTGCAACTCGCATGTCAGAATGAAAGATTTCTTTTTTTTGTTTTTTTTTTTGATTGGTGTTTTACGCCGTACTCAAGAATACTCAAGCATTATGGTGGGCGGAAACCGTGCAGAGCCCGGGGGAAACCCACGACCATCCGCAGGTTGCTGACAGACCTTCTCACATACGGCCGGAGAGGAAGCCGGCATGAGCTGGACTTGAACTCACAACGACCGCATTGGTGAGAGACTCCTGGGTCATTACGCTGCGCTAGCGCGCTAACCAGCTGAGCCACGGAGGCCCCTCAGAATGAAAGAGAAGTACATCTTAATTACTAGACCATGGCCTTGGGACCCACTCCATTATTGCAATAAGTATTTCATATTGTTAGCTTACATGCATATTTAGACAGCATTCGGTTCACATTTAATTCTTCCGCTTTCAGCACAAAATCTTAATCTAAAGTTAATGCATGTATATCACATTAAACTTTACCACTTCTTAAAAGCCATGCACTAGCAGTAGCTGGACTTGGATTCAAAGCCACCGCATTGCTGAGATGCTCCTCGGTCATTATACCATGCTGGTATACTGACTGAATACTAGTATGCTTAAACAGTCAGAGAGGGGCCCTACATGGCCTAGTTCATATAATCAGCATAACAGCACGGGGTTAGCACGCCAGCCCGACACGATGACCCAGGAGCCTCCCACCAAGGCAGTCACTGGGAGTTCAAGTGAAAATATTTTACATTCCCAGTGGAATGAGCACTGCGAGTGAACGAATGAGCAACATGAATAATAGTTTATTTGGATCAACATACCCATTTCATCAAGTACAGCAGTGTGGATAGAGTTATCTCCCCCTGATTCATCATCAGACACAATCACAAAAAGTGGTTGGCTCATCTTGATGAAGTTTCAGCTAAAATGGAAAAATGTAATGCACATTAAACATCAGTAGTACCAGTAAATCAATACGAAATGTAACAACTGATCTTAAATCTGATCATCTTACACATACATTTCAAACAGCGCAAAGTTCAACAAGTTCATCCCACATCCTGACTTTTAGGCATGTACCAGCTTTTGTGCCCTGATCCAAAATATTCCCTTGACAGTGGTCTGGTTTATGGGACTGCACGTTGCACCTTGCAGCACACCAGGTACTTCAAAAAGCTCCTGACTTAAAACCAAAGCAAAGCTAGCCACAGATGGGTTTGAACCAATAATCATATGCGGCTATAATGGAAGTAAGCTTCCAGTCGCCATTAGTTTGTGTGCATCAACTTTAATTACTACTGGTACATCTGCTTGAAAGTTAAATGTTGTCCTGGCAAATCACATTATTTCCATTAAAGTTAGAATTACAAGACGATGATTTTGTGCACAGTTATGTCCCTTCAACACAGATTTTCTATGCAAAGCACAGAAGATATTCCACAACTTTCACAACTTTTTAAATAGGCCTACGTCTGCATATGCAAACTATATGTGTGTGTTTAACAATGTCATTTTTTGTTCATTTTTTAAGGTTACACATTTCAAAAAGCTTTCGCAAAACTTTGATTTAACTTTACTTAAAATGAACCATCTAATGTAACCCAGGCAACCGGTACTCGAAAATTATGTGTCTATGATTAAGGTTAAATTTACGTTTTACTGAAGATGCATTTTATACAGTAGAATATTATAAATGTATATTCATGGAAAATAATTCAACAACGCTAAATGTACGGTACTACCTCCACATCTCTGACATTCAATTATTCCGTCGACCGACGAGGTAAACGTAAGAATGTTGACTGAGGGAGATCATTTAGCTCGCTCAGTTAACATGGGTATCTGAAAATATACAATGGATCTGCTTCCTGGACAATGGCTGTTACCTGTATATTAACTTAATTATACCAAACTGGCAATTATAATTACACTGGGTAAAATTACAAATCGCGTTAACTAATTTATTCACCGCACCATGTTCACTAACAAAATTTCGTAACCTCGGTTATTGCATCGGCAACGCTAGAATTGTGCATAATTTGACCGTAGAGAGAGTATTCTACTGCATAACAAGTCTTAGTACGCCCACGTGTACATGTATCCACGAAACCAAGCTTTCTGTGAAGACTACAAAAAAACCTCAGGGATAGTGACCGGTTCTCCTCGAGGTGCCGATCGCCATTCCCGTCGGCCGTGGCCGCCATTTTGTGTCAGAGTCAAGGCTCGTGCTATCTAGTACAACAACCGCTAGTATTTTAGAAATTGCGTCCACAATACCGCTTATCATTTCACAATTTTTTGCAGGAAATAGCAGGCTGTGAAACCCTAATAAATGTAACCATAAAAATTTGCTTACAATTCAGAGACAGGATTCAGTCGGGCATGGGAGAAATGCGCTAAGTGAGCGCTCCGCCCCTGTAGTACCGATGGAGTAGTCTGGCTGTGTTGCAGGATTGGGGAGCAGTCATTACCCAGGCCAGGTGCCTTCAAAGATATAGGCCTACCCGGCATAAGATACAGAAATCACATTCAGAATTAATATCACAAAAATCAAAATGATATAATTACTTTGCAAAACCGTACCGATAAGACCAACATATTTCACTTTCTGTTCTGTTCATTTTCAATGCTATATATAGGCCTATATGTAACATATACACGTAGGCCTAAGTTAAGGCCTAACCGCTAGGCCCGTTGTTATAGGGAACTTAACAGGGTATTTTTTTTAATGAAAATTATTGTTCGTAATTAACGCATTGCCTCAGCAGGTTAATATTAGTAGGATATGTGTATGATCGACCGACTTTTCGTATTGTAAGTAACTGTCATCTGGAATTTAACAAGTACATTTATGTCGGGGTCATTTTGTCAAATTAAATGACGGACGCGACTGTCAGTGCTGGTCATCGATTGGTGATATTTCTCAATAGCAGTTCTTTCCCAGATTAAATATAATAGGAGAAATGAAATTCTTGAAATAAAGTTCTTTAGAACAGCAATTAAGGCGTAAATGATAAGGTCCTATAGGAGACCTACAAAGAACCAACAGCCACCTATTATAGGCCTACAATAGTTGACCTACATATAGGGGCGTCTGTGACTGTACACAGTGCATACATGTTGAATTTTACTTTAGCAAGAATAAAAACTAGCATAAAGCATATATACATGTAGGTACAACAAATGTAGGCCTAAATGTACTTAGATATTAAATGTAATTGAAGATTTTTACTAACAATAAATTATCTAAAAAATTTAGCTATTTGCAAAAAGCTTTCGGGGGCTCGAGTGAGGAGCGGGGTCATGACGTCACACAGCCAAAAGAGCGCATGCACAGGCGCCGACGTCTTGGGCAGTGACGTCACAAAGGCATCAGTTGTCTGGCAACCTCATGCTGTGTTTAATACAACAAACGTGTTTACAGACGTGTTTACATGCTCTTTGCGGGTTTTGATATAGCTCAATATATCGTCATCCACAATGCCACTGGTTAATTCTTGGAAGTATGGTGAGTTATATGCAGACAATGACATGAATGTGTATATGTATACAGCTCTGTATGTGTAGAAACAAGAGCTAGCGGGCCTCTTTTGTGGGCAATACTGGGTTCCGCTGTAGGACGGGAGATGTGCAACCATCGGTTACATCTCGGTAATGATAAGAGCATTTCCATTGCTCGTACACTACAAGCTCAGCCACTTTTAGCACTTTTTTGTTCCAGCAATTACAAGAGTTAGTTTAAATGTCTTTCTAAGTCTATTCTTGTAGAAACACATTCATAATTAAGAATATCTTTCGTAGGCCTATATGCTTTTTATTATATATCTTAAAAACCTTTGCTATGTGCACATTTCTGTTCCCAATTATTAAGGGTGAAATTTTGAGTTTTTAATTTCAGCAATTCTATTTGACCCAAATTAAACGTCTCGAACCTTGCAAAATCATCATGGGTTAAAACATTTTGTGGGCATTAAAGGATAGGGGCATTATAGCGCCGTCGCATAAACTGATGACGTCACAGAGCCAAAACAACGCAGGCGTAGTCAGACGTCATTATCAGAGACGTCACAAAAGCTTCATGCAGCTGACTGGAAACCTCACGTTGTAGCTACAACACACGTGGAAGACGTGTTTTCGTAATCTATGCGTGCTTTTGTCTATAGATATATTTATTTATACATATCGTCGTCTGAAATGCCTCTGGTTAATTCTTGGAAGTATGGTGAGTTACGCAGACAACGACATACATGTGTATATTATTGTAAAAGGCCTATTTATGCGTATTTGTTAAATAGAAATCCCTATACCGATGCATTATGAGATGATAGGGTGGTAGGAAGCGGGGCGGAAGGGAGGGGCAACTTGGGTTGTCATAGCATGCCTATACACTTAGTTATGTATTTTTTAATGCAACGGTCTCCACCCACAATAATGCTGGCCGCCGTCGTAAAAGTGTAATATTCTTGAGTACGACGTAAAACACCAATCAAATAAATAAATAAATTTAATGCAAAATTTCATTAACATGAACACGGGATTTTGTCATTATCACATCTGTGTGTTAATATGTCTTCTTTATTTATTTATTTGCGTTTTCAATGGCAAAATTATCCGAGACATTCGTTCAATCCCGTTTTCCTACAGGGAATTTTCAAAATTTACCTGTTTCCATTGTTACTGATGACATTTCCATTTGATGACATGCAAAAACGATCGATGGTGCTCTCTCGTTTGGCTTTACATGCACTCAAAAAGTGAATCCGTTAATTATAACAGAAAGTGGTGCTATTGAATGTATTCTGTTACTATGGCATAATATTCTCTCATACTCCACATAATATCCCGTTAGAGTCTAACAGAATCTTTATGTTGAATTAACAGAATACATGTGTTATATTTAACAGAACAACCTGCAATCACAGAATACATTCTAGCATGACTCAGATAACAGACCATTTGTTAAAATTAACAGATTAAGTTTTTGAATGTGAAGTTTATTAGCAACATAACAAACATCTCACATCATGAGAAAATTCACCAGTATGTATCTGATTATCATCGTTGGCTTACTCCAATGCCCTTCACATGTTTACTCCGGGCATTCAGTTTTCCACCATCCAAAAACCTGGCAAACACCATACAAGAGAAAAATTCTGGAGTAATGCATCAGCTAAATAAACTTTTTTTTTCTTCAGCCCTATTGCGGAGATTCCCCATCCTCCTCAAAACCAAATGGGGTAAGTTTAAAAAAAAATTAGTTCTTACTTTATTTCTTTAATTTCTTATCGATATGTCATTGTATATTGCCACGAAGAACATTATGTGTTTTGATCTTAGGTGCTTTCCTTCAGGTATTTCATGTGGAAATTGTTGGGTATTTCAGAACGTGACAAGATGGGTGAGAAAATGAAGAAATTAAAACATAATTGGATGTGAAATTACTCACTGAATATTACACACCCCATTCCAAGCAACCGATTAAGCAACAAACCAATTAAGCAACCGGCAGACAAATGGATCATTGAATCAGTCAGTCAACCAATACACCAGTGTTTATAATCAGTAAGAGGGGGACCTCTCTGCCTCGGATGGTTAAAGCGCCAGCTCCCTCCCATTACTAGGCCTTGGCCAGTGAGGTGGATTGTTCGAATCCAACTCTTGCTGTTTCAAGTACGGCTTTGTCAGGAGGTTATTCAGATATTTGGCGATGGTCAGTGAGTTACTTTGGGCACTCCGGTGTTCTGACCATCATCTTGTAAGTGAAAACGACTTTAAACACTACACAGATAGATATATTCATTCATTTAAATAAATTTAATCAATCAATAACCCCGTTTTCCCCCTCAGGTAAGCGATTCTGTACAAAGATCATAGAGGAGCACGACCTCGTGAAGTTGGTGCGACAAGAAAACACCTATATGAAACTGTTATGGGTTCCATTCAATGAAGACCATCGCCTATGTCGAGAGAGACGAGCCATTGCTGACGAAGCTTTGGATAAGGAAGTCAATGATTTGTTCCCTATACTCCAAAGTAAGAAGAAAGTATAACAAGTTTTGTTTAAAGTCGTTCAAATGTAATTAAATTGAACCTTCTTTAAGTTAACCCGTCTAAAGTAATTCGGGTGTAAGCTTTGTACCGGTAGCTATAGATGGTTCGTTTCTGTCTTTGCTGTAAGGTTTTGTGGGCAAACTGGTAACGCATGGCTCATTCATTACAAGAGAACAATGCTCACTACAGCTTGGACCCGAATCACCATTGTGCGGAAAAATGTTATCGCGCTGCCTATAGCTGTCTTTAATAACTTAACCGCAAAATTGCAAAATACACGCTGTATTTAACCGTAAGACCTTGTAATGCTTTAGTTGTCATCCATTTCCAATCAATCATAGTACATGTAGATGACTCAAAGCTACAATTCACGGTGATTTAACTGGTGCCGGTGTAAAAAAAAAAGAAAAAAAGAAACGATAATACATGTATGTATACGTGGAAGTATAGAACCACTGTATGTTCCAAGTACAGGTACTTATTTGCGCTAAGTTAAAAGATTCGATTCTAGCGTATTTTTGTTTTAGCCTGTATTGTCATTTGTCTGCCTTTGCCGAAGAACCGCCAAATAAAAATTAAAAAAAAAAAAAAAACCAAAAAAAAAAACCATAAAATGTTAATAAGTGAACAAAATGGGAAGTATATTTGGTCCTAGATATGAAGTACATAATATATTATGTTTATTTTTCGAAACATTGTGGTGTTTTTAGGTGTAATTGTACATATGTAAACTACACGTATATATACCGTGATTCAGTATCATACATACAAATTTATCCACACGAGTGAACATATAGGGCCTACATGTATATACGTGGGAAGGTTTGCCATCAACGGGCGGATGGTCGTGGGTTCCCCCCTAAATAAATATACATGTGTATGCACCTATCATGTTAATAGTAAAAACACTTTCGCTTTCTGTTCACAGAAATGGACATTCATGGTGCTGTCAAAGAGGTAAGCAACAGTAAAGCATATCTCAGCATAACATCTTTGAGAGGCATTTAGAAGTTGAGTTGGATAACACAACGAGATATATGGATAACAACTTCTGTTTATTTGGAAGCCACGTTTCGGTATAGATACTAATACCGTTTTCATTAGTCGCTTCCAAATAAACAGAAGGTGTTATCCATATATCTCGTTATGATATCTCGGCATATTTCTGCGAGAAAACATATGCGTGCATGGCGGTGTTCAGGCACAGGCAGCGTATCCCAAATATAGACGTGCATGGCGGTGGTCAGGCACAGACAGCGTATCCTAAATATAGGCGTGCATGGCGGTGGCCAGGCACAGACAGCGTATCCCAAATATAGCTCTTCATGGTGGTGGTCAGGTACAGACAGCGTATCCCAAATATAGGCATGCATGGCGGTGGTCAAGCACAGACAGAGTATCCTAAATATAGGCGTGCATGGCGGTGGTCATGCACAGACAGAGTATCCCAAATATAGCTGTTCATGGCGGTGGTCAGACACAGACAGCGTATCCCAAATATAGCTGTTCATGGCGGTGGTCAGGCACAGACAGCGTATCCCAAATATAGCTGTTCATGGCGGTGGTCAGGCACAGACAGCGTATCCCAAATATAGTTGTTCATGGCGGTGGTCAGGCACACACAGCGTATCCCAAATATAGCTGTTCATGGCGGTGGTCAGGCACAGACAGCGTATTCCAAATATAGCTGTTCATGGCGGTGGTCAGGCACAGACAGCGTATCCCAAATATAGGTTCAGAATAATGAACTGGCCCTAAGCTATAGATAGCGCAAACATTGCATCGAAACCTATTTCTCATTATTAGGAAAACTCTGCTGTGGAAAGGGAATATGTACATTCTCCGCTCTCACTATTTTGTTGGGCTTTGGTGACAAGGTCGATATAAAGCTGTCGTCAGTGCATGCTCGTTGCACCTCTCGTCTTCCACCATGGAATGGAGTGCAAGTTTCTGTAGGCCTAAGTTTCAGCTAGTTGCCAAAGGTTTCGTCCACCTATAAACCAATCGCCATCATACGAGTAAAAAAGTTTTGTACATGGCGTTAGTCAATCGTGCTCTAATCAATGCTGCAACAAACAACTCATAACTGTTCCCTTAACACGTAAAGGAGGGAATCCATTTTAGAGCGTGTTCAAATGCATCTCCAGCCCTTCAGCTCCGTATGCATAAACAATGACTATATGATCAGACATGGAGGTTTGACCTGGCAGTGCATAAATTACTTTTTTGCAAATTGCATACGGTTCTATATATGCTCCATATTATGAGTTTGCTTCTCTGTTAGTGCATGTATGTGCAGATCTAATCTACTTTAGGTCTGTATTCACTTGCGATTCTTAATTAATTTAAGAAAGCCTCTTCTCAACCAACATGACAAAGTTTCTGATATATGATTGACAGGGGTCCGTCCAATCAGCTGTCGTTTTCGAGAAATTGGCCCATGGTTTGCCAATAAAGAGCGCCGCCCATGGACATAGCGAAATGGAGATTGAAATGCAAGAGCATTAGGGTAATATACCTAATCTTATACCTAACTTACACCTTTATTTTCACTTTGGTAGAAATAATGTTTATTTATTTAGTATGTTGAAGATGACGTATATAATGTATTCGTAAAGATGATATAGATCATGAATATGGTACCATTGCAAAGAATACAGCATAAAATAGCATTGAATATAAAAATGTAGTTAGACCATAAGCACACGTATATGGTGAGTACCCGACAATATAGTATGCAACAGAAAATAGAGATAAATTGTTTGAAAATTGAAAATAATACACAGGTTTTAATCGTATAGTGCCGCAAAGCTGTACTGCCCAGAGCGAAACGTATTACCAAATAGCCTCAAAAGCTGAATTGTCATTTTTGGCGCCAATTGCAGCGGTACAACACATAAGACTGGCTGTAATACCAAATATATGTATACCTCCTTAAACGAACTGTACTATATAGTGTACTATCCTATCACTGTATCTCCGATAATGTTGGCTGTAATGCAAAACAGCTGTATTTCCTAGTGCTGTCTGTGATACCAAATCGCTTTACATCCTAAATAGTTGTACTTCCTAATGCTGATTGTGATACTAAATCGCTGTACTTCCTATCATGATATGTGATACCAGATAGCAGTACTTATTAATGCTGATTGTTATACCAAATAGCTGTACTTTTTAATGCTGATTGTGATACCAAATAGCTGTACTTATTTATATGCTCGTTATGATACCAAATAGCTGTACTTCCTAATGCTGACTGCAATGCCATATAGCTGTACTCCCTAATGCCGAATTCTATACGAAATAGCTGTACTTCCTAATGTTGAATGCAATACCAAATAGCTGTACTTCTTATTGGTGATTGCAATGCCAAATCGCTGCATTTCCTAATGCAGACTGCAGTTTAAAAATCGCTGTACTCCCTAATATAGACCGTATTACCAAAGATAGCTGTACATCCTGGTTGTCACTGTGATACCAAGTACGTAATACACAAGTATTACAAGTACAACTCTGAAATACAAAGACTTCATTGTGACAAAATATTTCGGCATTTTATTTTAATTTGCCATCATGGTAAGAGTAATTGCAATTAATGGCAACGACATAAGTATACTACTGCGGGATGTGAGCTGTTACAGCCACTATTCAGCGTCAAAACACCAATTTTATGGTGTGTGTTCCGTTATCGTGAACATCAGGCATAACAGGGGATCACAAAATCTAGCATACATGTTAGATGATGTACACTAGCGACTAAAACAAGGCATCAAGAAAACTCACTCATATCCTGAGAATCCATTGAATGGCCGCAGTGGGAGGGCGGGTGTGGGGCGGGTGGTGTGGGGTGTGGGTGAGGGGGCTGTTTCTATAGGCAGGATATCAATGACCTTGTACACGCATATCTATACGGGTTTCGCTACTGGGTTGTTTAACAGAATAAAGGTAATTACTAATGGGATATGACTAGCTCCTTTGAGGTTTTCAACGAGTGATTTAAATTTGGTCGGCATCTGTCTGAACTCGGTTCTTCTTTAAATACGATGTTTGACTAATGATGAGGCAGGTTTATAGTCTTTGTGTTACTCATAGGACCACTTCACAGAGCCTGAGCGGATCATTGTTGTTAAAACTGTTCGGTAAGTACAACAGATTTGGAGGGTATTGAAATTCATCGGAATTGGGTATGTGATTTAATGTTTCGTTGTGCCTAAAGTGATCACCACGCTCCCTGACTCTTGAGATGAGGCACCTGTTAGTTTCTGCCTATATACATGTATATGTACAGAAAACATCCTGGACAAGGGAGGTTATGTACAGCGGAGCTTTTATATTCTTTGCAGGGGTTCAGATCTTTTGTGTTGAGGTAGAAACTGGATTTAATTGTTTGCCAAAGAAACACAAAAAGAAATTCTGCCTCATGTCCCATGACCAAGAGGTACCAGTACATATACAACAAAACACCATATTGCCGGTTGTTGTCCGTCATGGTCGAGAGCGTCGCGGTTTATTAATATGCAGTATGTTTGTTGATATTATTCTGAAGAAATTGCCATTTCAGGTATCCTTACGATTCTAAAGCCTGGAATTCACTCCAAGCCTTTTCGCGCTATTTCAGCCACATCTTCCTTGTATGGTTTTTGATATGGCTGACGGTGGTCATTCCCATTGTACTCTTACAGCTCTTCAGTCTGCATGCATCTCTATTCATCACATGTCATTCCAAGCACATTCTTACAGCTCTTCAGTCTGCATGCATCTATTCATCACATGTCATTGCAAGCATATTCTTACACCTCTTCAGTCTGCATGCGTCTCTATTCATCACAAGACATTGCAAGTATATTCTTACACCTCTTCAGTTTGCATGATACATTGCCCATGCATCGTTTTTTAAATCTGGCTCTCTCGCCGAGGCCATCTTGGGAAGACACTTCCTACCGTGTAAAGACACATACCTTGTCCCTGAAAATTAAACAAAAAATGACATCATCTCTGTTATATAAGTTAAAATAATAGGGCATTTAATTCCACGGCTGTATATCAGCCTATATTATACCAAATATCATTTTGACGTATTCCAAGTATTCTTGGTCATATATATATGGATAATTGCAGTTTTAAAAACCATTCAGTCTAAACCTTTGCAAGTATTCCCACGGCACTTCTGCCTATATCTTTGCAAGCATTCTTACGGATCTTCAACGTCGCCTGTTATCTTACGACATTTCTGCCTATATCATTGCAACTGTTTTTTACGGCTCTTGAACGTCGCCTGTTACCCCATGACATTTCTGCCCAATTATTGCAGCTATTCTTACGGGTCTTCAACGTCGCCTGTTATCTGACGACATTTCTGCCTGTATCACCGGAACTGTTCTTACGGCTCTTCAACGTTGTCTGTTATTCCACGACATTTCTGCCAATATTATTGCAATTATTCTTACGGCTCTTCTGCTTAATATATGATTGCAAGTATTCACAAGGCTCTTCAGCCTACTTTCGTACCCAAGCATGTATCTTCTATCATTTCTGTCCCTCTCGTCTAGGCCATTTCAAATGGCATGTAGCTGTGTGACGGGAGAATTGGGCAAGCAACCATGTTGAATGGCTGAAAAATATGAAATAAATATCCATTGGATTATTTCAGGAAATAATATAATGATGCTCTCCGTCTCTGTTCTGTCACGCAGTCTTGTGGCATTTTGGTCGTTCCATGTATTGTCACGGCTTTTCAGCCTGTATTTTACTGCGGGCCTCATGCGCTTTTCTCCCATAATTATATCGAGCCAAATATTCTATCGGCCGTTCAGCCTATATCATCGCGAATATTCTTTCGGCTCTTCAACCTACTGTAGCCATTCAACCTTCATTCAATTTTTTTTTAATGAAATACAGCGGTGTTTGAACGCTCTCGACACAGACAACGATAACTGGCCTCAACATACATTTACATACATATCATTGATCTTACATACATTGTACCTTCAAATTCCATACACAGACGCATTCCCATTACTTACCCGGCCAGTATACTCACACCCACACCCCTACACAGCAAAGCATTTACCCATACTACCCCTTATCGCATTGGCCGGGCATTTACCAAGGCTTGAAAGGACATGAGACTTTAAGCAGCCCTTAGTTTAATCCTGGACAACAACTATGTGTTTTAAATGTCGAAATGTGTTTCTTATTTCGAAATGCTTTTTGTTCAAATAAAATACAAATGAGTAACAATTATTAAAAACAGTATTTCTTCCAACAAAATAGATAAAATTTTTGAGAAAATGATCACATAACAATACAAATATTCCTGGGAACATATCGAGCACCCAAAAAGAGTGTTCTAACATGTTTCGGGGATTGCTCAAAAGAAACACGTTTTTATATCTAAAACACATATTTGCTCATGTCCAGAATTTATTTCTTTATTTGATTGGTGTTTTACACCGTATTCACGATTATTTCACTTATACAACAGTGGCTAGCATTATGGCGAAAGGAAACCGAACAGAGCCTGGGGGAAACCCATGACCATCCGCAGCTTGCTGGAAGGCGTTCCTACCATGAGCTGGACTCGAACTCACAGTGATCGCATTGGTGAGAGACTCCTGAATCATTGTGGCGCGTGCGCTAAAGTACACGGACCCATTCGCCACGTGTCTCTCATGTCCAGCATTAACATAGGGGTAAGGTCTCATGTCCTGCCTTATGTCCTCAGGGCTACGTTTTTACATTCATTGCAATCAACCCACACTCATCCTGCATTTAATTTCCAATTAATTTGCGCCCAAAACATAGGAGAGTATACAGATTTGCTCAGCAGGTTACATGTTCTAGATACGCATTTTCTTGTATGATATATACTCTCTTTTAATAATGATGCGAAAGCGCATTCAGATTTAGATGGATTTTCACTGGTGCTTTATTTTTCCGTTCAAATTTCGCCATAAACTGTACAAATAGGCGCTTACTTTTGTGTTTCCTGTAGTTATTCCAGGAGAAGAACTGAGCAATTTTGTTCCCTCTTAGACAGAATGAAAATTCTCTCATAGATAAATTTGATGTATTATTTAATAATAGTTATAATATTAGTTATATCACAGTAACTGTTCGATACTGTTTATAGGTTCATCATAGTTTCTATTCACTAATGTGTTTCTTATTAAGACCACTGATATCGTTGCAAATAGAATCTACAAGGAAACTCTTGTGACGACAAAATTGAAGAAAAGACAAATGTAACAGGACACAGTTTTTCATAATGTGTTTAGATCTGATAACCTTTTAAAGTCGAAAGTGGACACAATTGCTCAACTCATCTCCTCGAATTGCTAAACTAAACACAAGAGTAATGCCTGATTTAAAAGTTGAAATTTAGGCCGAAAAATAATCTATCTGAAGAAAAAAAAATCAAGTTAGTCAGGTAGAAAGCTAGGTAGCCAGCTAGAGAGCTAGCCAGGTAGCGAGTTAGCCAAGTAGAGAGGTAAACAGGAGGAGAGGTAACCAGGTAGAGACTTCACCAGGTAGCGAGTCAGACATAGAGTCATCCAGGTAGAGAGTTAGCGAGGTGGAACGAATTAGCCAGGTAGTAAGCCAACTAGCGAAGTAGAGAGTTTGTCAGGTAGTGAGTTAGCCAGGTAGACAGGTAATCAGGTAGAGAGTTAGCCAGATATAGAGAGTTAGCCAGGTAGAGAGTTAGCCAGGTAAAGATTTACCCAGATTGAGAGTTACCCAGGTAGAGAGTGAGCCAGGTTTATTTATTTATTTGATTGGTGTTTTACGCCGTACTCAAAAATATTTCACTTTAACGACGACGGCCAACATTATGGTGGGAGGAAACAGGGCAGAGCCCGGGGGAAACCCCCGACCATCCGCATGCTGCTGACAGGACCCCACGCATGGAGTTAGCCGGGTAGCTGCCTCGCTACAACCTGTCCTAGGAAAGAGGGGAAAATCGAAGTAACAAAGGCGCTATGTACCGAGATGACTCACTTCACTAAGTCGCTTCGCAACCTCGTTACCTCGCTTCGCAACCTTGTTACCTCTCTTCGTTATTTCGTTGCGAGTTGCTTTTTAGAAAGGTCGAAGTAGTTGAAGTAGTGAGGTAGCGAAAGGTCTTCTATCGGCCTTCGTATAAAGATGGGGTTATGTCACAAGAAAGCATATATCTAGAACACGTATACAGCCTCCTGATCAAACCTGTTCTTTTCGTCTTTTTTTTGGCAAACAATAAAATCCAGTCTACCTCTACACCACAGATCTGAACCCCAACGAATTTAAAAGCTCTGTTGAACATGAGTTACCTTGTCCAGGATGTTTTTCCGTGTTAACAGGTAAAAACTGACAGGTGCCTCATCTCAAGAATCAAGGGGCATGGTAGTGACATTAGGCACAGCGAAACATTTAATCACATATCCAAATGCGATGAATTTTCAATATCTTACCTATCTGTTATGCTTACCGGTCAGTTTTAATAACAATGATCCACCCAGTCTGTGAGATGTGGTCCTAAGAGGCACGAAGATTACAGACCTGCCGTATCATTGGTCAGACGTCGTGTTTAAAGGGGAACTGTGTTCACGCAGATGTACAGGCCAAATTTAAATCACTCGTTGAAAGCCCCAAAGGAGCTAGTCCTATTCCTCAAGTGTTTACCGTTAATCTGTTGAACATCCCTACATTATGAAGCCTGTATATATGTGTGTATATGGCCATTGATATTTTGTCTATATTACACCCCACCCTACGGCTATTTATTGCATTCTCAGGCTATGTATGTGTTTGGTAAATGCTTCGTTTTCGTCACTGTAGGTCATCTAAAGGTATGATAGATTTTTGTGATCCTCTTTTATGCCTGTGTATCAGTTCTTAATAACTGAAATCTTACTATAAAAATTCTTGTTCTGACGCTTAATAACAGCTGTAACAACTCGTGTCTCTCTGTTCTGTATATATTTCGTTTTTAGTCTATTGTAGCTGCTGTCCACATGATGGCAAAATAAAAGGCCAAACATTGCATCAAAAGGTAGTCTTGGTTTTTTTCAGAGTAACACTGTTTAAGTATTGCGTAACGCATCAGTGGTATTACTGTATATTAAATGTATGCATGTGGCTGCATTTCCTATATATATGCAATACCCAGAGGAGACACTGGCATGTATATTTCTTACAACGTGTTGAGAGTACAAATTAGCTGTTTTATCACCATACTGCATGTAGAGTATAGCATATGAGTGTCCTATATTCTCCCCCTAGAGGTTCTGGTGGTAGGCAAAGGAAGCACTAAATAAGCACTCTGCTAATGTGTAATCCATCTCTGTGTTGTGTGTACCACACGACCGTTAATTGAAGCAGTCATTTTTTTGGCTACTTTGTTTCGTTCAATTGTCATACTGTTGATGTAACAAAATAGGCACATAAGTCCCATTGTATACATTTGACGGACTTAATTTAGGTACATGTGCAGCTGTTTGTTAAGGTACGCTTCTGGAGCATGTTCCAGAAAATATTTATGTACATGTATGTGCTTTTAAGATATAGATTTAGGGTTAATTATTTATTGTATATATGATGATTGTTTTTAATGTACTGTTTTTGTTGTTGTTGTTGTTGTTGTTTTGTCAGAATAAATGTATAAACTGTACATTCTTTAAACTGTATATATTGCATGTTTTGTGTTTGGCTTAGACTGGAGCATTGTGTAGGCTCCCAAATATGTTGTTAAAGAATAATAATGTAAAAAACTTTTTCTAGGTATAAGTATGTGTCGAATTCAGGATTCTTCATCTCAGATTGAAAAGATACAGAATCGACGCTGATTTGCTGAAATATGATTTCTGAGTTTAAATGCGCAGTCTTTGTCAAGCTTATATAAAAAGGTCTACTGAGTATCTAAAATCCAACTCAGTCTGGGCTAGCCTGCATCTCTCACACCAGCCAATCGACTGTATCCTTTGAAGCAGTGGGTTCAGCAGTATTCTGTTTCCATTATACGGATGTGCCACAATGACGAAAATTTCAATGACCATCCACGTCACTGTGTGGAAGAGTTCGTCGATAACTTGCCCGAGGTCGGTGGTTTACCTCAGTGTCCTCCACGCGTAAAATTGACCGCCATCGTTTCAGGGAAAATCATTCTCAAGTTGAAGCATCAATCAAATTAATCACAACGAATGTCCCCTGCACTCTGAAGGCTCCAATTTGTCGTTTGAAAAGGTCCTATTCCAAAATTATAATTTAATGACTCACTCTCTAAATACATCTTTTGCGGTACATGTTTTATGTCGTATACGCGAGACATTTTCAATTAGACCAGGGACTGATTCAACAAAGCCTACTCTGACTCAAGACCGAATTTGAAATAAAATCTTATAGGACACATGAAAAGTAAATTACTACATGTGTAAAACTAAGATTATGTTTCTATACCAAATGAAGAAAATGATGCCAGGAAAAGTTTGTTGAAAAAATCTCATGTTGGTGGTATTATTACCCCTTTATATTATGCAGATCTTCGGTCAACAGTCGAATTTTTTCAGAAATTACGTCATCACTGATCTTGCTTGGAACTCGGGGAACACCCCCAAAGTGCTCAGAGCCCAGTAACCGTGTCGCTACAGTGTGTGCAAGTTGACATGTGGCTTCTTCGGGCCTCCGCGCTCCTACACCCGCCCCTATTCGTTCTGTTTCCAACACCCTGTCCCCATTCGGCCAGATCCGTTCGCTCTGCGCCCCCCCCCCCCCCCGCTCCCCACAGAGTTCCTTTTTAAACGGATCTTCGATGACGTCACCGCTGAAAGGCGCTTAATTTTACCCCCCCCCCCCCTCAATGCTCAAAAATCTGTTTGTACTGTTGTATGTTATTACACATGATAATCTGCACATTAAGAAATAAAAACACAGCGTTCCATGTATCTTTTAGGACTTATTTTTCAATTTTATAAAGTAAAACTTTGGCCACCTTATCAGTCACTGTGTTTCCATAGCACAAATGTATCAAAATTTTAACTTTCAGTATCCAAATCTGAGCGTTATGGAGAGGTCTTAAATTTTGACTCAAGTCAGAAATGTCTTTGTGGAATAGAATGTTGGGGGCATGAGGTTAAAAACTTCCTCGGACTCATGTTATCTGTGTACTTTGAGTGGCCACTGCAAATCTACGATTCGCCAAAAACTTTAACCAAACTGGACATCGCCACCAACAACACCTGATTCCCCTCTCACAATACCTCTCCTTACTTCGTAGAGATGAGCTAAACATTGTATAGCGCTAAGCAACTATCAAATGAGCTGACCATGACAAGGAGACTCACTAATGGTTTAAAGTATGTAGTTTGCAAATATGGACACAGCCGGGCATACTCACCATAGGGCCTACACTTAGAAAATGAATACAAGCATGCCCTGTATACCACTTTTCCCATTTTCCGTGTACCACGGCATGCGACAAAGTACGAGTCCAATAGAATCAATCATCCAAAGGTTTCCTTCAACGCGATACGGACAAAATACTGCCAATGTGGCGTTAACCCTCAATCGTTAATACCAACGGGCCCAGACGCCAACAGATAAAATGTACAACAGAGTGAGTCAAGCAACAATACATTTATTCCAAACAACAAACCAACCACAATCTCCGTTTCTTGCAGATCATGCTACGAAGACTTACTAGACCGCATCTAGAATAGCTCGTTATTGGAGGATATAATAGGCCTCCTCTTGTGGTTTTCTCGTCTTTAAGTTTTAAGATCTTCGCAGTACCATGGAACAGTCCATTTCCAAGTTTGAACGACATTTCTCGAACCGTTTGGTTTTCATGTTGGATACTAAATGAGTAATGGTAATATACAGGAGTGCATTATGTTCGATTCCATCACTTCTTTGCGTGCTTGAAGACTTACGAAATAAGGCACCACGCAAACATAGTTTAAAAGTAATTTACTTCATCAAATCAAAAACCAATGTTCGATTTTTCCAGGTACGAGTTCACGACAAGTAGGTAACGTGACGTCACATTTTCACAAAGAAACAATTCGCTCGGTTGTTCCAGTGAGAACAACATGTCACGAGGAAAATGCAAAGGCGAAATGTAAACGGCAAATTGGAATTCCCGCCATAATGTATTTCAAGCAACATACATGTATATGTGTGCCCATAAAGCATGACAGGCACTTCCTTCAATCTACACTTTTCACCAGCTAATTTATCTAGCTGCATGTAAAATATCGAAATATCACCTGATAAAACCGCACAACAAAAGTCCCATATTCAAATATTACAGGAAAGGACGAAACAATTAAGCAATCGTCATTTTTAGACACACAAGTGAAAACCGTATCTAAAACTATAGCCTGTTGGTTTAATGATTTCTAAAACAGAATGGGAGCATGATGCACCTAAATCAAGTGGCTCCAAACCGTGCATATTTTTGTTCGTCACTGTTTGTTAATTGCAATTCAAGAAAGGGTTTAAGAAATCTTTAATAGATAAGCGAAGGTTTTCAGATGCAGTTTTCAGTGGTCTGTTTCATGATTATGACGACTTTCTTTTATTTTTTCCTTTAAATTATCTGTTTACGAAGTCTCCGATGTTTCCTGTACAAGAGATGTTTGTGTCCCTGTTGACGTTTCGGGAATTGAGATGATAGATTCTTCAGAGTCTATTACCTCCTCAACGGCTACAGTTTGCAGAGCTGGTGGTAATTCTGTGGTCAACACTGATGCTGGTGTAATTTCTAAAGTCACAATTGTCTTAGTTGGACCTGCTGTGGATGTCGTTGTCGCTGTAGCAGATGCTGATCCTGATGCTGTAATAGTCGTGTTGGACGCCAGTTCCTCTGCTTGCGGTTTCGTTACGGTCTCATCAACTGTGCCTCTCTCGTGCGATTTTTGGTGCTCCACGAAACTCTTCTTGGTTGAGAAGACGAGGCCGCAGGCATCGCATCGAAGCATTCCCAGCTTCTCGTGGCGCTTCATATGAACTATAAGAAACTTCTCTCTGTTGAACCCACGGTCGCACAGACCACACTTGTATGGGAAGTTGCCAGTGTGGATTCGCTGATGAATCGTCAACTTCTGTCGCTCACCGAACTGTTTGTGGCAGACGTCACACACATGGTTTTTTACCCCTAGGTGGATCTTCATATGTTTCTGAAGCCCGATCCTGTGAGCGAACCCTTTCTGGCAGATACCGCACATATATGGCTCGTCCTGGAGATGTGCTTTCATGTGGTCTGTATAACGGGATTTTTCAGAGAACCATTTCTGGCAAACGGAACAGGTAAAAGTGTTTTCTCCAGTGTGTCGACCCTTGTGTCGCCTCAAGCCGTCTAGCTGAGAGAAATTCTTAAAACAGTAGGGGCACTGGAATGGTTTCTCTCCAGTGTGCACGACCGAGTGTCTCTGCAGATTGCTGGGAGTCGTAAACGTTTTCCCACACGTCTCGCAACTGTGAGGTCTACTAGGCTTCCATGGTGGTCTTTTCGGCACTTTCTTGGCCAATTTTTGGAGTTCCTGTTGGAGCTGAGCAGCGATTTCTCCATCTTTCACAACGATGCTTGGCCGTGGTGGTTGAGTAGGTGTCTTTTTGGCGTTTGGGTTGCATATGAAACCAGTTACCGGATCCAAACAAGACTGGTCATCTGAAAGAAAAACGAGAAAAATAGACCAAGATTTTAAATATATATGCATCGCACCTGAAATATGGCACTACGGTTTTCTCCATTCACCGCTATCGTAGAAGTGAAAAATTCTTGAGACTGAAGTTAGATACCAGTCTAAACTACAGAGAATATAGGCCTAAATGAAGTACATATATAGACAGACAAAAGTATACCAATGGGTTGGATGCAATTCACATTTCAGTCTGGCCTGTATGGCCTCCGGAAAGATGTTACCAAAATATATATGCGATATGGAGGAATTAAGGAAATATTCGATTGGTGTTCTCCTACGTATCCAAGAATATTTCACTTGACTGTAGGACTGTGACCAGCATTATTCTGGGAGGAAGCCAGGCAGAGCCCGGGGGAAACCTACGACCCACGTACGACCGGAGAGGAATCCAGCATGAACTGGACTTAAACTCAAAGCGTCCGCATTGGGGAGAGACCTCTGTATCATTGCGCCGCGCTGGCACGCCAACCACGGAAGCCCCTTTATGGAAAACAATTCTTCGTGCTCTTGCTTATTCCGATAATTGAACCTCATCTCACTGGATCGTCTTGGGCACCCGGGGGAAGTTGGTTCCTTGTCAAACAGATTCGGAGGCTGCATCACAGGTTTACATCGAGTTGTATCGTGACACTTCTTTTGTATTAACCACAAAATTTGCAAATCTAATTGTCACCGTGTAGGAAAGTGTTTAATGTGTTTGTATATTAAATGTGATGACAACACATTTCTAGTAATTCTAGACCGGTGACGTATAGTATATTTTTTTTACCTAGTTTTACTTAAGACGTGACGCCAAGAGGCGTGCAAGATACTACATATATTATTTAACCAGTTGCCTAAGCACTTAAAAAAAAAACTGATGTCAACTAACAAGAGGTCGGATTTCGCCGGTAACATATGTCAACATTTGCCAAATATCACACTGTCGTAACAGCGCTCGCTTCACTCTCTATCTTGAAGACATTTGAGTGAACATCCTTGAAAATTAAAACCATCTCTCTCTGCTGTTTTGTTTTAATTACAAATTTTCTTAGGTTTCCCTCATTCCATTGTGAAAAGCGTTTTTGAATAAACCAGTGCAGTTTGGGGCTCTATGCACACTTTCACAAAACTTCCTAAATGAGTCTTTCGTTGCTTTTCTCTTCAATGACTTCGCCTTATCAGGCTACTGTAGATTATATATACATATGTTACACGTATTCAACATGTAAAAGACCGCTTTGGTGACCTACATGTAGTTATTACAGCGTCGGCTTCGAAGTCGGGAGAACTGGGATCAAACCCGGGTCAGGTCATACCAAGGACTTTACATGTGGTTGCCGCCATGTAACATGTTTTGCCATCGTATTTACAATTAATTTAACCTACGATCACTTTGTGGAAAAGGGCCTTGATTTATATTTGGCACATCAGTTCTGTAAGAAATCCATCAACACCAAAGGAAATAGAAATATGACCGACATATTCTACCACAAATTTAAGTAAGTATAATGTAGAATGTTCCACAGATGAAAATATAGGCTTTGAGAAAATCTTGATAAAGAATTCTTGCATTTTCTGGAATAAAAACAGAACCATTTCACCTACATGCTCATACTAATGCAATATACGTATATGTATAGCGGCATGAATCCAGAGTGAACTTAGCTACTGTTTTTTTTTTCTTTCACAGGTTACATATTCTGTAGTCCTTCACATTTTGAAGCGATATATGGACTCTAACCTCAGAAAATACGTCACAGGTCTTTTGCATTTATCCCACTCTTAATATCTTTCATGGGAGCCACCAGTGAATTCGCCTGTCAAGTGTCACTGAATTTGACCCAGCAGTATTGGAGATATGACCAGATAAGAGCGACTGAGATAAATTCGACTGACAAGAACTTATATACTAGAGTTTATAGTATATAAGTTTACCGACCAAGATTTACAGATTGGATAAATTAAGTCCTAGAACATCACTTGCGTCTATCAAACATCTGAACATTGCTCACTGGTTCCATTTACAGCACTTTATATATATGCTTAGTTCTTTGGGTGCGAATGCCGACTTACCACCTAAGACACCGGGGTCGACCAGCCCTTAGACCACATCCTTAGGCTGAGCGCCTTAACTGCCAATATTCCAAAATCTTAGAATGAGAAGTTTAATGATTAAAGACTCTTACTGATAACACAGCCTACGAAAAAAAAATACAAAATAGTTTTATTGACAGGATATATACTGTAGTCATTTATAGGGTTTACGAAAACCATGAAAATGAAGAGAATCAAGTCATGCCACATAACAGCAGGAACAATTTATATTCAAATTGAACATAAACATCTATGGAAGACCACGCAAAGTAGTAAATCTTAATAATAGCAAACTTTGAATTTTGGCCAAGAAAAATTACCACAACCTAACTGTAAATAATAAACAACTTTAGACCTGTTTCGACTGCTGACAAAACATTTTGTTTAATGTCCATAACAAGTCTAATCTGCATAAAGTAAAAGAACTGCGAAGTTACCTCCATGGGCATTAACATATTACCAATGGAGAACATCTACAGAAGGAAATACGCCTGTATAAGAATGCGATGCATTTACTTTGTCGTGCTGAACAGGTTTATACGTTGAGGAACACAGTACGTTCAACGGGGAAAACCACCACACAGCAGAGTCCAATAGCAAACACTCTGTTTTTTAGACACTGTAGAATCAACGGGAGAAAATGCAACGTAATTGACTAAGGGTGAATGTACTTCAGACAGAAGCCATTCGTTTGCTCCGTCATCTAACCTCATATGTAAGTTTACGTCTAACAGTGTTTGGGACACAGCTGATGTAAAGCAAAATTCCACTTCACAGCCTAAATTTCTGCTAAATCATATGTATTGACAATTGAACACAAGTCTCTCTCTGATCCGCTCTAAAGTGTCATTCGATTTACATGAAAGTAAAGACCATAGGAAGAGTATACCATAATAAATTAATACGAGGCCTATATATGAATTTTCTAATGCCTCCTCGTATTCAACATACTATGTAGTGGCAACTGGCATAATTTGTAATTTTAAATTGATCGACGTCTCTTCATTTTCCTGGGAAGATACTCTTTCAAAATATCAGAGGCCAAAAAACAAAAAGTCCTATCCACAGGAACGGCTTCGGGTTTAGGCGTTTCCACCGGTGGAGGAGTGTGAAGAACCTCGAGCGTTTCCTCACGCCCTGGGGTTTCCTGGGCGGCCTGCTGAGACGGACACGCCGACATGTCGTCGTCAGTGCTGAGGGTAAAACTGGGCGTGGGCCAGTGGGTCACTCCTGCGGCACGGGAGGAGCCTTTGGACCGAGAATCCTCCAGCCAACTGCGGCCGTGGACGCCAGACATTGCCGGACATTTGGACAACTCAGCTGACCAGTCATCACTCATTACATCCTCTTCCGATAACGTCATGTTCTGCACTGATAAATCCATCGAAGGACAAGTGAAAACATCGCCACTGGAATCTCTAGTGGGTTGTCCTATCAGCTCCCTACCGTGTGATGACTTGGTCACGTCTACCTGGTCTTTGATAGTGAATTCTTCTTGTCCAGCAGGATTTACCTGGGCCTGGCCCATCTCAGTAAGATTACCAGAACGAACATCAAGGCTCTCCAGTAACGCCATCTGGTCTGCTATCTGTTTAGTGTTCAAGCTGGCGACGGGACAGCTTTCACTCGTGGCCACATCTACCGCCACCGAATATCGACCCATGTCCGAGTACTGGGAAAAGGCAGATCCATTTACCTGCGAATGTGCCAAGGACTGAACAAGCGGTGTCGCAGTAACCACCTGTTCATTACAAGTGGGGTCGTTCACTTGGGGTAAAACATTGCTACTTGGCACAACTTCACTTTGAATGCTTACGGTGCTGCCTTGAACAGGAAACTTTGGAAACGAGTAAGCAGCAGCCGCAATGATGTCCGATTCGCTGGTGTTGTTAGCGTCAGGTTTTGGGTCAGATCTACCATCCGAGTGAATCCTAACATGTCTCTGAGCCTCTGGTAACGATTCGAAGTTCAAGCCACACTCCCCACATTTGATCGTCAGGTTTTTTGTGTTAATCGTTGGGTGCATGGCTTTCTGGTGTACAGTCAAGCTACACTTTCTGTCAAACTTCCGAGAGCATAACTGGCATTCAAACTGTCCATCACCCTTCGTCGCTGATCCATCCAGCGTTTTCTGTTGTGGTTTCGCGAGATCTCGTTGATCTTTCCCATTTGCGTCTTCGACCGGCTTGTTCGCCTTATCGGCATGTAACTTTTGATGAATCACGAACCCCTGCTTTGAGGAGAACCTCTTAGTGCACAGCTGACAAGCATATGGACGATTTGTTGGGTCGTGGCAACGAAGATGCGTCGTCAGCAGTTTCTGGCGACTAAACCCCTTATTGCAATGCTCGCATTTGAACGGGTGGTTGCCAGTGTGAATCCGCTGGTGCACCCGAAGTGTTTGCTTCTCAGAGAACCGCTTATTGCACACTTCGCAGGCGTAATTCCTCACTCCAGAATGGATCCTCAAATGCTTCTGAAGGCCCACGCGGTGTGAAAACCCCTTCTGGCATATGTGACACTTATATGGGGTTTCCTCTAAGTGGGCCATCATGTGATCCGTATAGCGAGTTTTCTCCACGAATAGCTTTTTACAGACGGCGCATGTGAAGACGTTCTCACCTGTGTGAGTGCCCTTATGCCTCCGCAAATGTTCTATCTGTGAATAGCTTTTGTCACAAAACGGGCACTTGTGCGGCTTCTCTCCAGTATGGACCACCATGTGACGTCTCAGTATACTAGGAGTTGCAAACTCCTTTCCACAAGTAGAACATGTGTGAACTCTATTACTCTGATATTTCGGCCTTTTCCGACCTCCCTTAGAATTTAAATTCTGAAGTTCTAAAGCTATGCTTGCCACTACAAGTTGGTCTTTCACTACAATACTTGTGGTCTTTTCAGCAGGCGTACCAGGCGAGTCTTGCGATCCAATGCTCTCGCCTAGATCTTCATCTGAAAAGTAGAGAAAGAAATTCGGATCAGAGAACGCCGATAACCCCAGGAAAGTCTAATTCTCACAAGCAACATCAACCCACGGTTCGGATCCACTTAGAGTAGTACAGTACACATGTATTGTGAACATGTGACGAAGGCATCAAAAGAATTTTTGGCTATGAAATCTGCACTCAAATATAGGTACAAATATCACAGGGAATGCTCTGTGATATACATGCATATCAAAGCTAAAAAAAGAAATTAATTTCCAGCCATGGAAATCGACTAACTTGGGATATCGGTGTTCTCATAATCTGACACGCCTCCTAGGCACATCCAACTTCATTCTTTTTTGCCAGAAACAGGCCGATGGTAGTGGTAAGAGATCATGCATTGAGTGCATGTATTGTATATAACAATAAATATATATCTTCATCACCTCTGTGTGACCATATACAGCAACATTTGCACAGCACAAATTCTACGAAGAACAATACATTACATAGTTAAATGATCCAAAACAGACAACGCAAGTTTTATCACTTGCGAACATGGGAAGGAAAATATATGACAAATATAATCAAATTGCTTTCCACGTAGAGACTGGAGAGCAATGATGCCGAATAAACTGCTATTATTATAATCGCACTATTTCTGCTTAAGCGGTACAGAGCTTGCGAGATGTTAAATGAGCTATTATGTAAGTACTTACATCTTGGGTAACTGAAAAGGAGGATCCGGATTTTCACCCGTCAGAGGTGACGATTTGCCAACTATCACCCTAATCTGGTTTTACTCTCCATGTATTTGCCAACTATCACGCTTATCTGGATTTACTCTCCGTGTATTTGCCAATTATCACGCTACTCTAGTTTTACTCTCCGTGTATTTGTCAATTATCACGCTACTCTGGTTTTACTCTCCGTGTATATTGCCAACTATCACGCTTAACTGGTTTTACTTTCCGTTTTTCCCAACTATAACGCTAATCTGGTTTTACTCTCCATGTATTTGCCAACTATCACGCATATCTGGTTTTACTCTGTGCATTTGCCAACTATCACGCTAATCTGGTTTTACTCCCCGTGTTTACTGCCAACTATCACGCATATCTGGTTTTACTTTCCGTATTTGCCAACTATAACGCTAATCTGGTTTTACTCTCCGTGTATTTGCCAACTATCACGCTAATCTGGTTTTATTTTCCGTGTATTTGCCAACTATCACGCTTATCTGGTTTCACTCTCCGTGTATTTGCCAACTATCACGCCAATCTGGTTTTACTTTCCGTGTATTTGCCAACTATAACGCTAATCTGGTTTTACTCTCCGTGTATTTGCCAACTATCACGCCAATCTGGTTTACTTTCCATGCTATAGTCTCATGTCATAATAGATCATGGAACAAGCTTGGAGAGAAACTCAGTCTTACTGGCACGTATGAATTACTTCATTACGAAACTGAGTACTTGAAGCTGTGAAATAAAGATGGCAGCTTAACCTGACCGATCCTTTTCTTAAGCATGGGATTTAAATAAACCAATATCAGCCCTATCAAAATGTTCACTGTAAATGCCTTAACACTGCACTGCATTCAACTGCTGCTTACATAATGCAACCTTGGTTGATGAAAATGCTTAATCAGAAACCGAAACCAACGGCAACATCGTCGCGTTTTAAAGAAAATGCACCCACAACTTGAGGTAATTTGAGTACCTATCTATTATCTCCTTCAAGCGTCTGAGTCTATCCCAGTAGAACTTTAGGTGTGGCTTACAGGTACCAGTTTTACCTTTCCCATGCGCGCAGGTATTTCATTTCTTTCGAACAAAGTGCGTTTAATCCAAATTCTCCTCAGTTCCGATACTCAAAGCATCAGTACCAACTTCGAGATGTTCGGTGACTTCTTCCACTGAGGTGTATGTTACAAATGATAGAAAACATACCTCTAAAAGAACTCTCAGTTGTTACGTTAAAATAACTCTTTCCAGGATAAGTAACAAATTACATTGGGTCGCAAAAATGCCATCGTCACATTAACAACAGATACAACATGATTAAATCTATGGCAAGTCTAATAAAACAAGAAGGAAAATCCACTAAATATACGGAGCAGGCCTATTTAGTACCTTTGTTAAATCGGTAAAACGGGCATACTTTCGCAAAACTGTGAAAGGAATGTTTTGACCTAACCATTGACACAAGAAAGCTATTAATATGCCTATTTCTCAGTTCAATTATTAATTTAATTATTAATTAATTCATGGGCGAGGAAAGCAGAATTTTGGAGTAATCCACCATTTTTCGCCAAGTACTCTTGTGAAAAATCATTTTCTTTCTATCTACTACCGTATAAAAACATACATTGATGATCAGGATTTTCTTGGGTTTGGCCAGACATGGGTAAACTACTAAGCGTATCGTTTTACATCAATAACTACAGCCACAAAATATCTTTGAGAATATGGGAGTTTCGAGTTCGAACTCTTATCGCTAAAAGGTAAAAACAAAAGCCTAAATGTGCCAATGTCTTTACAAAATGTTATTTCAAGTAGATGAAGTGAAACGATGGAGAAAACTGAGGAGGAGAGTATTTCTGAACAAAAGGGTAGGGTGTCATTTGTGCTTCCGGTACATGGACAGTCAGTGATCGGCAAATTAATGTCAACAAAATTGTCTAACATTTTAGTCACATGACACAGTAACACTTTTTCCTTTAGCTACAAAGCGTTCTACGTCAAAACTCACCTATACTGACACAAAGCGATATTGTCACGGGGTATCTCTGCCTGCTATTAACATGGTCGTTGGGTACAACTTCCCTATCACTCTTACAATTTGTGCTCCATTGTTTGGTTCATGATATCATCAAGAAATCCAAACATTAGTGGGCAACCCGTTGTAGACACGAAGGGACTATTTAGTACACTATATCCAGGACAAGCCTCAATTTTGTACAGTCTAAACCACAATGGTGAAAAGATGAAGGTAGTCAGTCAGGGTGTATACCAGCCATCAACCATAATGATCTCCAATCCAATTTGGAAAACAATGTTCTACACAAACCAGGAAAAAACTAAGTACGAAGTGCTTATACTGATTCAAATACATTACATGATTTACTAGCAAGATATCTGACTTTGTGCGTTAATAAAGAGTTATATTCTCAACAAAAAAGTGGCATACAAGTTGGCGCCTGGATAGCTTGTGTCCAAATAATAAATATGCTGCAGACATTTGTATCAAACAGTTGGTAAAATGGAGTCCTTGTGAAAAAGCAAGTATTATATAACCATCATTAGGTAAATTCGATATTAGGTACTTAGACTGAAACCAAGAATAAATACAAATATAATACATCTCCATTGAACAGTGCATGAAAACTTGAATAAAAGTCCACTGTCCATTAGTAAAAACTTAAACGCACGCTTTACATATCCATATGTGTAATAAATTTAAGGATTAAATAAATTGGCATCGTCTTTTAGATTTTAGATCAATCAAACAGATTTTCGGCGTGGACGTTTAGCTGGCATGAATTCTTCGAGAAGCTCAACTGGTGCGAAGCTACTGGTTCTGTCTGGATAACTGCCATCGTTCAGAGTTTTCCTGATTTGGTCCTCGATTTTTGGGTATCCAGTGAGAGACTGGTCATTCCTGGAGCCTTCTGGACTTAGCACTGCTTCCTTACACGTTCCAGTGTGCATGGCCAGTGACTGAGAAGTGGGCTGTGAAGGGTTCACTTTGTCATTACTCTGTAGTGTTCCACGGGCAGGATCTACTTCGTACACAGCCACATTCTGTCCCCTTTGATTCTCATCACTGGTAATGATATCACACACGAAGTCACTGGAGCTCCGCAAGTTACGACCATCTCCTGCAACTTCTTGGGAAATGGTGATAACATTCTCTTGTTGGAAGACTTGGTCTGCATTTACACTGGAGACATCTTCCTGAACAAGCTCAATGGGCTGGTCTTTCGAAACGTTACTAATGACAATCTGATACGTTTCTACAGGCTGCGAAGGTTGGTTTATCGTTGGCGGCACTTGCAATTGTGAAATGGTCGAATCTTGGTTCACGGTAATATCTGTACTTTGGCGTAACATCGTTATCACATTTTCTGACCCTACTAGCGATGACTCCAAGTCAGATGACGATTCGTTTGGGGACATCACCATCTGCCTCTGTGCCATCAGTTGTCGTGGTGGCCCTATTGTTTCAACACCCATCTGTGTTTGTGCAGCAATGACCGTGGTTTGACACACATGATCTAATCCTGTATACGACATCGGGATATTCAACACTGCTTTAGGAGGTACTGCTTCAATGCCTGATGTGGTTTGCATCACTGCTGGGAACACAGGGGTTTCTGTTTCTACCACCGACTGTATTGCACAAGGCGCTGGCTGTGCTGGAACAGAGTCACCGCCAGCAGAAAACTCTGAAATCGGCAACACAGTATCAGTTACCCTTGATTGTACCTCTGTCTGATGCAATGTTTCACTGGATGTGTTTCTGGTGACAATTGTCTGCATGTGTCCATCTGTGGGACAGCCAGCTGTTCTTACCGTTATGGCAGATGTTTTGTTGTTCTGATTGGAGAGAGAAGACTCGGAAGCATTCTGCCCACGGGCTTGAAAAGCTGCATGGTCCAAACTGCCAACTACAGGTTGTATCGACATTCCTCGCATTGGCACTGGTTCCACTCCGGTCCTTTCAGGAGGATGACAGAAATACACCTGTGACAATGGCACGTGTGATGACACTTGTATGTTAGTAGATTCTACACTGGAAACATGAGGTAATAACGATGCGACAGAAGACTGTTGTTCTGCAGAGCCGTGTCTTACGTCCTGATACACAACACCTTCCTGTTGCTGGAAGTGCTTGAATGAGTCTTTTTCGGTGAACTCGTTCGTGACAGGTTGCACATAGTGCAATGCGTACTCTCCTGTAGTTGTAGACAATAACCCAGGATCATGACCGACAGGAAAGGCTCCAGTCATTGTCACTGGAATGGAGTTAGGCTGCTTTTCATTCTGAGCAGAGTTAGTTATCATGTGAGCAGAGTTAGTTAACACGTGAGCAGCGTCCCCTAACTTTTCACTCACAGCCGAAACTCCAGTCATTGTAACTGGCACAGAGTAAGACTGCTTTGCATTCGGGCCAGAATTAGTTACCAAGTAAGTAGTATTCCCTAAGTCTGCACAAACTAACATACTGTCTGCAGAGCATGAAAGTGGTGCATAGTTGTCAGAAGGCGCAATATGCCCAGTGAAAGATATGGTTCTTGGTATTTCAGCTGAATGCCGCTCAGAACACCTGAAGTCTTGCACGTTGTTAAACTGTTCACTACCAAATCCTTCCGGGACTCCGTCACCTCTTGTCTGAAAACTTAGACTTGTGCATGTGGTGGCTGATGCCGGATCTTCTTGGTAGATCACGTTATGTTTATCCTTTAGGTGCTGGATAAAAGCTTGCTTTTCTTCGAAATGTTCACCACAATCTATGCAATGGCATCGAGGTGTGTCAGCAGGTGGATGGCTGGGCTCTTTGGCTAGTGATGTCTCCTCGAGGCCGCAGCCCTCCAACGGCTGAGCCTTGCCTAATTTGTGAAGTTTGATGTGACAAGCTCTAGATCTTTTACAGGCGAACCGTTTTAAACAGTACTGACAGACAAACGGACGCTCTCCAGTGTGTCCACGAATATGAGTTTCAAGAAGGACCTTCCTGGAAAATTTCTTCTCACAAAACTGGCATGGGAAGAGTTTCGATGGAGCCTCACCTGTGTGTGTGCGATTGTGACGGATAAGATCTTGCTTCAACCTGAATTGTTTAGAACACTGCTGGCAAGAAAAGCGATAAGCCCCACAGCTTTCTCCATAATACCGTTTGTCTCCACTGTGAATGCTCTTGTGTTTCCAAAGACCCACTCTACACGCAAAGACTTTGCCACAAATTTCACATTCGAACGGTTTCTCCTCTATATGAGAGCGAACATGATCAATGTAGCGACACTTTTCTTCGAACTGCTTCCCACATACTTTGCATTTGAAGATGTTGATACCTGTATGGGTTCCCATGTGTCTCCGCAAACGCTCCGGTTGAGAATATTTCTTCCCGCACTGCTGACACTGGTATGGTTTTTCTCCAGTGTGAACTACGCGATGTCTTCTCAACAAACTCGGTGTGGCGAATCTCTTTGAACACACTGGGCACTCGTGCTCCTTTGAAATCTCATACTTTCGTTTCTTTCTGGTGGTTACTTTCGTCAGACTTTTCAGTTCCTCAGCCAGGCTAGCTGCCAATGCCTCATCCTTCACCAACAATCTGCCACGAGTTTGGCCAGCCTTGGGTACTATCAGATCCTGAACCATTATACACTGCTCACTGCTTCGGTTGGCAGCATCAGTCAAGAGGACATCGCCTTCCTTGTCTGAAACCAACAAATAAAACCGGCGATGTAGTTTGACCTACTCTCTCTTTCGTCCATTCTTTGAGCAGTGCAAATTTCAATCAACGCCATCCGGGAACTCTTGAATTGCTCTCCAAGCACAATTTACGTTGTCCAAAAGATGGTGGTTTTCTAAGCAGGAACTACTGTAGCAAAACACGTGACCTTCACCTGGTACGACTGACGTAACCAGCCACTTCACTCTCTGTCCAAAAATCAAGTTATGAGTGCTGTGTTTTGTACATACACAATTCTGTCCATGGGGAAAATAATAAACTACTGTAATATATACTATTATATCTTTGTGTAAAAAAGAAAACTACACACATCTATTACTACACACATAAAGATAATGGATTCGGTTTCATCTCCACAAAGCTGTTCGGCGGTAGACCATGGACTCCGTGATACTTAAAAGTCAATGATTTATTTACTCATTTGATTGGAGTTTACACTTATACGACGGTGACAAGCATTATAGCGGGAAGAAACTGGGCAGAGCCCAAGAGAAGCAAGTCAATAAACACGTATACATATAATTCTTAACATGATACGTGATAGAAATCGTTTTATAGTTCGCTATATAGCTATACTTCGGTTTGATTTACGCCATCAAGTGCATGAATGCCACATTACACATAACAATCTTTGATTATTCACTTTGTCAACAAATGCAGTTATACAGAAAATATTCACCCTTTCCATTATAACCATTTCACTGGTCACCGTGCCTCAGTCGCGTCACAAATGTTCATGTACACGAATTGTACTCTTAACAAAGGCCCTGGGTAAGGAGCTAGCTTAGGGCCCTGTCTCCCTAGCTTAATGCTTTAAGGTTGCACATATAATATACAGTATTTCACCTAGGTAATGGTTGGCAAATGAAAATAAAGCACCTTCAGATCCATAGACAGGCCTTAAATGGTAGTTTTGATGCCAGCACTGAATTTTTTTTTTGTGATAAGAAATTAGTAAAACCTCAAAAAAGTGACCCAGAATAAAAACAAAAACAACAACAACAACAAAAAGTGTCACTCAAACTTGCTTACTTTTAGGTGATATCAGTATGAGTTACTTGCACAGGACTGCTATGTTGTAAGTCTAATGAAGGATAGTTCAACATGCTTGCACTAGGAACAGTTCTCGCTTAAGCAGAATTAGGTTAAAAAAAATCCAGTGATGTTAATTGCAATTTACTAGACATCACTTGACTAGAATTACTCAAAATGTTGTGTTGTCATCACATTTGATATATGTAATAATATTAAGACATTGCTAAGTCAAAGTGATCCTGTTTGTCATCTGACTGCATTCAATTGTCTCTGACAGGGAAGTTGTAGGCATGGTAAAACTAAAAAAATGTGTATAGCATCATAAGCCTGATAACCCATATGATGACATTGCTTTCTAGGTTACAGAACATTTTAATATTTGAACAGTTTCAACAACATTACAACAACAATCAACAGTGATAAATGAATGTATCAGTAATGAAAATGACAGAGCTTAAGTCACTCTTGGATTTCACTAAAAAATACTTGGTACCAATAATTGTATGTATGTACATACATGTATGCTTGTGGTTAAGCATCGCCATAATTCTTTGTAAAATAGCACTTAGCACCTGGCATATCAAATCGGGTTGATGAAATAGACACCACATACATATTTTTGGGTGCATATTATGGAAACTTTTCCAATATATAGCTTTGTAATATACAAATAAAAAAAACTAGCTTTTTACCTGACTTAATCGTTTTCTTGTTATGGACTAGCAAAATAAAAATCAAGAACCCGCCACAGTAATCGAAAACAAGAGGTCATGTGTCCGATGTATTGTAAGCTGCTAATGCTACATCTTGTCATGGGGAACACTGTGTCCATTAATATATTTATTTATTTGGTGTTTTGTGTTGTCCAAGAATATGTCACGGATACAATGACGGCCAGCATTGTGGTGGGAGGAAACTGGGAAGAGCTCTGGAGAACACAATGCGATGAAAGTAATGTTGTACATGTATTATGATGAATGTATAGCGACAATGGTAATATGAAATATTTCATTCCCCCCACCCCCACCCCGATATATAAAAACATACACCATAAGAACCACGAGATTCCAAAGACATGTTTACAAAAATCTAAGCTGGTATCATATCTAGACAAATACTTTTAGTTCCCCTAAACATATTTTTCGATATGATGGGAATAGGCCTCATCTGACTTAACTCCCTTGTGACACAAACTATAATGTAATACAAGCTTAGTTTCGGAGACGCAAAACTAGGAGAAATGGGACATTGCCTACTTAAATATGCAGGTTATGTCACGGCAGTGGCAAACTATGTACTAGCAAACAAACAGCAGAAAAACATCACATCAACCATTTAAAGTCCAATGAAGGTCTTAAATATGTACGTTTTTCAGACTAGGTAGAAAACGGGAGGGTAACCTAAAGGAAGGTAATTTGGTGTGGCCTTGTTTCACTAGGAAAAGAAATGAATGTTGCGAAATCTGCTCCTGAGTTTACTTGTACTTCTGTCTTGCTATAGTAAAAAAATGTCTCACAACATTCTAATTTTTCACAAATTTTGTATTGTGAATGTAGAGTAGATTTAAGGAAGATTTTCCTTGTTTTCTACCTGAAAAAAATATTACATTTCACTACTGCACCATTGGAAGATAACTTCCCATCTAAAATATCTTGTTGCAAGTTGTCTTTCTGATTCATCCATCACTTTTAGGTGCCTGTTACTTCATCAGATTGTCCATCCATTTACATATCTGACTGGTACACAAGAATATTTCACTTGTGGCCACCCCCAGCATTATGATAGGACGAAATTTGACAAAGCACAAGGGGAACGACCATCTGCAGGCTTTCAAACTTTCCCACGCAGATTGTGACTGTTCACCCAGGCATCAGTTTCCATGCTTGCATATGCTAATTCCTTGTCTTTACTATTCACTTATTAACATCTGGCTGTACACAGATTTGTGAATGGGGCTACCCAAAGCTAATCCCCGTGTATAGCAGGGCAGTTGCATCCTTGTGTGATAGGCATGTTCTATCACAATATTATGTCATTAGGGACTTGACACAGGCGATCATTAAAAATATGTCTGTTGGGCGTAACATGACCGACCCATCTATATATCTTCCCTGCTAAAAAGTTTATTGGTCTCATGCAATTTCTTGGCGATTTCCAAGAAAAAGCCATGAGGGCCGAGTTGTTCCATCTTGCTGGAATCCCAATTCTTGGTAAATTTTTTGTTCTTGATAGAATTTGTGATTCATTGTCAGGTTCCCAATTATGAACGTGGTAATAAAATAAAAAAAATGAAAGAAAAAATTTATATACTCTTACCCATACGTTAATTTTTTAAAATTTTAACTTTTTTTTTTTCAAATTTAAAAAACAAGAGGTGGGGTTATGCTTAACAAACAGTTTTAAAGGATGGCCCCAGGCAAGAGTTACAATTCCTTGCACTTTGTGAACTGGGACCCAGGATCCATGATCATGAAGCTATGTTAAGCCTAGTGAACCCAGAGAACATTTGTTGTCAGAAATCATATTCATGTCCCAGTGTAAAATGATCTGGGATATGGGTTACCAAACACAAGCAATATTTGTTGTCCGCTTTTTAAGATTCTAGCAGTGAAAGACGGTCACATGACACCTTCAAGGTCATTTGACCCCCAAAATGTTGTGTCTAGGCTTCCATGTTGTACCTACTCACATGACATTTCCATACACGCTGATTGGTTGACGAAGACAACATTAATGTTGCAAGACCAGAATTGGCTGCAGACAAGCAAAATGTTGAAACCGGGTAGCTAGTTTCTGGATTTTTTTTAATAACCCAAAATTAATCAAGATGAATCACCGTAAACTCACCATCAGGTATTCCAGGGTGAGCTTTTTTCTTGTGTCTTTTCAGGGATTTCAGGAGGACAAAGGACTTGACACAATGGCTACACTGGAACTGTCCCTTGCTGGCTTTGCTTTCAGGAGCACCGTCTGTGGGAAGTTCTTCCTGCATGCTGCTTACTTCAGACAGTGTCACCAGTTTCTGTATACCTGCAAAATATTAGGAACAGATACACATGTATTTGAGGACAGTTTTAGTCAAAACATTTTGGTACAGATTTTAGTACAGTTTGTGCAAGTTTCAAAAAAAAAAAAAAAAAAAGTGACCGTGTGCATGTACGTATTTAGGAATTTAGAAATTAGATGGTTAACAATTCCTACAAAGTAAAACATAATTTTATGTAAATGTTTGCAGTTCAGCTGGAACACTTCAGTTTCTAGTTTGAACCACGTATCACATTAAGATGTAAAAATCAAGCGTTTCATGTATCCTTAATATCATGACAACATGGAATACTAACTTGTTTTATTTATTTGATTGGTGCTTTACGCTGTACTCAAGAATATTTCGCTTATATGACAGCGGCCAGCATTACGTGGGCAGAAACCGGGCAGAGCCTGGGTGGGGGGGAACCCATGATCATCTGAAGGTTGCCGACAGACCTTCCCACGTACAGCCAGAGAGAGGAAGCCAGTATGAGCTGGATTTGAACCCACAGCGACTGCATAGGTGAGCGACTCCTGGGTCATTACACTGCGCTAGCGCGCTAACCAAATGAGCCCCGGGGGCCCCAGGATTCTAACTGATGTGTGTGAAATAAAGTACCTGTCTTATCAGTGACAGCTGTATGAATAGCCTCGTCTTCATCTGTATCATCACCCTCAGTCACAATTACAAAACGGGGAATTGGTGTGTTCATGATGGTCAAACTTCATACACGATCAGCCATATGGTGTTCTAGAAATAAAATCACACACCAATACATGGATTCCTTTTGAGCCCATATACACCCCAAACCCTCAACCTTTTTGCATATACAAGAGTAGCTTTATGTGCAATTTATGCACCTTTTTCACTTGATTTTGGACACAAATCAACCTTGGTTGGGTAGGTCAGTTTCAAGGCTTCACAAACAGTATAATTTTATCAGTCCACAGATTTATATTCTCAGAATATGTTTAAATAATCACCATGCAAAAAGGTTGAAGAATTACAGAAGTACATAAATCAAAAGTTAAATTTTGTATATTTGTTTGAGCCATGATTTGTAATCCCAATGTATATATATATATATATATATATTATATATGTATTTATGGTGCTGCCTCACTGAAAAGCAATTTCATAGACACCAGACAGGACACCCACCCTGTCAGACTACTACTGTGACACCAGGCTGACTAGTAGTAACTTGATCTATAATCTCATAAAAGCATTAGAAATTATGATATTTTAACTGCTGATAAGCAGTTTTTGTCACGCAAGAACCACAGGACTGTTAACTGACATTTTACTCTGGATATTTCCATTTGACACAAGTACAGTGTACTGGCAAGTTAAAGACTTTTTGACATCCAGATGGTTCAAAAATACCCTTCCACGGGACTTATTGTAGAGATAAAAAGTTACTTCGTGGACAACAGTGTACCTTTCAAATAACAAGCTTGTTCTTCTCCCAACCTTTGCGGATGTTGGAAACCTGGCAGACATTAGTTCGAATTTTTCGGTTCAAAAGTTTCAGCTGGTGGTTTATCAATGTAGGCTTTCACGCCCCAGTTAGGACGGCATCTGGGCATCGGTGTATACCAAATATAAAGACAGGTTACAGTTGTAAAGGTAAATTTTCTGCGTGGAGTTCCATGGCGCCGAAGCTCTACCTAACTAGGGGTCAGCTTATTTTTCAGCGTAGTTAAATTTGAAGCTCATGACTAAAACCCACAGCCAAACAATTCAGACCTGCTGTCTGGGCAAACTGATTCGCAGTCCAGACCAATTGGCCACAGACCCCCATTAGTTTTCCATAAGCGACAATGTTAACGTTTAGCGCTGTAGCTCAGCCCAAACATTCCGAGGCCAATAAGCTTTGGTGCATACCTCGCCCAGCCTGTAAGAAGAAGCTGTAAAAATCTTGACATAGGTTAACCGTCAAAATCTGGACCTTTCCATGCCGGCAGCTGGGAGGGGTGCCTAGCAACACCAAGGGGGACGTCACTCGCAGCCTCATCACCACCTGTCTCCTTGTGTCCTCTTGCCCAGAATTTCAAATTTTCACCATTAAAACTCATACCTGCCCAAAGCTTAGACAATTTCCATCATTTCGATACCAAGCATGCACCTGTACACCAAAAACGGCAGGCTGGCAGCAAAAAAAGACTTTACACCCTAAAATACACAGAACTACAATCGTCCCTACCAAAAAACGGAAGTTGTAATGGGGGTCTGTGTCCTATCACACCAGCCAACTTGTTTCAAAATCAATAATTTTTGCACCACATAATGCTTACTACCTCTAAACCTCACACATAAAGTTACAGCTTGATACATGCAAAAACTTTTGAGTAGGAGGAATTTAACTTGGGGTACCTCTATCTTGGAAATGTGTCTGTTTGTCTGTCCTCAAGCACGAAGTTCAAAGCTCTGTAGTGCACATACCGTTCAAAATATCTCAACCAGGTCAAATGTTTTGGAAAGCTGGTATGTATATCTGCAAGAAATATAAAAAATTCCAATGACAAAGTATTTTACATTTTCCATTGACAAACATTTAGAAAATTATGGATTTTCAAGTAGATTTTCTTGTTTACAGCAGTGTTAAGAAAATACTTAAAGCCAAAAGTGTCAAAATATATATCAAAAGACAGGTAATTTATCTGACAATTCACTTACAAAATATAGGACATACCTTTGAGCAACTTTGTGCAAAATTTGACTTAAAGTGATACAGTGGGTAGCAAAGCGAGTTTCAAAATTCCAGAAAAGTACATTTTGATCACCATCAAAGTAAACATACAGTATGCATCCAAATTGATATAGAAATGCTCATAGGCACAGTTTCCATGGATAGGGCTAAAGAAAAGACTAGTATCATTTTTACATAGTGATTCACATGATAAAACCCTTTAAAAGATCACCCACTCCCCCCCCCTCCCCCACTACCCCCCTTTCCCGCCTCCCCCATGGCTGCCATTGGTTGGCTGGCTTACCTCAACTCACAGTGCAAAAGAATCCCACCACCTGTGTTGTTGCCTCAGACTAAATTAGTCCTTTCCACATAACACCAAAGTGTGACACTGGCATCTACAAGAGATAAGTAGAAAGGAGAAATATGAATTTGCCACTTACAAAAATAAAGCCACACAGTACATGCACATTGGTCATTCAGACAGTCACCAAGGCAACCCTCCCAAGACATGTTGAAGGGACCCAAGAAGAGGGGAAAAGCTATACTTTTTAACCTGTAACAACACAGAAATCCTCAAATAATCAGTGAGAAATTACATCCGTAATCAGGTTCCACACTGGGTGTTCCTGGGTGGGCATGAGGAATGGACATTCAAACTGTCCGTACATAAATGAGAAACCTGTGACGTTTTCCCTGGTGAAGAAGGGGGGGGGGGGGGGGGGGGGCTGGAGGGGTATGTGTCATGGTGTAGTACCGGACCAATGACGGGGATTCTAGGTCGGCCAAGGGAGTGGAAGACTGCATCCAATTGGTCAGGCCTTTGAGGAAGCTGAACGGCTAGCAGACCTCACTCACCTAGGTAGATCCCAGTTCAATATATGCATAAACCAGGCAAAGTTCACGGACACCATGTTTGGGAGACAAGATCTAAAGAGGGAAACCAAGACGAAAGCTCAGTAGGTATTAAACTAGGATGTGAAAGCCATATGTAGCTGTCTATTTTCTAAACTTGTGTGTGAGGACATTGGAAACATAAAAAAAAATCCCAGTTGCCCAGGGAGGTGGATGCCACACTGGGCCAGATACTACAACAAAAACTCCTAGAGATGTCGCAGGAACAGCGTACTATGTTCTGGTGGAGAAACAGACACCTGGTGGGGCAGAGACTCATTTTCACAAGGGCAATATTCCAACAGATCACACTTACATGTATGCTAGACACTTGAAATTGATCATTTCTGTTCCAATGCCACACATACTGTGTGAGTGCACATGTAACTTGACAGAGGAATGAATATACACATGCAATGAAAACTACATGCCTACAGTGGTTTATTTTTAAGTTTAAAGAGGAAAATTTACCTTGTCCACTTCAAGTCTATGCCCATAACAGCAGACAGTGTTGCAGCAGAGATGCCTGTTTTTAATGTTTTGTGACTACAGGATGATTTGAAGCACATTTATCTAGTGTGTGGTGGCACACATGGGAGTAACCTGACTTGGTTTGTAAATTAAATGCACACTGGCCCTCTCTACTACTGTACCCAAGTAAATTAATCTGCTGATGTGTTTTTATCCACCTGTGTGAGGTTGGGCCCTTATATGTGATGCAAGGCCTCATTGGCCATCCTTAATCACACACCCTATCTATCAGCCACATACTCCAATTTCACTCGCAGCACTCAAATTTTGCATTATTTATCAAATGTCAGTCCCAAAAGAGACATTTTAAAAAAAAGGAACAATGAAACGTTGTCTGTGTTTGTTCCAATCTGTTTATACTACTGTACTACCCTTGACCACAGAGCGTTTTAGCCGATTTTTAGACAAAATGGATAGGTGGGGAAAATATAGAATTAAAAAGCTTTAAAACTGCTCAATCAAGTTCCATGTCAATGCAAACTACATCGCAGATGTACCCACCAAATATTATCAGGCTGCTGCGAAATCTGAGCACACAGTGACATATTACATGTTTTGGCACAAGTGGACAGATCAGGCCACAGACCCCCATTAGTTTTCCATAAGCGACAATGTTAACGTTTAGCGCTGTAGCTCAGTCCCAAACATTCCGAGGCCAATAAGCTTTGGTGCATACCTGGCCCAGCCTGTGAGAAAGAAGCTGTAAAAATCTTGACATAGGTTAACCGTCAAAATCTGGACCTTTACATGCCGGCAGCTGGGAGGGGTGCCTAGCAACACCAAGGGGACGTCACTCGCAGCCTCATCACCACCTGTCTCCTTGTGTCCTCTCGCCCAGAATTTCAAACTTTCATCATTAAAACTCATACCTGCCCAAAGCTTAGGCAATTTCCATCATTTTGATACCAAGCATGCACCTGTACACCAAAAACGGCAGGCTGGCAGCAAAAAAAGACTTTACACCCTAAAATACACAGAACTACAATCGTCCCTACCAAAAAACGGAAGTTCTAATGGGGGTCTGTGTCCAATTAGGACATTATATTCATGGACAAACTTGTAGTAAATGATGTCGTGTTACACTGTAAAGCGATATTTAATCTTTTAGTTCTGTGTGCTCCCACTAATTTGCAGGTTGATATCTTTTCAGCGGACTATGACTTCTGTCAAGGATAAATATGGAATCAATAGGGCCCGTTTTAACTTCTCCCAGCGCATTTCAGTTTGATTTTCAATCTATACAAACAGAAATTTGTTACGAATTTTTATCACAACCCCAGATGTAGACAAATCTTCAACTAGTCTACAATGCAAACATCACAAACTCCAATCAAAATTTGATCGCAGAACTCCTCACACATCGGAATTATTTTCAACATGGCCGACAAGCGCCACCTCTAGCAGGAACATAGGTCATTCATGAAATGTGTTTACATGCAACAAAAGAGGGCTGTGCGTCACAATTATGAACAGTTTAAAAAAATATCGCAACATTTCGTTCAAACGAGGCGATGTTATACCTGAAAGACAAGTCCAGACGCTCGGAAACGCTTTCGACAGCATCCAAACTGCACACCGTGTCGAGGAATGTGCGCGTGACTATGAACTACACACACATGCGCATGAAATTCGTTGTCTTCTCGTAGGGAGAATTCATTATTCAAAGAGGCTTGTATCCGGCGATAGTTGAATATCATACATGTTAGTTAATTAAGAGTTAAAACCACATCACAAAGATTATTGGTTGGCTCAAAGACTGAGTTTTTCATATGTCTAGTAAGCTACAAATTAATGTGCGAATAATGAAAAAAAAACTACAATTTTGATTGCCCCGAAAGTTGCAGGATAGACTGGGTTATGAGCATTTGAGTAATTTCCGAGAAGTTTATGGATACTGTTCTCACTTTAAACTGTTCTGTTGGCAATATGTCGGCTGCATGATTGACAGCAATCATCAACATCGATTACATGAAGTCTTATATATGATCTTACATAAGACTCCATGTAATCGACGATTGGTAGAGAAGAGTTGCTTTTCCTCAATGACTTATTTATTTATTTCATTGGTGTTTTACACCATACTCAAGAATATTTTATTTATGTGACAGCGGACAGCATTATGGTGGGAGGAAACCGGGCAGAGGAACCCGGAGGTAACCCACGAGGTTGTTGGCAGACCTTAGTGAGTTACACAGGCTCGGGTGACTGAATATATCTGTCAAATGGGAGAAAGACTCAGATATTTGCCAAAGAGGTGGTAGTCTCCTCACACTCAAATCTAAAATGACAAGAAACATACCAAATTTAATGTTTGAAATTTTAACGCAAGGCTGAGATCACTTTGTGATACCAGAGCCAGTTGCCTCTCATCAATGATTTTCACTACAGGCTTGCTCCCTAGGTGAATACATTTGTACCAAACTCGAGAAAGGTTGTCAAATATTTACCAAAGACCGATTGTTTCCAACGACTGATTGTTTCCAACGACTGGACTCTGCAGTTTCTTGTGATAAAAGTCATTAAGGTGAAACATTCTTACCAGTGACCAAATTAAGTACATGTATTTACTTTAGCTGTAAAGGAAAATTTCTCATATACAGCCCCTTCAATCCGATTTTTGTACATATACATTTGTACTTTAAAGAAGACATGAACATGATGCCAAAATTAGATGAAAGAACATAAAAACTTGTTTGTAAATGTGGTTTTTAATATTTTTCTGATTTTTTCCCCCAGGAGAAAAAGGTATTTTAAAATATTTTTGTGTGATTGGTATTTGGAACCACTTCTTGCATAATAACGTTCTAAATAAGGATGTGATGCATTTGTAATATTTTACTTGAATGTAAATTTGTCCAAACACATCCTTTTAATCTAAATTTTGATAATATTTATGGTAAATATAAATATGATCAAAATCCAGGTCGAACACGTGTAAGCTGAAAATACCAATAAATAGCGCAAATATATTTATGAAGCATGAGTTACACCCTCATTTATAACAAATTTTTACACAAAGACAATATATACCAAGAGGGGATCCCAAATATCCAGCATACAAAAATTATTTCATGTGTCTTTCTCTTTAAAGAAAAATCAAACAAAATATTGATGATCACATTTACAGCTATCTTCTCATACTATTTCATCTGAACTTTAAGTAATGTTTAAGTTTTCACCACCTGAAACAATATTTCTCACATGGTTCACAGCAAAGTCCTGGGTCAACAACAAAGGTCTGGTTAAGCTTTTAGTAAGCTCACAATGGGCTTTTGACAGATTTTCTTTTGTTTTTTCTTTTTCTCTCAGTAAAGACTTTTAAAAATGTTAATTGTTGCTACATAACTTGGCACTCAGCACTGAGACATTAGAGCAAGAAAACAGGACTGGTTGGCCTGGGTGGAGTGTCATGTCAGGTGTCTCCAGCATGATACTTCAGTGGCAGCAAAACTTTGGTGGCATTGACTGGCCCTGCCACAAGAAGGCACAGTGTATGTACAAACGCCTAATGACTCATCGTCATCATGAGAGAAATTTAAATATAACGTAAAACCCCAAGCATCCATACATTCTATTTCTCTGAGTTGATTTCTTTAAAATCTAGGCTTTCATATCTTCTCCCACGTCTAATGCACTCCTGAGACAAAGTAAGACACATCTGTGTGCTCGTTAGTCACACCTGACATAATTTGAAGTCTTAGGAGAAAAGCAGCGAACAACATTTCTGTTATCGTACATTCGTCGTATGATGTTTTGAGTGAGTGAGCGAGTGCTTGGGGTTTAACATACTTAACAATTTTTCAGTCATATGACAACGAAGGAGTTCACTGGGTGCATATACTTGTAATGTGCCTCCTTGTTGCGGGACAGATTTCCACCGCTCTTATCTAGTGCTGCTTCACTGAGACGCCTTACCGAAGGCTAATAAGCAGCCCCGAACGAGCCATTATGCTGACACGGGTCAACCAGTTGCTGCACTATCCCCTTCACGCTGATCGCCAAGCGAGGAAGCTACAACTTCCTCTTTCAAAGTCTTAGGTGTGACCCGACCCAGGATTGAACCTGGATCTACCTTTCCCAAAGCGGACGCTCTACCAACCGTGCTATTATGATATTTTGTACGTCACTATTACCGTACCATTGTCCTCTATGTGCGATTATCGTACATGTATGACATCGCTGAGAAACTGGGCCCTTGTCTTTTGCAAGGAGTGTGATGATCACACACCTGTTCAAAAACAAGGAAGGCTTGAAAATCTCAATCATTTTCATTCGCCAGAGTAAAATAAGAATTCCATACTGACCTAGTATTTTTCTTCTAATAGGGTCCGGTGACTGTCAACAAAGACATTTTTTGTGGGGAAGGATGACTCACACTCAGTCAAAAAAAATCAAGTTTAAGTATTGCTCTCTGAAGTGTTTTATTAGTTTTTAATCAACAAATAACCATGTATCAATCATGAAAATATTTCAACAAAAATAAGATATGTACATATGTAGGTCTATCTAATATTTCACAGTACATTACATTATTTAGCTTCTGCAGGCTTTCGGCATTTAATGGTTGATTTACCAGCAAGTGTTTTTTTTTTTCTTCTGTTTTTTCTTTTGATAATTATATTATACCAGGCCTGCGAATTTGAGGCATGTTACCACACTCCCATGACTAACACACTCCTGAGACAAACAAAATATCGTACGGCAAATGTATGACAAAAAAATATCCTATGCTGCTTTTGTGAAACTGGGCACTGGTCTTTTGCAAGGGGTGTGATAATCACATGCCTGCTCAAAAACAAACCACAGGCCTGTTATACAGATGTACAATTTTCAAGAAAGGTGTAAACCTAGTTCTGGGTCCCGTTGTTCAAAACCATGTTGAAACTTAGTGCCAGATTTAACTTTAAGCCAAGTTTTCAGATTTGTATGTTGCCCTAAAATAAAACTGCATAAAACTATACTAAATATGAGCTAGGTCTTCTGCAGATATGCTTTGTCTTTGGATAACTGCAATGGCTGCTATGTTTCACTAAAATTTGAAAAAGATGACCAGCATTAGCCAATACACACTCAAACAATCGCGTTATGAAATATGTAATATAACACTGAATAAATACTTTGTTGTGACAAAACCACAGCTTCTTTCCTGATAGAATATTTTACATACACCATTTATAACATAAACTTTTAACATGCATCCAGCATCCATTTATTAACTAATAAATAATAATAACTAATAACTATACAATATTGGAAATATAGAGGTACAATTCAGAATCCTAAATCTCAAAATACTCCCCCAGAATCACAAATTTCAAGTACTTAGATGAAATGATTATTATTCTGTCCACACTTAAAACAAAAATTACAATTCCTGGCAGACTCTGTCCAATGTGGCGTTACAATAACAGAACCACCGGGATCAGAACAACTCACAATTTACATTCTAAGTGGAAACGTTAACACATTTTCAATAGGTTCCCATGGTAACCAAAAGTGCAGGACATGTACCTGTAAATTGATACACATGAAGTTCATAAAATTATTTCACCAGTTTACCCTGAGAAAAGGAAGGCAAAATAATGTACAGTATTTTCAAAGACAATTTACAGCTTCCACTTAGTGCACGCTTCTATTAAATGAGTTGTGCCTCTGTCAATAATACTTTGACTAAATTAACTAGTTCAACTGATATCTTAGAAGCGGCAAAATATTATAAAATTTGGGGGTGCTGAGGCAGCGGAAGTAGTATCTCAGCCCATCAGGCGAGGGTCTAGAGGCACCTAAGTACTACAAGCTCTCGCCATTTATATTGCTGGAGACCCAATTTAGGCGATTTCTGGTGAAAAAATTGTGATAAATCCAGGATAAACTGCACATCGTTCTTCATTTCTTAAGCACTTTTATTCACACCTAGCTCACGCTCCCCCCCCCACCCCCAGCCACCCTCCCGCACACTCACAAACATTCCCGGCTCTGCCGCCTATGCGTGTGCTTAGTAAGCACATTATTGTTTTCTGCAACCACTTGAACTACATGATCAGGACACTTGCCAGTGCAGTTTATAAAAAAAAAATGACAATATAGTCAGAGCATTGTGTTGTAAAACAGAGACCTTGCAGCATAAAGGGACATCACCATGACTCAAGAACTACAAAACTAAGATTTACCAATATGGTATGTTGGTAGCCGTACTGTACACAAAATGCACTTCTTCACACAGAATGTCTTCTCTGACGTTTTGGGGGACGGTTCATAGCAAGGACTTTCATTAACAAGAAGCTATTTTCACGATCTGGGAAATCGGGATCAACTTCATCCTCATCAATGACAGAAGACACTTGGACAAGCTCCGTAGCTCTCGCTAAAGTTGCCAAGGCGGAATCGAGAACAACTTCTGTAGGCCCCTCCTCGATAGAATCTTCACCATTCTCGTGCTGATGTTTAGCATGGAGCTTCAAGTCCTCGAACACTTGAAACTTTTTGCCGCACTCCCCACACTCCATGTTCATGCCATCGTGCGACTTCATGTGAATGTTGTAGTTAATTTTACGGCTGAACTGTTTCATGCAGATTTCACAACGGAATGGCTTCAACTTGAGGTGCGTTTTGACATGGGCGCGAAGCCCACCTTTCTGGGCAAACGTCCTCCCACAGAACTTGCACTGGAAGCTGTGAATCTCAGAATGGGTTTTCTCGTGGTTGTTCAGGCTACTTTTACTGATGAACTTTCGCAAACAAAGATTACACGTGAACGGCCGTTCTCCAGTGTGAATACGAACATGATTCCGAAGCGCTTTCTTCACGCTGAAGCCTTTATCGCAAAACTTACAGATGTAAGGACGTTCTCCCGTGTGAATGCGAATATGCACGCGCAGCGCTTGCGACTCAGTAAATTTCTTCAGGCAGTACAGGCATTCATGATTTCGCACACCTGTGTGTACTTTCTTGTGCTTCTCCAAGCCGACTTTGTATGTGAACGACTTCTTGCAAATGCTGCACTCGAACGGGCGTTCTCCAGTGTGAGAACGCATGTGGATGATGTAACGATGCTTCTCTTTGTATGTCTTGAAGCAGAAGCTACACTTAAATGCGTGTTCATCAGAGTGTATCCCCATATGACGCTTAAGATGATCCACCTGGGCATATGACTTGTTGCAAATCTTGCATTGGAATGGCCGCTCCCCTGTATGAATTCTGTAATGGCGCTTCAAGTTGCTGGCAGTCGGGAAACTCTTTCTGCAGACATCACAGACATAGCTGCGATTCTGCTGGTTTCGCCGCTTAGGCGTCTTGCGTGTCTTGCTCGCCTCTGTCGGTATCACTTCTCCATTAGATGTAGTCTGAGCAATTATTTCTGCAGCCACAGAATCCTCATACACCAGCTCTTCAGCCCTGACTTCTTCCGTCGAATCTGCAAATATGATTTGCTGGCCCGGCTCTCCAGTTTGCGAGCTGGCTTCTGATAAGACCATGAGGTTCTGCTGGGCACTGCCATTTGTGAACTCTCCGAGACGAGTGCTGGCCTCAGACAGAATCAGTAGTTTTTGGTTCCCTGTGAAACGAAGATGTAAACAAGCAAATTCAGAGAAATTGTATCCTACACAAAATATGCTGGTGTTACAAAAGTGAATCTGCACACAAAATATTAGCAAATCAGATAATATTTGAAGCAGTTATTGCATGGAAATCAATGACCAATTAGCAATGTGAGTCCCGGAACTCTTTTAAATATATAAAATGTATCGGCTGTCTTGTTTTCAAGCTTGACCTGAAAGTAGTATGGAGTTAACATGTGAGAAAAGTTTATCAAATTGTGACAATATTTGGAGCAGTTATAGCACTGAAACCAAAGTGTAACGGGCAGAAAGACAGAGAGAAACTGACGAACAATTAGTAAACATCCATCTCACTGTTCTTCTCCTGGTTATACAAAAAGAAAAAAACCAAATAGAAATCACTTCAGCTACTAAGCAACTGACACATTCACAAAGCCTTCAAGTGCTGTCTTCATTAATTGAGTGAGCAACTTTTTGAACAGCTTAATGATCTGATCATCTTCAAATTCCTCTCACAATACACTCATGTTTGTCTTGGATTTATTTATTTATCTGATTGGTGTATTACACCATACTCAATAATAATTCACCTACACAAAGGAGAACAGCCTGGGGAAAACCGGGCAGAGCCTGGGGAAAACCCACGACCATCCACAGACCTTGGCAGACCTTCCTAAGTATGAGCAGAGAGGAATCCAGCAAGCTCAACTTGAACTTACAGCAAGCATGAGAATGCTGTTTGCTGTGTGAATTAATGGTTTCAAACCGAGTGAGAGTTTGAGTATAATAACATCTTACCTTCCACATTAAAATCTTTGCTCCCTGCGGCCAAGACGCTAGAGACATCAACTTCAGTGTTATCTGATAGAACCAGGAACTGGACACTCATTTTTTTTACCACTGGTCAGTCCTGAAACCGTCATAAAACGTGAGTAAATGTTTATAAAATTTCACAGTTTGAAACTTTTCGTTTGTGTTGACCAATGGTAAAGTTTAGGATTACAGATACTTTTATTTCTGACTGCACACATCTTGGCACTTCAAGATATAAAACTATAAAAGACAAAGTCATATTTTATACGAAAAAGTTGTATCCAGTGTAGTTGATCTACACGAGCTTGCGCCTACTTGGTGACAATGACGACAAGGGCCAGGAAGTGATAATAAGAAGCTAAATGGGCGAAATGCTGCTTTTTGCCGATTTCTAAAGTTTAAAGAACTACAGGACTGTGAAATTATCATATTTAAAGGTTCACTCATAAATTTTCCAGAAAAAAAGTTTTTGCCTAAAAGCTACATTTTTCATTATTCCTGCTAGAATCTTATTCAAGGCCTATCTCACCTGGGTTAAATTTAGTTTGTTTTCACCGCCCAGTACTCTTGTCACGAGTTGTAACTTCCTCGCTTGGCGTTCAACATGAAGGGGATAGTGCAACGACTGGTTGACCCGTATCAGTATAATGGCTCGGGCGGGGCGGCTTACTTGCCTTTGGTAAGTCGTCTCAGTGAAGCAGCACTAAATAAAAGAGCGGTGGAAATCCGTCCTGCAACAAGAAGGCACATTACACGCAAATGCACCCTAATGATTCCTTCGTCGTCATATGACTGAAAAATTGTTGAGTACGACGTTAAACCCCAAGCACTCACTCACTCACTCTTGTCACGTGATTCAAGAGCATGCTGGTGATTGGCTCAGAGCAGCTATGACATCACTTCAAAAACTATGAATAAATACTGCTTTGTGGCGGTACTGGCGGGTTGGTACATTCATCATTTGTCGTGAGCATCTCTTCTAAAACTCAAATTAATGACCTCTGTTTTACCATCACCTGACCAATGATCAGTTCCAACATCATTCATGAAACATCATATCCTGAATTTGAAAACCCACAACACCTGATCTGTCATATCTGCCTAACCACGTGTTTCGCGGGTAACACTCCTTCACAGGGCTGTCGAGTCAGGCGTCTTCCTACAGAAGCCATGTTGGTAATTTTAACACCCATTTTACGGAGAGGCCAACAACCTGTTACAAGCAAATAGAGGCGATATTTCCACACAGAAAAGCATTATCTTACTTTAGGTGCATTTTCTTACTTGGATACTCACCTCAAAAATCTTTAATATTCTTCTACATAAATGGATAATGAAGAAAAAGTTGGAAAATTTCGGTCCAACACAAGTTCGCCGAGAGTCTCCTGCGCAGATGTGTGCCTCGCGGAAATCCGGAGACTTGCACAGCCATGACGTCACAGGGAGAAGTCATTGTTTACAATTTCACATCGTATCATTATTTTCTTGTTGACTGCACATTTGGTTTTTTTGTGCCTATAGATATTGTACTTATATGTATGTACAGCTGTATGCTGTCCATTCGCATCATGCTGATGGTCGACTATATTCGTTTTGTTTCACAGTTGAAACAAAACATTGCAAAGCGCGTACACGTGAAGTTCCGCCTTTAACATATAATTGTGAGCATCTTGGACGTTCCGGCATTGTATTATATGTACCGGTACTACACTGCAACAGAGAAAATGCAAAATTCATTCCAGTCACTACAGCACCAGTGCATATACCCAACCAGTGCAAAAACATTGATGAATTCAAATAACTCAGATATTGGAAAATGCAAATACAATCACCAGTACTAACTACTTTAACTTTACTAGTCCAAATAAAATTTTGGACAATAAAAAAAAAAAAGAGACCCTATTTCCTTATTAGAGAAAGTCTGTAATTAATGAAGTAGTTTGAAAAATTATTTATCTTACTGTTTTTCGACTGTAATTTTATATTTTATATACAAGTACATATCAGTGACGGTAGTGGCATTAACTAGCCTTTGTGAAGCTTACCATGCTACTTGAAAAATTTCGGATGTTCACATGAATTCATTTGGAGTGAAATTATGGTGTTTTCTTTCTTTTAAAGAAAGAAAGAAAAGAAAAAGGAAAAAAAAGAAAAGACACAGTGTATGCATCGACAGAGGGCCGGGCTTCAGCAGAAATGTCACAGATCGTATGGATCTAGTTCCTGCATGTCGATCCCGGAATTTGTGAAGCCTCTGATTTCAACTTTAAAATAAAAGCATAAGGCATCAACATTGTTGCAGTCCCCTTAACAAAAATGTAGCACGGCAAAGGAGACGTAAATGCGTGGGTGTACTACATATTAGCGATTGTGGACTGAAACATTCTATAAAATATTATATTTTTTGTATAAGTTTGACATTGTTGCAGTCCCCTAACAAAAATGTAGCACGGCAAAGGAGACGTAAATGCGTGGGTGTACTACATATTAGCGATTGTGGACTGAAACATTCTATAAAATATTATATTTTTTGTATAAGTTTGACTATACATTGTGATAAATAAGCCAAATGTTGAAAACATGGAAAGAGCGAATATGCAATTTATCCCGTTTCCCTGTTATCCTAAAGCTTGAAAGTGTCTGAACGTCCAGAGGTATATCTGAGCTTCCGGGGTCTAGGCCCTAGCAGCTCGCTCTCCAAGCTCTGTACATAGACTTTTGGTGCATCGATGTGCAGTTTACGCTATACGTGGACGTGATGGGTGATACCCTAAAGGTCAGACAGACTTCTACGCGGACAATTTCACTAAAAAAAACAACGACTTCAACCCTACCTTTTTTTGCCATTTACCAATTCCATAAACGCCCGAAATGTCATATGTCAACGCCAGCATTGATAAACTATCCTTACACAGTAATCCAGCCGTTTAAATTTTCGAATCGCACGACTCATATCAATGTTTGTCATGTTTGGATTTTTTTTTTCATCTTCAGGCGGTGACGGGCCGCAAAAAATTTATCCTACCCAACATTTTGTTTACAGTGCATGCAATTCTGAAAGAGAATGTTGCGTTGGATCAAATTTTCGCGGCCCATCACCTTGCCGGATGTTGAAAACAAAGTCCAAACGTGGCGGATGTTAATTTGACTTGTCCGATTCAAACTGCTGGATTAGGATTACTGTTGAAAGATGATTTACCAATTCTGGCTTTGATACATTGACATTTCGGTGGATAGCGAAAATAAGGTAGGGTTGGAGCCGGGTTTTTTTCTTAGTGAAATTTTCCGCGTGGAAGCCTATATACCCGAAGCTGGGCGTTACGATTGGGTTAAGATGCGTGAAGGTTTTGTTTTTTATTTTTGTCACAAGAACTACTCGGAAAGTGATTGTAATAATTAGCCAAATCTGTGTGTACATTGTGCAAGCTGCACTGTATATTATTGACTATATACAATATAAACTCTAACGCTCAAAGCATAATATATGAACATTAATTGTATTTTGAGTAACCTTTTTTGGATGATAAATGATTTATAATGCCCGCATTTATTGAGCGTGTTTATGTATAGGACGGAGTGGGACCTTTTCCTTTTCGTATTTTGTGTGTTGGCCTTGAAAAGGCATGACAACATCGGCCTTAGATTTTTTCTTTCTCGGGTTTTTTTTTTTTTAACATCAGATTTCTAGATAATTCTTATATACCTCACATGTAACTTACGGCACTAGTCTAACTCATAACACTTCTACGGGAAACTTTTTTGTTTCTTTTTCTATACGTGAGCCAATTTGTATAGCAATATGAAACTGAAAGAGCGAATTGTAACGGTATGCATTTACAGTACACTGATATGTTTTGAGGATGTTCCTTACAGCGACGGACATGTATATAAATGCAGGTACAGGACTAGATATATTCCCATTATGGAAAAGGTTTATGCACCAAGACAATTAACCATTCTTCCTTGGTGTGTTTTGTCATTGCAAGATAGGTGAGTCAAACTGCTGTGTCGAAATCCGTACCAAAGGTCAAAGCGAGGTCAATAAGCCATATGCGGAATGCTGACGTCAGCGTGAAGATCACGTGAGCTGACGCGGGAGCGAGGCACATGCATACCGGCGGCCATTGTTCTTGGGGGTCGTAGTGTTTGATTTCGGAGGAAACTACAGACCATTTTACCTTGGAAGATACCATTAAGGGCTAGGATAACTGTGCAAGACCATTGTGTGAACTTGAACAGACTGTGTGTGACACAAGCCGTGGACTTTTTACGGACTTTTTCGGGAGAACATTTAGTGTGATGTCTACGAGTGTGGATCAGGTACGGTCGTGAAAGCCATGCGCCATTTCTCCGTGTCCCTTTATCAAGATTTCGGGGAGCGCCGAATTATGGCGCTTCGAAAAAAAAGCTTATCTGCCTACGGATATTACCGTTGCACAACCGACACTTCTTTGATTTAACGAATCTTTTCTTTCTCTTTCATGTGATGCCTTTTTCGACTGTCCAGCGAACGAAAGGCCAACAAAACGCAGGTAGGTTTTGCAGTGGAGTTTTAGGATTTCGACTGAACATGTTGCCGACGCGTTTCACTTACGTGGCCTACTAACTCAGCTCTCGACTTCCGCTGCCAACTCCCCTTTTTAGTTCCGCCTTATGAAACGGGTTTGCAATCGCCAGAAGGAGACACATGAATAGTAACAAGAATTGGCCTGTTTTTTGTTTTTTTTTTTCAAGAGAAGGTAGTGTGCTGGGATCTCCTGATTCGTAAACACAATGACCAATGAACACCAAATATTTCATATCAAACCGGATTAAAACGAATCAGAGTGTTGTCGCCATATTTACCTAGCGGTTGCATCTTCCAAGTTATATTGGTTATATTTGTCAAAAGTTTATTTTTTGTGTGTATTGAGTTTTATTGTTGCAGAGGGTACATGAATATTTTAATATGGAAAGTGAATATTTTCATTAATCCAATTAAATCAATCCCTGCAATTTTAAAGTCCTCAAAGCTAATAAATTTCTAATTTTACATCAGGAATATTGTTTGAAGAAAAATTGTTATATTATTCTCTGTAAAATAGACTAGAGCCTAAATGTTTAGTGTTGGACAAGTACAATTCACTGTCAGAGGATATCTTGGCACTGAATTATGAAATGTATGGATTTCACACAAAAGTGTTCTGAACTTTTGAAGCTGTTTGTAAACATTGTCCTATTCATGAAAATTGTGTTCACTGATCACTGTACGCGTCTGGCCATCATATAATAACTGAAAAATTGTTAGGTATAACAGAAAACCTCAAGCATATAATATGCTTACATATACTAATCAGCGACATTTGCAGTGTGACGGTTCTTCAGATGTGGTGAAATTTTACAGCAAATAAATCTAAGTTGACCATTATAAATAAGCTGATAATTTAAGACTGCAGACATCTGAGCATTTCTCGATTAACTTATAGACACAGTGGTAAAGAACATTATCTACATACATGTAAGATGAAAGTTAATACAAGACTCTGCTTCATGGCCTCATAAGTTTAAAAAGTATGCTATTCAGGTTGTTAAGTAATATTATACTTCATACTATAATTTCCAGCAGTTCTCAGAATATCATCCAGTGTTGTTTGTTCCTCTTCCTCGTGATATCTTTCCCCTCTCTTGCTGCATGGTTTCAAATTTGATCGAAGGAAGTTTTGTATAGATTTGTAAGATTCCGCAACGTGTGACAGTGGTCTTTTGCCCTTTGTTGCATTTCTCTCTGTTGTTGGCATTGTAAATTTTTCTTCAGCATGGTGACATTCACCCTGAGAATGGGCCTTTTACTTGATCTCAATCAATCAATGATGCCGTACCATGCCAAGAGAAAAAATCGAGGCTTTCCAGTAACTGTATGTGTTGTCAAGAAATGCTCAAATTTTTGCTTTTCCTTTGATAGAAAAGTTATTCGTACAGCTCAACACTAAGTCTTGATTTAGAGCTACCAATAATTTAGCTTTCAAATCTTGTGAATTTGGAGATCTAGCGCAAATGTTTTGGAGCATGAAAAGACGTGGCACAGCTGTGCCAGGGAAATGCATGTGGTTTGTCAAGGCTGACCTAGGACGCAAGAGGGTGGGTGTAGCAAATATTTTTAGCTTAGGGGATCTCATGACCAGTGAACAGGTACCTGCATGATTTAGCTTTGGATAATGTTTTAAATGCAGTTGAAATTTTCACAGTGGTGCAAAAGTTTTGGTTATTTGTGCACCGTATGGCTATATTTTTCTTTTTTAGTTTGTTGTATGCTTTTATTTATACATGTATGCGTTGATGTGTATACACATGTTATACTTCATGTAATTGTCATCAGGAGGTTTAAAACAGACTCCTGGTGCTTAGGCTGATCTCCATTTCAAAAACAGTTGTACACAATTACCTCCCCTTTGTTGGATTATTACCAGAGTATATAAAATAACCAACCTGTCATTGTACCTTATTTGCCTATCGTGCTGCCTAATGATGCTAGTGTTCTAAAATCAATCTTTGTGATTTGAACTCTTGAGCTAGCTTTTAGTTTAAGTGGCTTGTTGTTTAAGGTTTATACGGCAAGGAAAGGAGAAGTTTAATGTCTTTTGCATGCAATGTCATACCTGAAAATATACTGTGGTTCTACTAACAGGGAAGCTCTGAGAAGCCACTTAAGTATTTGGTTTTTGAAAGTTAACTGAAGGCATGTGTTGTGCTATGCTGTGCACAGTTTAAATGATGTTTGAAGGAAGATAACCAATATTGTGATGTCATTCGTTTTCAGTGTCCAATGGCCCTGGTGGAAAAGAGACAATGAAAGATGAAGATTTTGACCCCTACCATCAGAGCCAGCCTCATCAGGTGAACTATTTTTTCTATTTGTTTATGAAATTGTGTGTAAATTGCACTTGAATCTGCAACGTACATGTAGTTACACACATTAACCTATTTCAAATGGTCCAACCCGACCCCGATGGCTCATTTGGTAGAGCGTCCGCTTTGGAGGTGGTAGATCCCGAACCAATCCTGAGTGTCACACCTAAGACCTTAAAAGAGGAAGCTGTAACTTCCTCGCTTGGCGTTATGCAACCCTGAAAAATTGTCAAGTACAACATTAAACCCTTTGCACTCTTAAGTGGTCCACTGTTGTATAAGTGAAATATTATTGAGAACAGAGTAAAGCACCATTCAAATAAATATTTCAGGTGGTTGTCACAAAATGTATTGCTGACGAAGCCACACTCTTTCAGAAGTAATTCTGCAACAACAGCGATGCCACATGCATTTGGAATCAAATTCACTCAAATTCACTGGTAATATGTTCCATTATTCATGGCAAAGTCCTTTTCTTTCTGCTTGTGCTGATGTGATACTCAAAATCTTAAACTTAAAATATTGATATAACTCGTGGATCACACACCAACAGTAGGAAACGAAGCGAACGATGTAGAGATATTTACATATATTTCTTCGTGAAAATCCTTGTTCCTTTGCTGTTTAACCTGTTGTCATTCTAAATGTAAGCATTCTCTCATGAAAGTAGACCACAGATTTTCGGTGGGAAAAGATTTGGGTTCGACTGCTTGATATCTGATTTCATGTTATGTCAAGGTGCCTTATAGCGAGGCTACACTGTATCAAAATTTTTATTTTATCATGAATGCCATCTGGGGTGTAATCATTGTAATGAGTAAAAACATATTGTTTTTTTATGTAGCATGTACATGTATATATCCAAGTCCAAGGCCAAATACAACTTCTTGATTTTGATGTTCTTTTAAGGTCAAATAGTTTATGATAAAAGCGAAGAAGTTTTTACAGCATTAAGTTGTCTGACATGATTTGATATGTCAAGGTGGGGATATTGAGTTTCAGCATTACAACATTGCATTAACATAGGTGGGTTTACAGAGAAAATTTATTTTTCTGAGTTGATGACTTATTTCCTAAAAATATGAAGTATTTTGAGGGTAATTCAAAAGATTGAAATGCTCTTCTGTGGATTATTTTCAATATTGTTTGTACTTATCCATGTTAAAATGGGCTGATGAGCCCTCCTATGCCCTATGGTATATCAGTAGCATTATGGACAAAGGTGCACACCATAACATTTTCACACCAAGTATCTGAACTCCCATATTCAAGCATATTTTCGGCCTCAAATTCATCTAAACATGTTATAACTTTATATGAAATAAACTAATTTCTATGTTTTGTCTTTTCCCATGTGTCTCCCTTGGATTGGTGTGCTTGTGCTGATGTGTTGTCATGATGACTTCTGATTGACAAACAGCCCACAGGATACAACGCCCCTCCCATGTCCAGCCCAGGAGATCCTTACAGCATGTCGAGCTACTACAACGCCTCCATGGGCTTCCCTTACCTAGGCCAAGGGGGAATCGGAGATGGTGCCTGGTCCAACGGTGGAGATGCGATTTTCTCCATGCCCAACTATGACTACAATGGAATGTTTGGAGGGTTTGGATACCCACAGTTCAGCTGGGACTTCCCCGGAAGCGAGTACTGGAGCAACCCAGGTCAGACTCGCAAGGACAGCCGCGACTATAACGACTATTATCGTACGGACGCAATGCCGCCCATGGAAGGGTATGCAATGAATGGGGATATGGACCGACAGGCCGCCATGATGAAAAGCATGGAGCAAGGCCTGAAAGGGATGAGCGTCAATGACAAACAGGACGGCTCAATCCCGAATGACGTGGTCCACTTGGGCAATGGTGACCTTGGAGGTCCTGTGTCAAACTCTTCTCAAGCTCCCAAGAAAGCATCATGGGCGGCCATTGCAAGTACACCAGCGCGCCCGCAGCCCCCAGTCAAGACAAGAACTATCCCGAGAGCACCTGTCAATCCCAATAAACATATGGACATTGGGACATGGGACAATAAAAACAACCCAGGGAATAAGCAAATGCCCGTGACTGTTCGACAGGCTTGGGGCCCCCCTCGAGGTAGATCTGGGCCTTATAATGGGCCCCAAATGGGCAACTCTGGCGGGGTGAACTCAGGTGTGCCTAGTGGACAGCCTAACGCCAATCCCGTCATTGCTCATCCGGTGTTGGAAAAACTGATATCCGCCAATCAGTACAATCCAAAGGAGTTTAACTTGAACCCAAAAGGCTCTCGTTTCTTCATCATTAAGAGTTATTCTGAGGACGACATTCATCGCTCCATCAAATATAGCATTTGGTGTAGTACGGAGCACGGTAATAAACGTCTGGACGCAGCGCACCGGGAACGCGAGGGCAAAGGACCAATCTTCTTGTTTTTCAGTGTGAACGGTAGTGGTCACTTCTGTGGAATGGCCCAAATGATGTCTGGTGTGGACTATCATACCAACAGCCGGGTATGGGCTCAGGACAAGTGGAAAGGACAGATCGAGGTGAAGTGGATCTATGTGAAGGACGTGCCCAACAGCCAACTGCGGCACATTCGCTTGGAAAACAATGAAAACAAACCTGTGACCAACTCGAGGGACACTCAGGAGGTCCCTCCTGAGAAGGGCAAACAGGTGTTGAAAATCCTACACAACTATCGCCACACGACGTCAATCTTTGATGACTTTAGTCACTACGAGAAGCGTCAGGAGGAGGATGTGCCGCCGGCGCCAATGCCCAAGGCTAAGGTAAATGCTTCATAGGCTGGGGAAGGTCCCATCTGATGAAAATAATCTGATGGAAATTTTCTGTCAGTCTGGAAATTTTTCGCTAGTGTGGTACGTCCCATCACACTGGGGAAAATTTCCCGTCCTAATCTGGGGATATGTCCCATAGGTTTGGGAAATGTTTTGTATATGTGGTAAATGTACTTACAGTTCCTGGTTTTAGAAAAGTATTATATGCTATCATTTTGCAGCTATAAAACGTGTACGCATGGTCCTGTGTTAAATATGAAAACGCAAACTGTTTCTGGTGAATGTTTTGGTAGGTGGGTATATAGTTTTGTTAAATACTTATGTCTGTGTGATAGCCATGACCTGCTTTTCTCAGAAAATTTGTCATTGTCTGGAATCGTGTTATTTGTCATGGTAAAACCATATTTATTGATTTTGCATATAATAAGACATGGATTTGCTCTGGTAAGAATTCCCATGTACATATTTAGTTAGCCTAAATTTGAAATCAGGGTGCCTCATTTCCAGATTGTCTCCTATATTTCCTGTCTCTCCCATGTAATTTTTGTCATGATATTTGTGTGTCTCATAAACAGTGAAACATTCCTTCAACCCCACCGTCCCCTATCCCAACAATCCTCCTCTCTGGCTAAGCCTCTGGGCACATGTACATGCAGCGTTTTATTATGGTTCAAATTGTATATATGGAAGAATGTATTTTAAAAGTTCAGATGGCATAAAGAAGTGTTGAGTATGAATCAGTATGAGAATATGAATCATGAATCTCACCAATGCAGTCACTGTGAGTTCAAATCCAGCTCATGCTGGCTTCCTCTCCGGACGTACGTGGGAAGTTCTTGCAGCAACCTGTGGATGGACATTGGTTTATTTGAGCTCTGTCTGGTTTTCTCCCTCCAATAATTCTGGCCACCGTCGTATAAGTGAAATACCAGTACTCGAAAATCACCAATCACTGAAGCAAATCAGTATTTTCACAGTCTCCCTGTTTGTTGGGCTTCGATAACATTAAACACTCTATGATACTTGTGGTGTGGTGAGGCTGTTTTCCCCCAATTTAATGCTTGTTGAAAACTGACGTTCCACCAAGTCAATATGGTGTGGATATCTGCACACCACACACTGTAAAATTGGTCATTAACTTCACCATGATCGGTGTGATACAACTGACATCCGTTGTACCGGTATAAGTGAGAAATCATTGACTGTGGTGCTACATGTAGCTACACAACAATCATAAAGTAAATGTACATGTATGGGAATATCTGGATCTGAGATCCGTTTCATTTTTCCCAGCTTAGCTCTCAGAAATCTAGATCTGTTCCATTCACTAACCTGGAACTCGGTCTTTTCGTGTGTGCTGTCCTCAAAATGTCCAAGCTGTATGCTACCAAAACATGTTTCCCATAATGATCAGTAATTCTTGCTTCATGTGACCTGGTTATTTGTGAATAATAAAGACCATAACGTCACATTTAACACATGTATGTTACATCGGCAACAAGCCAAACTTCACTTACCACCATTTTCAATTAGAATCGGTTCCTCTCAGGCTCTACGTGGGAAGGTCTGACAGCAACCTGCAGATGCTTGTGGGTTTCTCCCTGGCTCTGGTCAGTTTTCTTCCACCATAATGTTGGTTGCTGTCGTATAAGTGAAATATTCTTGAATCAGCTGCACTTGGTACCGTGCATAAGAGCACCCAAGTCCACCCTAGCACATTCCCACATAATAAGGTGATATGAATTCAGAATTACTTTAAGATCACAGGACACCTTGTTTCGTGGCCTACAGCACTGACACTTTGGAGACAGCACAGGACTGAGTTCCAGGTTAGTAAATGTAATGAGTTGTTAATGTGGAAGCTAAGCTGGGAACATGGCCATCCAATCTCAGAGCTAGGAAATTACGAATATTCTCAGTTGATTTAGGAGATGTACATGTAGGCTACATGTAGACATGTCTTTGACTCCTTCCACATGTTCAAATGTGACTCCAAACCTATGCCTGTACATAAGGTTTATCAGGTACCCAAATGTATAAGAGCTGCTTTTCTGCCAAACTCGGTTTAGTTCACTTAAAAAGTACAAGTACACTGTAGAATTTTGCGTGTCACAGTGTAAAAAGCCTAGCCAAATGGAAGAATGCATGTTTTTCATTGGCTTGGTGTAAACGTTAAAATTCTGGCAAAAATTGAGAAAGTGGGTTTGACTTTCAAGTTAGTTTCAAATAATGTCTTTCGAAGTTGAAAGGTGTTAAAATTACCAGCATCCGCTGTGAACAGCTGTGAACTCTGGAGAGCTCTCCGTTGCATGAGGTTAAGCTTCAGATTGCAATGATAAAAATGTCTCTGGATGGAAACTGAAAGGGTGCTGACCCTCAAAGTACATGTGTGCGCTAATGATGTTAAAGGTTTGCTCCACTGACAATTGTACAGCGTTGGCATGCCACCAATATCTTGTGGATGCTTTCATCATTTCCATGGCAGTGACAGAGTGCATGTACATCTTCGTGGCCACATTTATCAGAGTCTTCAGTGCAGTCTCTTAGAGCCGGAACATGGGAAGGTCTGCCAGCAGCCTTCGGATGGTTGTGGGTTTTCCCTGGGCTCTGCCCTGTGTCCTCCCACCATAATGCTGGTTGCCGTTGTAAAAGTGAAATATTCTTCAGCACGGCATAAAACATCAATCAAGTAAATAAATAATGGATCTTGGGGCAGGGTATTCATGTAGATTTCTACGCATCTTCTAGCCATAATACACAGGATTACTGGGGTTCAATGCCTGCCTTGAGCCAAGACTTTGTAGATTCTCCCTTTCCCCTCTCACTGTTTGTAGGGGCCTTGCTGACATTAGAGACTTTTAGTTAGAAGTCACAAGTTCAGCTTGTATCTTCAAAGTAGAATAAGTAAACTTATTGTAGTTTAAAGTTAGAAGTTACAACTTGTAACTTCTAACTAAAGGTCTCAAATCAGCAGTCCTTGGCATTGGTATGGCCATGTACACAATGTTCAAAGAAGACCGCTTGTTTGTCCTTCAGCAATATGGTGTGCAAGTCTGTGCATGTTCCTGTATGTCACAAGGTGGAAAGTTGGTAAGTGACTTACCAAGGGTCTGTGGTTTACCCCTGGCACAATGGTTTCTTCATCCATAAAATAGATCACCATGATATAAGTGAAAAATTCTAGAGCATGCCAGGTGTTAAACCAGTCAACCATTCAGTCATGAAGTGTAGTTAACATTCATTCTTTGTGCAGTGTTAAGAACGTTAAAAATAATTGACTTGTGTCAAAACGACATTACCCCTAAACTTTTTGTTGACATTATTGATGTCTGGTCAGGCTTTAATCATTCATGTATATGTGTATCTCCATGTATGATCATTTTCCCTGCATTTCATTTTATGGTATGTAGTACAGTTCTGACTTTTTTATATAGAAAATATTTGCATGATTCAGCGGCGATGTTTTGTGTGCTATGATTAAGTCAAGGACACTATTTCCTTGACTCTCTGTTATATTTATACAATACATAAATGGCAATAAATTTGACTTGTAGGCATGTAGCATGTGTTCATGCAGTCAGAAGTCACAAAAATATAGTTAGGCATTTTAGGACATTTTTCATTTGTGTTCTGGTATCCTAATTTTTCAATTCGTGAAGACTAGAACATTTACTGGGCCATGGGAGATAACTGGGATATAACCATAGAATACATTTGGTCATTTGCTCTGACTTGCATGTGCCCTAGTGACATTTTTTTTTTCTCTCCATATTTTCTCTGTATACTCTATATGTCTGAAGTCGAAGTAGAATGAGTGTAAAATTAAAAGTGTGATCATTGAGCATAATCTGACACTGGCTGACTTCCTCTCCAAAAGAGACGTCTCTATATGGAGTGCAATCGGATATATCACGACCCAAATCTTGTCCCCCTAAAATCTGTGGTGTACTTTCATGCGAGAACACGTAAGACTGCAAACGGATAAAGATTTTTCCCCAAGAAATATACGTAGATAACACAAGATCATATGCTTCATTTTCAACTGTTGGTGTGTGACTCGTGTTATTTGATATTTTAGGCTTAAGCTTTTCAATAATATGTGAGTATAAGCAAAAAGAAATGGATTTTTCTATGAGTAGTGGAAGAGGTTGTTACTGGTTATATTTTCTTTGTGAGCGAGTTTGATTCCGTACGCATGTGTGATGTTGTTGTTGCTACTTCAACTTTTCTCTTTATATCATGGCCACAGGGGGAACCAATGGTAAACCATACACCAATTCACGGCATGTCCGATAAATCCTTTCCAAACAATGGGTGCGGTCCAAAGTGGTTTCAGCTTTCGCTCTTACTCACCCGCACATGCAACATCTCGCGTATATTCCACGGGGTAAGCACACACAAGACCCAAATTAACCTCACAGTCATCGCTAAAGTGGCAGCCATTTTGCCTTTGCCACAGTTATGGGTCTTGAAAAAGTTATCGTTCCTAGATGGCACATGTGCGTTAAACCTGAAAACACGAGCCTAATGGCCACCTTGTACAGAAGTGGTTTGCCATTTGTCGTGAAAACGGGGCTGGTGTACCATTACTGAAGGGAATATACCTGGCATAATGTGTGTGCGGGCGAGCTGAGAGGTAAGAGCCAAAGTTGACACCACTTTTGGACTGCAGCCATTGTTTGGAAAGACCTTATCGGACATGGCGTGAATCAGTGTACGGTTTGCCATTGATTCTCCCTGTGACTACGATACTCTGCCAGTCCAATGTAAAGAGAAGAGTTGAAGTAGCCATCAGGGCCTCGTTGCAGGATTACTTCCACATGTGTGTGGCTTCGTCAGCAATGCAGAACACTGACAGGCATACCTCATAAAGGGATTCATATCTGTACTCTTTCAGTAAATGCTGATAGCTTTAATTAGATTATTGAATGGCTATAAAGAGAGGTGTGAAACTGCAGGGAGTGAGCTTTGGCTTACAGGCATGCAGAAGTGTGAGAGTTGAGATAAACTCTCAGAGTACAGATCTGTATTTCTGAACGTTTGAGAATGGCTTCTTCATATTTTTTTCTCTCTCCATTTAATACATTGATTTAGCATGATATACATTAATATGGTGAACATGATTATTTCCTTTTGTTGAGTAGCTGTAACGCGGTAACATGATCGGGTTGACAGTCATCTGCAGTCCGCCATTTTGAATATGAGGCATGTAAGCTCCAGGAGTTACTACTGATACAAGCAGACATGGACAAATTGGATACCAGATGTGTTGTAGCTTTGTTTTTGTTTTTTTTTTTTTTTTTCATTTGAAAATGAAGTGGATGAAACTAGGTTACTTGAATTCAGCTTGTGGAAATGTTTAACATGCACCGAGTTTTGTAGATCAGCTGATTACACAATGCGAGGCTAGCTTTGCCAGATATGACTTGTAGAATGGTGCTGAAATGCTTGAATCCTTGGGTAACAAAAAATCTCATACATTTATACTAAACTAACAATAAGAGGGAAGGTCTGTCTGCAACCTGCGAATGGCTGTGGGTTTCCCCCAGATTTTGCATGGTTTCTTCCCACCATAATGCTGACTGCCGTCGTATAAGTGAAATATTCTTGAGTATGACGTAAAACACCAATCAAGTAAATAACAATAAGAAAGCACTTGATGAAACGCGTTTTACATCGATAAAACTTTGTTCAGTGTCAAAATCATAGACTGTAACCCTGTATACTGTTGCCCTATATAGTGGATCGGGGCCTCCGTGGCTCAGTTGGTTAGCGCGCTAGCGCAGCGTAATGACCCAGGAGCCTCTCACCAATGCGGTCGCTGTGAGTTCAAGTCCAGCTCATGCTGGCTTCCTCTCCGGCCGTACGTGGGAAGGTCTGCCAGCAACCTGCGGATGGTTGTGGGTTTCCCCCGGGCTGTGCCCGGTTTCCACCCACCATAATGCTGGCCGCCGTCATATAAGTGAAATATTCTTGAGTACGGCTTAAAAGACCAATCAAATAAATAAATAATATATAGTGGATCCCAAGGTGAGGTAGCCTTGAACGCGCTCCGGAACCTGTCCCCAAAGTGGCGCGCCATAGTCAGGGTATACTGTAATTATAATACATGTAGGCATTTTCATTGAATTTTTGGTTATTTCTGTGTTAGCATTAATTTCTTATTAAAAATGCTCATCTTTTTCATTGGCACTAATAAAAAATAGATTTATCAACTCTGTCACCCCCTCCCTGTGTACAGACAGAATCAGGTGATGCCAAATAAAAAATTCAAGGGTTGGGTTGGCCTCGCCAGAGCTGCTGAATACATAGTAAATGTTGGATATGGAATCAACTTTTTCTTGTTTTTGTGTGACAAATCAATTTAGTATACATAGTAAATGTTGGATATGGGGTCAACTTTTTCTTGTTTTGTGTGACAGATCAGTTTTGTATACATATACACATGTGTGTGTCAGTACTCATATTTGCATTGCTTGACTTCCTAGTTTTCAAAACTTCATTCATTTTCAGATTGTAAAGTTGAAATATTTCACTCCAAGCTTGATAATCAACTTACCTCATAACATACATGTAACGAGTTAAATGTCCGCTAATGTTTGCTTGGATTGGCTGATGTCTTTGATTGACAGCAGGAAGTTGTCATGGAGATGAAGTTCAGGGCCCGTATTTATCAAGCAACTTTTACCTTAAGTCGTAAATTGCAAGTCTTTAAAGGCGAAACTGAGAACAGGAAGGAGCACAAATGATGCTTAGTACATTGTTCTGCAGTAAAGAATCTGTGTATGAAGTATAAAGTTTGTAGAGCAAAACATTTTAGCTGCAGCTGTGTTTGAATGTTTGACTTAGGCCTTAAGACGTTTGATAATTACGGGCCCAGATATTCACTTGTGAAAACAAGCACTTAAAGAGTTAGACTTGTGCATAACAGTGATGGAATAGGGTTGTATTCAAGAGTTATCTTAATGTTTCTTTCTGTTCTAGGGAGAGAAGAGGAGCCAACAGCCTCGCCCAAACTAAGAAAAGACAACTCTTGCTGCACAGACTCCATGTGTTAAAGACCCATATTATCTTTCAGAAAAGAACGTTTATTGACAACTCTAAGCATACATTTACAATGCAGGAGTCACAGACGGGTGCACAAGAGAAATGTGTATACAGATAGAAGCTGGAAAACTTTTGAAAAGACAAGACTTAAAATGAAAACTATGTGACATTCAAATAGACTTGAGAACTATATAAATACATATATATTATTCTATATCACGAAAACTTTGGAAGACTAATGTGACAGAATGAGGATCAGACCTCGATAGCTATAAAATGACATGATGAAATGTTAGCTGCCATTTTCCTTGTGCAACGGAGAGATTCAAGCAAGCTGGGGGAATTGCTGCCGGAGTTTGTCTTGGCAGTGACACGGACGCAAATGTGCACTGTTTCGTGGTAGGCCAGAAGGAGTGACATGGGCAAAACTTATGGCCTTGTATTTCTGCGTTGACAATGTGAGTGAAATGTTGCGTTGGCGAGAACTCACACAATTTTGTGTGTTCAGAAAAAAAAAACTTACTGGAGCTTGCCTGTGTGTGAAGCCCATGGTTTTTTTTACAATTCTGTGTATCTGTTTTACCCAATTGGACATTGTCGGTTCAAGGAAATCTGATGTGGAGAAATAAGTGCTTTTCGATTCCGCGATCCGACTGGTGTTGGCAACCAGCCCTTTTGGCAGTGCATTCATGGGACCAGCCTCTAGCCTAAACCACTGTTTAAAACTGAAAACTACTGTGATGCTCTCATCTTTTTTTGTTGTTGTTTTTAAAGGATGGATTTTTTTGGAAAGCGCTTTGTCATTTCAACAAGAAGTACCCCATTGATATAAATCTGCTCAAAATTGCGCTGCAAAGCAAATACTACAGATGAGCAAGAACGTTGCAGCCTTAGTGCACAGCTTCACATCAAGGGAAAGAAGCTGGATGGGATTGATTTCTTGTGTTTTCCATCTTGCTGGTTTGCTTTGCATACTAAAAGGAAATGGAAACCGGTTTTATATAAGACAGTCATCTGGTTTAAAATGTGTTTCTTTGCTGACATATGGGGAAACATTGCCCTCCAATGCTTGGATGGGGATTCTGTGTGTGCCCATTCCAGGGAAGTTGAACACCGTAAATGTAGAGTGGTTTGGGTGAAAAATTATGACCTTCAGTGAGGGAGTGTGTGCCTGGCAACTCTTGTGTTGCTTGTTTCCACGAGACCAGAACCGGCTGATCAAAAACTGTGATGTCTCTGACTGAATATAAACACGAGAAACTGCGACAGTTCTTGGTGGCAGGGTAGATAGGCAAGAGCCAGTTGGAGGTGCATTGTGAAATTGCATGGGACATGTGTAAAGCTGTCAATTCATCAGTCCCAGTGATGTACAGTCTTGTTGAGATAAACGAATAACATGTTTTGGGTGGTTAAAATTTGCTGAAATGGTTCGCTGGAAAGCAGTGTTTATAACCACATGGAGCAATTCATGGTTTTTCATAGTTTTTATAACTCAACCAAATCCTAAAGTGTAAAACAGTCCTGTGATTTTAGTGAAATGTTGTAAGTTTCTGCAAAATAGACGATCATATTCTCATTTAACGCCATTTAGAAACGCGGTAGGCTACTCTATGTGAGTGCAGATTATCACCCGTTAATCCACTTAAACTTGCAGGTTCTCTTCATGTGATTTCCTGTTTTAGTAATTCTAAAACAATCGTTAATTTAGGATCTTTTTATTTGAAACACATTTGAAGACTTAAAGCCAAGTCAAGTAAATGTAGTCTAAAAATGTCAGAAGCCTCAGGAAGAGACTTTGCAAGCAGTAATCAATGATCCAATCAAGAAAATGAAAAAAAAATTTTCTTTTAAGTTCTCTTGACTTTCAATACTTTTGAGGACATGGAAACAGTTTTGATTTGTGGCAATTCCCAGCACCGACCCCCAACACCCCGATCCCCAACCCCCACCACCAAAACTCATATTCAACAAACCAACAAAGAATACTCGATAACTAGTACATGTACTTTTCAATTAGTTCTGCAAAGAGCAATAGAGTAAGAATTGTCCTTGGTTACTACATGGTAACAAACTGTTCTAAAATTACATACAGTCAGCAGATTGAGCAGGTAAAATTTATAGAAGACATCCTTGTCAAGGCTGCCTTAGCCAGTAGAAGATTCGCCATGTTGATAATGTGAAAGCCATACCTGATGGAGCCCATAGGCTTTATAGAGGTCTAGTATTGTATCGTCCTAATGTATCAGGACGATACTTTCACTGCTGATAGATCTCAACGATTAAAAATACACAAAGCATAGGCGACAAGGTAAATTCAAAGCAATGAGAAGTAAGACCAAGGCGTCCACTTCAATCCTGTAGTTTACATATACCTGTCAAATTTCTACCCACCCTTGCTGTGCACCAAATTGGAAAACACCAGTCTTTGCCTGCAGACTTGTAATCTAGTCCCAAACTGTCTTCAAAGTGACATTTCATTAATAATGAAGCCCTTGGTTGTTTCACCCTACTATGCCCCCACCCACCTTTTGCCTTGTGTTTTGTCTTGCTCGCAGAAATTAACTCTCCCAGCTGTCTGGTGATTTTGATATGTACACAGTTTTCCTTTTATCTGCATGACCCAGTGTTATGACTTCAAAAAATATGCGAGTGGACATCATTTCCCGGAAGAACTGCGCTTCTAATTGGCTTGAAGAAATGATAGGCATTTTTGTGAATCTTGGTGTTAGTCTCAATGCCACCCTTAATTAGCCGCATTTACCATCTGTGATTCATCAAATCTGAACTAATTCTATGTTAAAGCTTTTACTTCATAAGTGTGCAAATACCATCTGAGCATTTTACTTGGGAAACGTTCGAATCTAAGCGTGTATTACTGTACGCTATGCAAAAAAAAAAAAGATAAACGTTTACACAAACCTGAAATATATACTGGATTCAGACTGCAAAGGGAGATAAGTTTCAATCTTGGTTTTAATGGTATGTGTTATTATGAACAGTTGTCTCCCCCTAACTACTAGAACAGCCGATTTACCCCATCAAAGTTAAGAATCCAGTTAATAACGTAATTTTGGTTGTTCCAGTGCTTGTCTTCTGTTGAATTTGTAGGAAATTTTAAAACCTAGGTAACAACTTAAGCGTAAAATCTCCAAATTTGTGGTACATGACTGACACGAAAAATGTAAATTCTTAATTGGTGCCCCAGAACCTTGGAGAGACCCAGAATTGGCACGAATGACAGCACGAAAGATCACATTTTGATGTACCGTTTGCCGCAGAGGAACTTGTTAAAGGAACTATACTGATTTTCGCGCATGCCAACTAAGTTAAAGAACAGAATGGACTCGTTGGTGTAGAGGGACACGTGTTGGCCCTTCAGATCGAATCAGATCTGCTTCTCATGTTGTCCAAGGATTATTGGCTAGTTACATTTCTTTGATTCTTGCTATGAATAAAACTGTACTGTATACGACTGTAACCCTCTTTTGTGTTTGGTTTTGTTTAGTCTCTTAATAAGGCCGGGGTGGTTAGCGTACCAGTGCGGCGAAATCATCCATGTAGGAGCCTCTCACCAATGTCGTCACTGTGAGTTCAGCTCATTCTGGGTTCCTCTTCAGCCGCACGTAGGAAAGCCTTGCAGCAACTTGCGGATGGTCGTGGGTATTCCCCGAGCTCTGCCCAGTTTCCTCCCACCATAATGCTTGCCGAGGTCGCATGAGTGAAGTGTGCTTGAGTATGGCCTACAACACCAATCAAATAAATTCTTGAACAGGTAATTTAAGCAATGGAGCTCACCAGCCCTCCATAAAGGGAAACTGAGGGAATAGCAGTTTGTTTCCTCCACTTGAATGACAATACCAACTGTGATTATTCATGATCACTTCAACTTAAAATTAGAAGTAGGGTAGGTACAGGGATCTCGTCCAGAAATAGACCCAAACGTTCTTACTAACTCAGCAGAAGCTGCAATTTTAACTCTCACAAGAGTTACTACGCAAAACACTTTCTAATGTGTGTATACACCGAAAACATGTTAGGGGTGGTACTTCAACAAGTACTGCGTGTATTGACGTGCTGCTTTACATGCATATAGCACAAGGACATGATGGGGGTGTTCCATCGATGATACTCGGCGTGCACATTAGTTACCGTCAATTACCAAATTCACGACTTCAGTATCTTATGTATTGAGCTGAAGTTTTGCATTCACGTGTCTCCTACAGGCGAGTTTAGGCTACCGAATGAAATAATACCCTTATCAACACGGGTAAATTGACAGACCAAATTTCACAGGTTACGTGTTACCATTTGCCAATCACTATAGTCACTGTAGTCTTTTATATATATATATATATATATATATATATATATATATATATATACGTCGTCGTCATATGACTGAAAAATTGTTGAGTGCGACGTTAAACCCCAAGCACTCACTCACTCACTAATATACGCATTTCTATATTGTAAAAGAGGAAGTAATAATAGTGAGGCCATGGAGAGATTCCATTTATGATATCCTATATTACCCTGTGTATTACAGGCTGACTAATTTAGAGCAATTTAATTATGCGAATTAGGCTTACATCCGTGACTTAAATGAACGTCCATGTACATCAGCAAATCTCTATGTCCTGTTTACATATATGGTATGGCAGAATTCGGTGGGTTTGATTGGTTGAATGATGTTCTCAAGGATAAGTCCTTTACATATAATTACGCGGTCAATTTCTGATGGCCATATACCCGCCATATATATATATATATATATATATATATATATATATATATTCATTAGTTACATCAGTGTGAAATTCGTGTCTCATTAATAACATTAACATAATTCGTGTCTCATTAATAACATTAACATATTTCGTTTCTCATTAATAACATTAAGCTTCTCATTAATAACATTAAGTTTTTCATTAATAACATCTACCTGAAGTTCGGAGAAACCACATATCAACAGTGTATAGGTATTCCGATGAGTACAAATTGTGCCCCGCCCCCTTTTTGCCGGTCTATATACCTGCTCTGTATCAATACAGCTGTATACTGAAACTATGAAGAAATAATCCTCACCAGACCCAATTTTTCTAATTCACTAAACGGTGTATTGATGATCTGCTAACTTTAAACAATCCGTATTTAACAAAGTTGTGAAAGATATTTACCCGCCTTCGCTGGATTTAAAAGAAACCACAGACTCTCCAGATAGTACATCTTATCTAGACCTATATTTGTACAAAGACAAAGACGGTTTCCTCTCTCGCAGGCTTTACGACAAAAGGGATAGTTTCAATATGAAAATTGCAAGTTATCCTTACTTGGACAGCAATGTAACGAAGGGCCCAACCTATGGCGTGTACATATCACGCCTTGTATAGCATTTGTTAGATCCTGTGTGTTATAGGACGATTACAATCAACATCACAAGTCAATACCCCCCAAACTACCGAAGTCATTCCATTCAACGCGTTCACTCCAAATTTCTGAAGTTTTAAAATGAGTATAATTCTCTTGTAAGTGAATATAGACAAAGCGTCCGCAATCTCTGGCGCTCTGCGTCATGATTCAGTTTAACCCTGTGTTATGGGCGCTATATGCGTCGTGTTGAATTGGATAGCACGCGTTAGATATATGAACAGTTGTAATCAAAGCATAACTGAGATACACAGGTATTTTGTTATCGACAATGTATTCTGCCATGGTTCACGATTTGAATACAAATTTCATTGAGTCGCGAAGAGCATACCGTACGTCTTTCAGCATCATTAAAAACTGTTGACTGCTTCTCTGCGTGATTCCGTTCTATTTTCGTACTTTCTATACTTTCTCAGTTCTTTGGTGGTTTGTGTTATACGTCGTTTTGGGGATTGGCCTTGCGATTATTAACCTGGAACATCCTTATTTGTTGGCTGCTTGTGTACAAATGTCTGTTTAGACACATGTATCCTTGTATGTAACGTCTTGTCTGATAGTAAAGCCTTGTGAGCAGAAGGGAATAAAACACATACAATGTAGATAAAGACCTATAAACGCGATGGAAAACAACGATGATACAACGATGAAACAACGAAAACAATAATGAAACAACGAAAACAAACGAATCATCAGTAGAAATGCATGGCACGGTAAACGTTATGAACGACAAACTGAATTTTTGACATCTACAGTTCACAATTTTCTACATCTACAGTTCACAGACTCCTTCAGTTGGGTTGCATCAAGGGATAACTGCACGTAACACAATTAACAGAAAAGGGGAGGGGGGATCTTAGCCTAAGATAATTTCACTGAAATTCAGTTTACTTCAATTGCAGCAAAGTTAACAAAGGCTGGAATTAGACATATCTTCCAAGATATCATTACAGCCAGGTATCAAATCGACAAACTCCTGACTTAAAACCGCAGCCGAAACAGCCAGATTCGAACACGCAACCTCGTTTGGAAAATGACCTTGTATTCCTACCTACTCCTTTGAGCGCATGCGCCGCTCTCTACGTTCGCTTTACATCACTACACCACTACCAAATTTCTGTCAGAAATCTTGAATAAAGCCAAGGTCGTTGGGGTCACATCCACGAGGCAGGAAGTGATGACAAAAAACACACAAAAACTCTGCCTCAGTCTTTGTTTGTAATAATACGTAATACACACGCATTCCCACCACCTCAAGTGTTTACAAGATGTTTCTAAGCAGCACAGGAACATTTTTTGTAGCTGGGTGCTGATTAAATTTATTTATTTATATATTTGCGTGATTGGTGTTTTAATCCGTACTGAAGAATATTTCACTTATACGACGGTTTATTTACACCATGTTGTGTTTTAAAAAGCCTGTCTATATATTTTGGGATATTCTTTTAGAGGGATATAAGCAAGGCCCCCAACCCCCCCCCCCCCCTTACGCCTCCCCCTTTCGCCCCCTCCACAACCCCACCCCCAAATCAACGCACGAATTTATACACATCTTGCTCAAAGATTATACAAATTTAACCTTGACACACGTTTTAATAAAGATGTGTTCAGAAACAGTGTTTAACGGTTTATTGTTTCATCACAGAAAAACAGCTGGACTAAGAAACTACAATGGCAATTCATGCCTCGTCTTGTAATTTTCTGTAAACAATGTATCTTAGCCGAAGAGCTTACACTTGAATTGTCTGGGAAAATGTATACAGTCTTTGTTGATGATATTTGTGGTACTGTGACAAAAATATTTGTGGTGCTGTAACAAAGATATTTATGGTACTGTAACAAAGATATTTGTGGTACTGTAACAATAACCACTTTAAAAAAAACCAGAAAAATAGGCCCGTGGTACCCGAGAATTGACCGTTTGCTCCTAATAATATTCCCCTTGTCTTCGATCAACATATATGGCGTCAAATTTGGGAAAATTTGTCATCCAGTATCTCGTCAAAGTTCGGTGGCTTACCCGTGACACTACGGTTTCCTGCACTCATTGAAATTACTGTCATTCCAAATAAGTGAAAAATTTTTGAGTACGTCTTTAAATCAAATAAATAAATATTAACCAGAAAAAGTGACGAATGTCACAAAGGAAATACGGGTCGGTAGGGACAGGAAGTGAATTACGAAAAACAGAATAAAGGAAATGACAGATAGACTGCTGAAATCTATATCTACAAGGTTACTTTTTCTCATATTTGTAGACTTTGGAAATATAATTAAATGCATTCAAATAAATAAATATGGGCTTTATGAAACATACTACCCGTGTATGACAGCACTGCATGCATAGCCTTCCTTTTCGTTGCATTTATTATACAAGCAAGAGTTTTGTGAAAATATTTATGTAATCTCTTTAGAGGTATTCCTTTAAGTTAAAATCTGTGTTCAGAGTAGGTAAAACGCCCAAGTTATATGATTCAAGTTTCTAAAAAACATACTGGTTGGCCCGGTGTAAGTGTAAGTCCTGCCACAAGACCCAGTATATGTAGTATGCACTGTGAATCCTCGTCGTCATATGACTGAAATATTGTTAAGTACGACGTTAAACCCCAAGCATTCCTTCATTTTAAAAGACAGTATAAAAGCAACTATTTTGCGCATAATTTTCAGCTGTTCCTACTGCTCCTGTTGCCAGACAGTTAGAAAATAAGACCCCCAACCTATATACTTAATTCAATTTTTATATGGACATGTGGCTTATACATGAACACGTGTTAAGCCCCAAGTGAGCAAACCATGTCAACTACATGTATAATCAGCTAGGCACACCTATATAACATGTATGTATAACAGTGTTATAGACCACTCTATATATAGCAGCCTTTGATAGCTGATTACCCAGTACCAAAGGTCAAGTAAAAGTACATAAAAGATGTATGGAGAGAATTGAAATATTCAACGCCAATATCCAATATATATGACTATAGACATGCCTTCACTTGTCCGTCATACATATATTTATTACACATTTTTGTGAGCAGACTACATGTGACCCTGACAAGATACACCCTCCCCTATCTTGCGGAACTATATATGTATATGTATACTACATACATCACACAACAGAAAAGACATTTCTCTATTTCTGTATTTCACAGGCCCCCGAGGGAGCAAAAATTTCGAAACTACAAGTCGAACACGTCTATAAATGCACAGAAATTGAAGAAACTTTTTCTTTTTGTATTGTTGTTAAACCTTCTTTTCTGCTACACACTTTCTCTTCACTGCAGAAAATGTAATATTTTTAGCTCTATGTGATGTGGTTAGATACATGTATAGGGATGTATAAGCAGGCATGTGGCTTTGTATATGTATACGCACCGAAACCGGATATATATTTCTTATATAACTTCAACTTTTGGCAAAGCGAAATAGCTAGGACATATGAATCCTTTGTTAAAAATAAATTTCACTTTGGGAATATTTTATCACCCCTCTATATTATACATATTTTCCGTCAACGGTGGGATTTTTCCAGAAATGACATCATCGTTGATATTTCTCGGAACTTGGTGAACACCCTCGAAGTGCTCCGAGTCCTGTGAGCCGTGTCGCTACAGCGTAGGAAGGGTGGACACAGACCCCCATTATAACTTCCGTTTTGCGGGAGAGCGAATGTAATTCTGTGTATTTTAGGGTGTAAAGTCTTTTTTTGCTGCCAGCCTGTACAGGTGCATGCTTGGTGTCAAAATGATGGAAACTGTCTAAGATTTGGGCAGGTGTAAGTTTTAATGATGAAAGTTTGAAATTCTGGGCGAGAGGACACAAGGGGATAGGTGGTGATGAGGCTGCGAGTGACGTCCCCTTGGCGTTGCTAGGCACCCCTGCCAGCCGCCGGTATAGAAAGGTCCAGATTTTGACGGTTAACCTTTGTCAAGATTTTTGACAATTTTGCTGGGCCAGGTATGCACAATAGCTTATTGGTCACAGAATGTTTGGGGCTGAGGTACAGCGCTAAACGTTAACATTGTCGCTTATGGAAAATTAATGGGGGTCTGTGGCCAGGGTGATACGTACACAGACACTGCGTCGCTTCCTCGGGTCAGCTTAGGGCCCTCTCCGCGTCCCGACACCTGGCCCCATTCGTTCCCCACACTTCTGCCCCCGTTCAGTCTGGCCCCTGCAGAATTCTTTCTAAACGGGTATCACCGTTGACGTCACTGCTGCAAGCTACCAAATTTCCGGACTGATCGCTGGGGCCTTACGAAAACTGTACTTTGAAACTATTTTTACCCCCCAAAGTGAATGCTGAAAAATTTGGAATCATGGAAAGGTTATAAATAATTGCAGATATGTGTTGTAGTATTTAACATGGAATTCATCTCGGTGTACACCTGATTTAAAAGTATTGATATTTATTTGATTGCCCTTTTACGCCGTAGGGGCCTACTCAAGAATATTTCACTTATACGACGACAGCATGTGTTATGGTTTGAGGAACCATCCGCAAGTTGCTGTCAGACCTTCCCACTTGATTTAAAAGTATAAACATCCTCTTTATCTGTTTTATAACTATACTTTTCATATTCAGAGATACTAGAGGGGATTCCAGTTCGTTTGGATATTTCTCGAAAACACGATTGTAAAAGAAACTTAATAGGGAATATACAATTTTGGCTGTATGTTAAAGATGTGTCATGCATTAATCATCTAACCGCACAAATGTACAGGCACTTTCCATGACACACAGTCTCCAACCAACATGACGTACATGCAACGAATAGTCTGTACATCCCACGAGTTAAAAGTTTGTCAGCCAAAGGTCGGTGGATTACCCCACCGGGGCATTATGGTTTCCTCAGCCCCCCCACCCCCACCCCCCCACCACCACCAAACTATTCTACATAGTTGTACATGTATATTTCAATAGTGATTATCTTTCAGTCAGTAATACATAGGCCTATACATACAACAGACACCCAGTTACTAACCTTTATATAAATACATAAATTACAAACTATGTGATATATGTCATATTATTTCCTCAACGAAGATATATCTATTTGATATATACATACAAGCTACTTAGCACAGACGCATGTCTTTGTGAAGCAGTTGTTGGCCTATTTCGTATCATAGCTAAGGTTCACATGATGTACAGTTATAAATATACAGCTGCCTGGTTTTGTATGAGAAAACGATATATGTATAGCCTACATATTTTGCATGTGTAGGTCTATTATATTTAGTGTACAGGATGTTTATATATTCCTAAATAGTGAACATGTATACAATGACTTTTATGATCTGTAATTATCAGTTCACGCTTCCTTTTTGTTTCTCGCAATCTGTGAACAGCTGTTTATTTACTCTATTGTTTTCGATTTTTTATTTGCTTTTTTTGTTCTTCACAGAGATTCGTTATACACCTATTTATTTGTGTGTCTGGCTATATAAGAAGGTGACAAATATTGTGCCTATTTATAGTGCTGTTCCCAACAAAGGCATTATATGCTGGCAAGCTTGTATGTAAATGTACGAGTCTGTGGTCAATACAAATGAATACAAAACGGGAAGGGTATAAATAACGTAGGAATGAGAGGCGTCTCTTAATCCCAGATAGAATTCAACGTACGAGGTATACCTATATTGCCTGACCTGTTATTGAAGACTAAGTATATGTGTATGTGGTTATTAAGACACAAATTGAAGTTGCACTTTATAATTTAACACTGATGTAGAGAGATTCAGTTTTGTGATAGACCTATATATACATGTAAGCCCTATATAAACAGGTACGCTACAAAAAATGGGATAGCACATTTTTTTCGCAGTTACTGCCAGTAGAAGATGGTGTTCAGAATGACAACAGTTGTATATCCCGTAATATGTATACGTACGTCGACGTCGTAAAAGGCTCCATGCGTTATCAGTTACATTTTAATTAGTATTTCATAAAGTGCTTGATCTTGATGTTACTTTTGAAACTATATATACGCAACCATATATGTACTTACACTTGCATATCTACCGGTAACTCTTGTGGGCGTATCCATTAATAAAACGTACCTACACGCATGATTAATAAAATTCTCTGCCGGTCGTGTTTATATACCTTAATCTAAGAAAGCACGACAGAATTCTGTGCCGAAAAAACTGAACACCAATTCTGTATAGCGCATATATATATAAGATTCTTACTTAATATACTAGAACAAAAAAGCTTATTTGTTTTCGTAGAATTGTTATTAGAGGGCCTATGTTAGATTTAGAGTCTAGGCCCTATATCCACCTTATATTGTCAATTTTATACAGAAATTAAATAATATTGGCCTAAATTTAGAGATTTTTAAAAAAAAATTTACCAGTATGAAAAAGCGAAGCATTTTATAAATTGTAGAACAGCGTGATAATTGCTGAGAATCAACAATTTTTGAAGGCCGCTGAATTTAATACTGTAACTATGAACTATGAAGCTGCAACAATCAGATTTGTCATTGTGATAGATAAATATTACGCCCAGTGTTAGTTAAAATGCGCTATATCATCCCTCTCCCCAACCTTTTATACATATTACAGAGGAAATTGAAAGGGATTAAGCATAGTCATAGTTGCTCTGAGCCAGTCATCAGCACACTCTTTGGTCACGCAACTAAAGTACTGGAGGTGAAAACAAAACGAATGTAACCCTGGTGAGATAAGCAATGAGGAAGATTTCAGCATAAACAATAAAAAACATTATTTTGAGGTAAGATGTTCTTTCTGGAAAAGTAATCAGAATGTGTCTAGCCTTCAGATATAATAGTGTCATTGTCCTGTAGTACTTTAAAGTTTAGGAATCGACAAAAACCAGCATTTCTCCCATTTAGCTCCTTGTTATTTATCATCTCCTGTTGCTTGACAGGCCGGATGCTCAAAACTATAAATGCATGTATGCCGTCCATCTGACAGATGCACGTGTACTTGATGACGTGCAAGGTACGAGTGCAAGGGGGCACATGTTTTGATGACGTCAACTTCATTGCGGAAACACCACAATGTCGTTGTTGGCTGGGCTTGTGATAGGAGGAAGTCAGATAAAAGAGAACGAAATTTATTCACAATCTTGTCGGTGAATCCAAAGAACGCGATTTAATTCCGCAAATGTTTAGACTGGTGTGTGGTTGGTTTTATCAGCGATGTTGCGGAATTCCGATTTAAGTGAGTCTTGCTATTTCTCAGCCACTGTCATTGGTAAAAGGTTTTGGCTGATGCGGACTTCATTTATGTGAAAGAGAAAACTGGATGGAAATTGTGTTTGGGAGAGTACATGTAGCTAGTTTTATCCTTCTGACGTAAGCCAGTGCAAATGTTGTCACACGTGTCATGGAGAACTGTGCAAGTGATACCTGGAACAATCACTTTGTAATCCGATCAACAATGTAAATTTAAACATCCGGTGAGAAAGTGAGAAAGAAAAAAAAAAAAAAAGGAAAAAGCAAAAACGAAAGGAAAACCCAGCAAAACCTCCACCTCATTTGCCTTTTGGGTCAGTGAGATTAACATGGAAGATCCTTACCATCCAAATCAGTCTGTTTACAACTTCTTACCCGATGCATTAGCTGCACATACTTCACGATACAGTCATGGCAGCACCAGTTCTGACAGCTCGGATAGTGATATCGTGTCGGTTATTGAGCGGGAACAAGATGATATCGAGCGCCTGGACAGCGTGTATGCACGAGCCTTGCAGCTGAGGGAACTCCGTGCCCGAAACTTCGACGACAACAACATGGACTTAGCGCTGGAGCCGGAGTGGCCGGAATTCTTGGACCAAATTTTAATGTTGGATATGATGGATCCGTCGGATAGTGAAGATCCTGATGACCCATCTCCTCCGGATATCCCAACATATCCAGTTGGCCCGCAGGTTCAGTCAGTTGAATGTGCCATATGTTGTGTGTTTGATAATATGACCCTACGCCCTTGCTGTCAACTCGCCGTTTGTTCAGACTGCTTGTCACAGTATCTGGCCACCCAGGTGAACCAAGCTAATGTACGTATTGAGTGTTTAAGTCTTGAGTGTTCCTCATACATCCATAGGGATGAAGTCCTAGCGAAACTTGAGCCAAGCACCAAAGAAAAATACTACAAGTTCCTTGTGGATGCCAACCAAGATCCGCATTTCAAGACCTGTCCAAGGTGTTCCCACGTGATGAAGCTGAGCGAGGAGAACACAAAATCACTTAAGTCAGCGTCAAAGGGGCTGAAGGTGAGCTGTGAAGACTGCAGCTTGGTGTGGTGTTTCCCTTGCCAGGCTCCCTGGCACGAGGGCATCCTATGTAAAGAGTTCCGCAAGGGAGATAAACTACTGCGAGCTTGGGCAAAAGAACTCAGAGCAGGCCAGCACAACGCTCAACGGTGTCCAAGATGTAAGGTAGGCAAAACTGTAGAAATTACATATACACAGAGCATTAAGTGATACAGTCATATAGAGGATACGCTCATACAAAGTATACGAAATTTGTCAGCAACGATTTTCTTACTCAGGGTTTCCTTCACTCATTGCCATAAACTTGAATGCTGTCTAGTACTTGTACGTATATAAGTGAAAAATTTTTGAGTATGGTGACCTCCTTGGCCTAGCGGTTCGAGTGGTAACGCAGCATAATGACTGGTGAGTTCAAGTCCAGCTCATGCTCACTTCCTCTCTGGTTGAGGCAGCAACCTGCAGATGGTCGCTGATTGCCTCCTTACTCTATAATGGTGGCAGATGTCGTATGAGTCAAATTTTCTTGAGGACTGCATACAACTCCATGTACAATCAAATAAATAAATAAGGTTAGTATGATAATAGACACCATGTGGGTAAACATCAGTCTGTCATGTCATGTCTTAATTAATCTTACTTTGGAACAAAAACTTAAAACATGGTATTCCTCCTATTTAGAAGAAAGTTTGGGATATATGAAGTTAGGTTACTGGTTTGGTCATGTGTCCCACCATCACACCAGTTTCCCTTGCTCTTGTACCCTGACCACTGTACAGTGCATGTAAATGTAAGAAGTGAAATATTCTATCAGAGTATGACCCCCAATGGAATTATAGTGATATATATACACATATACTTGTGCAGTATGGGCTCTGAAGCTGAGGTAAAATTTTTTTAATGATTGTTCATGCCTACAAAAAAAAAAAAAATTTTGAAAACGTAACATGTAATTTTCCCATTTAATAGTTAGTTTTGTAGTAGAAATGTAGAGGATGAAAAGGGAATTCCACATTTAGGTACTTGTAGGCATTACACATCTTTAACGCACATTGTCAGAAGTCAGAATGAACGCACATGTAATTCTTCAACCTTGTCAACTGCCGATATACCTGGGGAGATTTAGCCACGTCTGGGAGACTGACCTGCTCTATAGACTTAATGTATAAAGTGCATATCAATGACACCAATAAATGGACACACATACATGTGTTCTAGTGAAGTAAGAAATGATAAAGAAACAGCAGTAAGTGACATAAAAATTCACCCCAGTCTAGTGCATTTCTAAAAGCAAGTAATGGCTGGAGAAGCTTACATGTACGTATTACCAATAGGGTATCATCATACCATTCAAACAAACCTCAAAGCACTTTTCTAAAATCATTAGAACTCTCAGGATCAAGCAAGATATGCAGTGAAGTCATGGGTGTATCATTAGCTTATTTACCATCCATGTGCAGTACATGTCTTTGTCATGCTGTGTTGAGTTAGCTCTCAGTAAATGTGTGAAAGCAGTCTTGAAGAAAGAAGACCCAGCATAGAAGTACAGTGTGTATGCATTTATATCAAGCATGAGACATTGTCTCTTTTTGGAGGAATTCCTTTTTATTTATAAAAAAAATGAGTATGTGTTTTTCATCCCTGTATGTGTCTCATCCCTGGTATATACGAGAAGATAAACATGTCCCCTGTCAGATTTGTGTTTGTACACGTATGCAGATATGTCAGTGGTTCTTATACGATGATGTCTGACTGGTTACTGTAATGTTAACAGGGTCATTCTGTGTATGCTGACAACGTGGAATAATTTTTTTTAAATCTGTAGTAAACTGTATAGAACACACATATTTGTTTCCTTACACGCACATAATGTACTTGTATATGTACCCTAATTCTTCTAAAATTTGGGACAGATATTATTTTGCGTTGAAAGTAGAATATTACATTTCTTTACCAGCCTTTTGGAAAAGTAAAGATATGAGTACATGTATGTTGTTCATTAGATGGTCGAACCATGTGAGAGAAAAAAATCAGTATTCCTGCTAGAATTACAAATATATGAGCAAAAATTAGCAGACTACCAGGTGTGCCAAAATTTGAAGTTGTCCATGTATCAGGCTTTCTTGGAGCCTTGGTGTGACAATGAATGGCTGAGAGAACAGAGGCCCTGTTACGTGATCTTACACAATGTTCCAGGGAGACGACCTGACTGCTAGCAATATGCAAATGTTGGATAGATGATACATGCAGAAGCTCGCACTGTTGGTGAAAAATCCGTGCATTGAATTACCACAGATCTGTGTATTAAAGTTTTTAAGTTAGTTGACAAAAACTACATGATATACATGTAATTTGGGCCTGGGCCTTTCAATTTTCTTGCCCTTTGAAATAGCAGAAATATTCCTGATAGTTCCTTCCATTATTTTGTATACATGTAAATGTACGTGTGTGCAGTTTGTAGCTTATGTTTGTCTTGAAATGAACCATACATATCTGACCTATCCATGATTTGCTCCACTTGGCACTGGTTCATTTATCTGGCCTTCAATTATGTTGCAACATTCTAAGAACAAAGTGATGGACATTTTCCATGCAATATTACTATACATGGGATAAGTGTAAATATTAAGAAGCCTTCCACAATGTTGTAAAGTAAAGCTGTTGCGTTCCTTACAACGATACCTGTGGCCAAGCATCAAGACCCAATCGAATGTCAAATAAGATAACACTGTGAAAGTAATTCACTGAACTAATTTGCCATGATCGAAAAAATTAAGCTTTGGAAAACATGTGTTTACCAATAGATGCTGCATGTAACTCACATAACAATGAATAGCTTTATTCAACTACCAAAGTACATAGACAGTGGAAAGTTCAGCAAATTCCACCTGTATGTACAAATTGTGACAGTATTTACAAAAACATCCAACGTAGAGAAAAGACATGACAAAAATGAAAAGTAATCAACTGGGATTGATCCCACACTACCAGGTATCATATATAATGCATCTAGTGCTGAAAACCACCTCAGTGTCTTAATCGAGTTAGGCGTCGGCGATCATCGCACCTGGGTAAGTATGTACATTTCAGATTGTTCAACACATGATGTGCAATCACCCCACACTAGTGTCCCATATGCTTTTCTGGGGCTTGGTTCAATTTTGAGAGCGGTTGAAGACAGTGCATGTAGGTGACAAGAAATGTTAGGAGACATGAAATTTTGATGTAAATAGAAGGACTATGTGGTGTTGTGTTATGTTTTCTTTAAAAAGGCGACGTCCAAAGCGATGGCATATGGTTTCGTAGTTACTTTTCTCTGCTTATTGGCATGTAAGGTCTAGACCTGAATAGAAACTTGAATCCGCGATATTTCTTTAATTTTTGAATTTGGCCTACATGTAATAAGAGTAACATGTTTTGGGGTCATCATGACTGAAGGCACATGTGTGGATAAGTATGTTTCACCATGGTTTTGGAGTTATATTCCTGATAGCACAGGGGTATGGGGGAATGCCGTCGGGATTGTTGAGAATTACCCAAGGGCTGGCTTGATGTACAGACATTGAAAATTGTCTATTGAAAGCTGTGGAGAGAAGGGAGAGTTGTTCATTTATTGGTTTGAGTGACAGTTGGCTGACCTATTTCTATTTCTGCAGTAGGGGTCTCACTTAAATATTTCTAGCAAGAAAACTATAGATTGTAGCTCTAATCCATTGGTGTGCACCAGAAACTACATGTCTTGGGCTACAATTTGGTGCAAGTCTCAGATTTGTGTCTTTTGTAGTTCTCATCTTACAGGCCATTTAATTTACGTGACTGAAGAAAGTTTTTCACCATATCTCAAAAAGTTATAAAGAGAGGCAAAATCTGGTTCTGAATCAGCGTTGCCAAATACACCAGAATACATGAAAACATTATCAAACTTTAACACTTTTTATAACGTCATAAGTTCGACCAGTGGAGAGCTTCCAAAATTTTCATGTCCAAGATTTTTTCACGCTTGTTCTGACTGGGATCCTTCTACAAGTATATCAGATTTCAAAAGAATCCATTCCTTGGTTCTTTAAAGATTTTTAAAGTTTTTGATTAAAATCCAAAATGACTGCCATGTCATGTGGCCAAAGCTAGTCAAAAACAGCCTAAACTTGCCTCATAACCGTGTTTCTAAAATCATCAAATTTTAACAACACCCAATGAAAACTTTTCTTCTTACATCTCTTAAAGCTTTCAAAAAACAGAAGAAAAATAATGAAATTCTGTACAATTTCAATAGGTGTCCCAGTGCTGGGCCACCTAATTGTGAAAATTAAAATTTACAGATCATCTTTAATTTATTTATTTATCTGATTGGTGTTTTACGCTGTACTCAAGAATATTTCACTTATACGACAGCGGCCAGCATTATGGTGTGAGGAAACCGGCCACAGCCTGGGGGAAACCCACGACCATCCGCAAGTTGATGAAAGACCTTCCCACGTACGGCCACAGAGGAAGCCAGCATGAGTTGGAATTGAACTCACAGCCACCTCATTGGTGAGAGGCTCCTGGATCATTACGCTGCGTTAGCGCGCTAACCAACTGAGCCACTGAAACCCCTCAGTTCATCTTTAAGATCTTGTGTATATTGAGCATGAGTGGTATTAAAAACCCCATACACTGTAGTAGAAACTCCATATGTTGTATTAGAAACTCCATGTGTTGTATTAGAAACCCCATACATTGTGATGGAAACCTCATACATGGTATAGAGAACCAGCTACATGGTACTAAACATCCTGTACATTGTAATAAAAACCCTCTACATGGTATTGCAAACCCAGTACGTTGTATTGTAAACCTTGTACAATAAACACTGTATTGTAAACTGAGTATAATAAACATTGTATTGTAAACTGAGTATAATAAACATTGTATTGTAAACTGAGTATAATAAACATTGTATTGTAAACTGAGTATAATAAACATTGTATTGTAAACTGAGTACATTTTATTGAAATTCCTGTACATTGTATTTATTTGGCAGATCTACATACAGAGGGCTGCTGGCTGTGATCACATGATCTGCTCTCGCTGTAAGACCAACTTCTGCTATCGGTGCGGTGAGAGATTTCGTCACATCAAATTTATCGGGGATCATTACAGTCGTTTGAGTGTCTTCGGCTGTCGATATCGCTTTCTGCCCGATCGCCCAGTGAAGAGGAAATTGATACGTGGCGCCATTCTGGGTAAGTTGAGGGCACTGTCTATACATGTACCATGTAATGTCAGGTTGAGGGCACTGTCTATACATGTACCAGGTAATGTCAGGTTGAGGGCACTGTCTATACATGTACCATGTAATGTCAGGTTGAGGGCACTGTCTATACATGTACCCATGTAATGTCAGGTTGAGGGCACTGTCTATACATGTACCATGTGATGTCAGGTTGAGGGCACTGTCTATACATGTACAATGTAATGTCAGGTTGAGGGCACTGTCTATACATGTACCATGTAATGTCAGGTTGAGGGCACTGTCTATACATGTACCATGTAATGTCAGGTTGAGGGCACTGTCTATACATGTACCATGTAATGTCAGATTGAGGGCACTGTCTATACATGTACCAGGTAATGTCAGGTTGAGGGCACTGTCTATACATGTACCAGGTAATGTCAGGTTGAGGGCACTGTTTATACATGTACCATGTAATGTCAGGTTGAGGGCACTGTCTATACATGTACCATGTAATGTCAGGTTGAGGGCACTGTCTATACATGTACCAGGTAATGTCAGGTTGAGGGCACTGTCTATACATGTACAATGTAATGTCAGGTTGAGGGCACTGTCTATACATGTACCATGTAATGTCAGGTTGAGGGCACTGTCTATACATGTACAATGTGATGTCAGGTTGAGGGCACTGTCTATACATGTACCAGGTAATGTCAGGTTGAGGGCACTGTCTATACATGTACAATGTAATGTCAGGTTGAGGGCACTGTCTATACATGTACCATGTAATGTCAGGTTGAGGGCACTGTCTATACATGTACCATGTAATGTCAGGTTGAGGGCACTCTCTATACATGTACCAGGTAATGTCAGGTTGAGGGCACTGTCTATACATGTACCAGGTAATGTCAGGTTTAAATTTCGTGGACAAATTTTTTTAGATAATGAAGCCGAGAAGTGCATGAACAGATTTCCATACTCTGTACATTGAAGGTGTAAGCTATTACTGAATTAATGTGAATCACTGGCTCAGACATTTAAAACGTTGTGGTGTGCTTTGACTATCAGGCCCGTGATCAAAGACATGACTGCGTTAGCTGCAGCTTTGAGTGAGAAGGTTTGTCAGGAACATGGAGAAAGTCGATAGTTTTCTTAACTTTGGAAACTCCGATTTGGAGTTTTCAACTGACTACCCTTAATTCTGACCTCTATCATATGTGTATATATACTGTAAGTGGAAATTCTTGAGCACAACGGTGAAGACAGGTCTGTTCCAAATTTGGGCAGGAGTTGCATTACACCAAACTCTTAGTCAACAGTCAAAACTAACATGTGAATGCCATCTTAGTTATTGCTGCAATATTAATTTCAGTGCACTTCGAAATACTGTCTTTCGCTGAAGGTTGGGTATGTAAAAATGAAATTAGGTCTTAAATGATAATTTTGATTTGTGAAAAGCAATAAATCAAACTAAACAAAAAAGACAAAAACAAAATAAAAATGATATGCTATAAAGAAGAAGAAACATAAAAACAATGCCAAAATCAAATGCAAGAGCTTGAAATCTTGTTTGCAAATTTGGTCTTTCATTTTTTTTTTGCAATTTTTTCTTTCACAAAAATAGGGTCTTTGAAAATATTTTTGTACGGATGTCTTACATTCAATCACATGCCTTTAATCTGAATTATTATAATATTTATGATTATATTGAAAATACAGATATGATCAGAATCCAGGTTAAACACATTTGTCAGCTGAAAAGATCAAATTCTGGCGCAAATATATTTATTAAACATATTCTGCATCCCGATTTGTACTATTATTAAACAAAGACAGTATATACCTTGATGTGGTTCAAAATACTCATGATACAAAAATTATTTTCAACTGTCTTTTTCTCTTCAAAGAAAAATTGGAAAAAAAGATCACATTGACAAAATTACTGTAATTCTGTAACCTTTTTGCACGTTTTCAAGGTGTAAATTCAGGCTTATTCATATTCTGTGTAGACTGCCTCTGTCTCCAAAATCAAATTAAAAATGTGCACAAATTGTATGCGAAAAAGTTTAGGAATTACAGTAATGTAACTTTTCACACTCTTCCATCTGAGTTTTATGCAATTTTTCGTTTTTTTTTTTGCAGCAAAGTGTGTTTTGCATGTATATTAACATGTCTGTATATCTGTATGTATGTTTGTCTGTCTGTCCGCAGGTGGAAAGCTTCTTGTGGCACCTGTTGTAGCAGGTCTAGCTGTGGGTGGAGCTGCACTGTTCCTTGGGTTTGGAACGATTGCGGCGCCTTTCTATGGTGGATACAAGCTGCACAAGCGTCTGAAGCTAAGAAAACAGCGGGAACGTCGTCGGCGCATGGAACAAGAGCAGCGCTTCCCCAGGAATGTGTATCTTTTTCCGGAACAGCACACGTTGTTCCCGGACTACATGACGGCAGATGATTTGGATGTTGTTATCCGGCGAGGCATACTAGCCCGCAACGGTAGCATGCAGCGGTTCTTGTCGGGCACAAATGACTTGCCACCAGTGCACCTGCCAGTGTCACGATTTTCTGAGAATGTCATGCACCGACGTGATTTGACAGCTGAGACAGCGCTGAACGGAGTGCTTCCTACTGTGTCTGCGAGAGTTGATGAGAAAGAAGTGAACGTGGAAGTTCTCCCGTCAGACGGCAATCCCACACCGGGTAACAGCAGAGGTGAGGTGCTGAATAAACGAGCCGTCACTACAGCGCGAATTATGCGCCCTAATCCTGCTGGTGAAGCAGACCTTGAGTATACGATGGAAGTGCTAAATGTTGTTACACGATATATCGACGACAAGAGTGACGAGGAAGACACAGACACCAAGCATAGCAACTCTTCGTGGCGAAAGGATGATACAGCGAATATAAAAGGGGCAATACAGCTGACGAAAAATAAACCTGACAATACTATCGAGAGCTCTGTTGACCAAATTCCAACAACTAAAATTCAGTCTGGTGAAGCAACGATGTCTGCCAAAGGTAAATCCATCTGTCGCAAAATAGAAAAGGTACAGTTTGCTAAAGAATTGGAGAAGACGACACTGGAAGCTGAAGTTTTGACCAACAACAACATTTTGTCAGTGAAAAACAGTGCCAAGGAAGGAGAAGGGAAAGGCATTGCTCATGTACCATGGTTGAACATCGTCTGCGGTAAAATGTCGAAGGAAAAGGAGCTGCCACCCAAAAAGACGAGCTTAGCAGAAAAGTGCCCGATCAAAAGCACGAAAGATGTTGATGGAAAATCTGAAGGAAAGAATGAGATGCAGGACGAATTGGATCTATGTGTGAATGTTTCCCCGCTGTCTACATCTGAAACAGTCAACCTGGACGTCAAGCAGAAAAGTTTGAAACCAGCAAGTGACTGCAAGTCATACGATCTTGGGGCTTTTGGACCAGAATCAGATGATGGAGATGATTTCTCTGTGAGTTCTGCCAGTGAATGTCCACCTCAACCTTCCTCGACCAGCTATTTTAATGCTGCGGGGCACTGCCTGGAATTCATAGATGAAGAGTATGTGTCACAGCAGTCTGAGATAACTTGTTTGTAGGCTGACGAAGGGAGATGACCAGCCCTCCTCTGTCCATCCCATCCCCAGTTATCTGCCCTTGGTGAAATTGTGGTTGTTTTTTTTTTTTACATAAAACGGTTCAGTTTTCTGGGAAGATTTATGTGTTGTTATGAGCACGAAGTTTCATTAATGAAATACACATGTAGTAAAAAATTGTCACTTTTGAAATAAGAATGCTTGAAGGAAAGCATTTTGATATATATATATTTGCTCTTACCCCTGTCAGTGGTTGGAAACCAGGAGACAAACTGTTGAAACAAGTTTACAGGAGAAACTTACTGGAGTTGACGCTAGAAACTGGCATGTGATTATGTACAACTTGACAACTTGTGAATTTGACAAATTATTCCAAAAATATTAACAGTACATAGATAGCAACGTGATGTTTGTTATAATGAAGGAACAGTGTGATCCAACATTATCATGTCATATGCGTGTACGTACTGTATAATTCATATATGTGTAGTATTTACTTTGCAGTAATTCTTTTTTTGACTGCATATAGTACCTGTACATTGCATCTAGATACATACATGTATATATGTACAGCCTAGAAATGAAAGTGAAAGTAAATCTGTATGTAAATCCGCATCTTTGACATGCTAGGATGCCGAGTGGAAATATCAAACCATGCATGGATTATAACAAGTCAGTGGAAAGATGTCAAAAAACATATGTAACTGTAAGAAAACTTATCAATTTTTACTTGTTTTTGTTTGTACACATGTATAACACCTTTTCTGATACAAAATACGGCATCACTGGAATGATCTCTAGACGTTCCCAGCTTTGCCATCATTGTTGTCTACAATGCATGGGTGTCACAAGGGTCGACAGTGTGATAGTGTGTGCTAAAATCAGCTGGTACTCATTTACATATTTCTTTAGCAAATATTTTTACAAAGCTGTTGGATTATTCCTCACTGTGTGGGACAAAGTCGTGCATGTATACCGGTTAGGGTGAAACAAGTTTTATTTATGTAAAATACAAAACTGTTCAACCAATAAGAGGATGTGTGCGAAATTCAAATCCAGTGTAATTATACGAAAACACCATGTGTATGGACCTTAGTCATTGTTATGGCAACCAGACCATTTTTTTCAATTAAACTTATTACTCTTTTGGTTTAAGGGTTTTTTATTTTTTAAATTTTACTGTATACTGTTATAATTTTAAAATGACCACTTACTGATTCTTTTAATTCACGTCCGTAAGTTTTATCCATATTGTTATATCTATATTACTCTTTTTTTTTTCTTTTAATCATTTACATGTATCATATTTTGGTTCTTTTTTTTTTTCAGTGAGTATAATCCTTATTTCCTCCAGTGTTGTCCTCTTTGATATTTAAAAGGATGTAAGAATGGGAAACAGAGAGAACAATTTTGTGTTAATAAGTATGTTTTCTTTTTTTAATTTGGAAATCTTTCATGTAGATATTGATTCCTTTACTCTCCGGTTTTGTGTTTTTTGAACCATGAATCATCCAGGAGCGATTGGATCTTTTTAATATAGCGCCGATGAAACTGCATCTTAATACTCAGATCTAACCCTGTGTGAGATATAGCTGAAAGAAGAACACGGCAAATGTCATTCATATAAGGCTGATCACGGAAAACTTCATCAAATACTTTTCGCACCCTGTAGCGCCTTGGTAACAATAAGCACTTGATGATTCTCGTCTGACCATAATATTTGCACAATATAATGCTTGATGAAGATCACCTGTTTTCCACCAGTGTGGTTTTCACATTTATAACCTGCCAAAGATCAGGCATTTATCCTAGGCACTCCGGATAAATGAAAAAGTTATTGCGTAAGGCTTTAAACAACAGACAGATGAACGAATGAAACTTTCATGGGTAGAATGAAATACTGTGCTTTAATAGTTGAATTTTAAGGTGGGCTTTATGGACCACGTGTATTCTCGGGTACAGATAATATCATACAGATTTTTTTTTTTTATTATGTGCATTATGTAATGTACAGTAATACAGAAGAAAACACATGGTTAAAGGGATGCAGGACTGATGCTGATTGATTGAAAGTGGAGACAGGGTTTCCTGTGTTAAACCCTGCAGCTTTAGTCACTTTTGAATAAAGTGTACCATCCCTAAAATTCAGCTTAGGCATGGTATAGCCTGTACTTGCCCCACTCTCACATCAGTTAATCGGAATTAATTCTGTAGCCCTTTAAGGTCAAGTGAGAGAAGCCCCTGATGTCATTGGAGCCCAATAACACTGTCGGTAAGGTCATTAAAACCCACCATAGAATTCAAATATTTCAATGCATTCAGTTCTTTTCAAAAAGAGTTTAACAATTTTAAATATCATTGATACAGTTTCGACTGGTGGGTTAGATGTTCAGTAATTTTATAAATACCATAAATCTTGTCCATGACTAATATCCCCATTTTTCCTGATTCTGAGAATTCTGTTGATTTTAGAAAAGTTTTTTGAGATTTTCTTGAAACATGGGATCATATTTCACAAGAAAACTTGAAGTTTCAGCACCAAAAATAATATTAAGTGACATTTATTTGCCTCAAAAAATGCACCTATCTTGACGAAATTTTTGGTCATTTATGGCACATGTATGTCACATATTCCAGAGACTAACCCTGTTTTAAGGTGATGAGGAAAAGTATTGCGCTTGTGTTGTTTCTTTTTTTTTTTAAAAGCAAAATAGTGCAGCTTGAGTGTGGTATGTTACATATTGGTCAGGCTTCTGACTCATTTTATAGTACTACATTTTTGCATGTACCTGATGCTGTATTTCATTATTGACGCAATCATGATCTTTCTGTTCCTTTTTCTAAAAGGAATGTAGTGTTTAATTAAGTCTCAGTGTTTTAATTTTTTCGACAGTTTTGGAGTTAAAACGGCTAGGACTTAAGTTAACTGCTCTTAAATGTCAGATGTTTTATTTCTATACACTAAGGTAATTTAACATCAGTTTATGTCTAAATACATGTGATTATTCAGTTTGTTTTTAAATTAAGCCTATGTGCTTTTTTTCTTGAGTTTTGTTTGAGTTGTGTAATCTCCACCCTATTTGGAAGTGACAGTTATGTAATTCTATATTTCAGCCACCAGCATAAAACAGATTTATACCAATTTATAACCTCACTAATCAGATCGTTCAATATTCTGTAGCCATAATCGTTCAATGTTCAGTATTTTCAGTTTAGTCTTGAACATATTTATTTATTTCTTTGACTGGTGTTTTATGCCATACTCCAGAATATTTCACTGATACAACGGCGGCCAGCATTATGGTGGGAGGAAACCCACGACCATCGGCAGGTTGGTCTTGAACATAGGTTGGGAGTATAAATCCATGGTTTCGACTCTAAATGTCTTTTGCAGTGAGCTAGATTTCTCCCTTCTGGTTAATGGATTGGTCCTCAGCCCAAGGTCAACCAAACTTTCACCAGAGTCCATACAAAGCCTTTGTCCATACAGTTAGCGAAAGACAGATTGACGAACAGTCATACATATACAGTCAACTAATAGCTGGCAAAAACGTAACCTACATTTGAGCAGATAGTAAAAGAAAAATTTCAAGCACTGTACTGCTCCACACTGTTGATAATTCAAGCTTTAGCTACAAGAGCATCTGACAATTCCAGGAGAGTGCATAACCTTGGATATTTGTACTGAAGAGTATATACCATACTGTAATTCTTCGTCTTTTTCTTATGTTTGTGAGGTGATTATTATAGTTTTGTCTCCAAAATTAAACTAAAAATGCCCATAAAATGCGTTGAAAGTTGCTCCATTATATGTGAAAAGGCTGATGAATTAAGGTAGGTCTACTCTTTTATTTGGTTTGTTTAGGAGTTTTCCGGCTGTTTTCTCTGGACGAATTTTTTTAATGTATTCATTTTTTTTTCTTAAACTTACATTATACCAGTAATGAATAATCATTGACCTTTGAGAGGTGTGTAGAAATAAATAGGGAAAAGTCTGATGTGAAGATCCGGGACATGAATGAGAAAAACGCAAACGGAGAAAACACCCATTTTCTAGTTTTGAACTTCTTGTTCTTATATATGATGAAAATGGAAGCTCAAAACAGTGGGAATTTAATGATGTATAAAATTGAGAAGGTTATAAATAAACATACACAGATATAAACAGATATCCCGTATATATGGTAATATTATCTGTTTAAATGCATGTAAAAGCATTATTGATTGAGGTAATGAAGAAACTAAGTCTGATACTTGGAGTGACATTTTCTGTGGGAATTTCATATCTGGTAGATGTTATAAATTTTGTTGCGAATTAAATAGAATTACTGCCTTTATGGAAATTTAATGAAGACTAAAATTAAAAAAAAAGTGCTTAATTTATGACAAGAATACAATCTTCATTAAGAAGACGAAAGATTTTGCACTTTTGAAAACGAAAGGGTGAAACGGTTTGCAGACTAAACCATGGTTTCATCAGGCAAAAACCAAAGATTTTTCATTGAATTTCCTTATTCCTTAATGTACATTGTAAGTACAGCATCATGGTTTTGTGGATTGGAGATGCATGTTCCATAGAGAGAGTGGCTAATTGAGGTGCCATCAGGAAGAAAAGTTTTGTTGCCGACTTTAAATTGATGTGAAATTTGTTTTGTCTGGAATTAGGAGAAATCTAAATTGTGTGCTCTTGTTCCTCTTTACGACAACTGGTTGATGTTTCAGAAATTTTGAAAATAATATATACATTCAGCACTTGTGTGAGTAAGTTTTGACTGTACCATACATGTAGGTTTTATTTTGGATTTTTGGCTAGAAATGTTCAGATCAGCCAGTCACTGTGTGGCAATATTTTTGTACACATATTTAGAGGTAAGATTTTGTTAAGTGTTTCATGTTTGTTTTTCACCTTTTTAAATATCCTGATGAGATTGGGGTTAACATAATTGAAAATGATTCTGGTGATGTAAGATTTCAACGTGTTTGTGATCTCACATATACAGTTTTATTTTTTTACCATTTGAATTGTTTGATTTTGTTTCCTGAATTTGAATGACTTTTTTTCCCCCCAAGAAGTAATATTTTGTGGTAAGTACATGTGGATGTATACTGTTAGTGAAGTTGTTACGTAAGAAGAATGAACATGGATTTTGTGAAGAATATTTCATGTGAAGAGTTTCCCATGTGAAGAATGTTCTTGTGAAAAAAAGTTCCATGTGAAGGATGCTTTATCGGAAATATATTCAATATGACGTTTGTTCCACATGAATAATGTTCCTTATGAAAGCTTTTTCAGGTGAATAGTGTTCCATTGTGAACAAATTGTTTCTCTGTCAAGAATGTTCCATTGTGAACAAATTGTTTCTCTGTCAAGGATGTTCCATTGTGAACAAATTGTTTCTCTGTCAAGAATGTTCCACATGTAACATGTTCTGTATGAAATTTGTTCCATTTGAAGAGTGATTTATATGAAGATGAGGAGTGATTCAGGTGATGCATGTTCCACAAGGTGTGGGTTACATTTTGGGGACATTTCTTTATGAAGGATGTGAAGGCTATCGAGATCTTCAGATTTTTTATTTAATTATTTTTTTTTTTTTTGTTATTTTAGAAAATAGTTTGTGATGTTATGTGGTCTGAACAGTCATAATTTTTATTCTTTGGTTATTTTCAGTTGCTTAAAATCATGTAAATTATCTGAATCAAGATTGAAATAAGTCCTGTATGACCTGTTTGTGATAAAGGATACAGTTTATTCTGATGGATTCTGTTTGTTTGTTTTTTTCAAACAAGTACAAGGTAATATAATACATATATATCAACCCAGAGAAGTTTATCTTTTATTTTTTTGCCTTTTTTTTTTCATACTTACAGGTAGTTGCACCACATTATATAGTTAGCATAACTTTTTAGTTAAAATTATACAGGTTAGAGGTATAGTGGTTATAAAACACTGATACTTTCCTTTCACGGCTCAGTGTCAAGGGCTGTAATACTGCCAAAAGTGGCATTAAAAGAAAAGACGACAAATAATATAACCAGGGTTATTCCAGAAGAGCTGGGGAAATTGACCTACTGACAACACCCATAATCATTTTTTTCTGATGTGCTTAATAACTCAGTAAATCAAATTTTACTTTTTTTTTTTCAAAATTTTTTATCAAAATCAGGAATTTTTACGTTACCATTACGTTATAGGATATACGCCGTGTTAAAGCAAGGGGAAACATGATGTTTCAAACACATCAGTTCAGGTGAAGTGGACGAACCTGAAACAACAGCATTCTCAGGTTATTGAGATAATTTGTATTGATCAAAATTGATAACGTGGTGCTGTTGATTTTCTCAGTGTCTGAGATTTTGCTTACTCTCGGTTAGGCAAAATAAAAAATTCAGAAAGTTATGATTTTTAAACTTTATGTGGGATACTTTATAAGTGTAAATATACAATTGTTTTGGCATTGTCTTCTTTTAAACAATAATTGATTCTTCCAAAAAGTGTCAGTCATGAGGAGTTGGTTAGTTCCAATCTAGATTATCCTTGATATTCTCAGTCTCGACTGTAGTCAGGTCTTTGGCAGTAATGAGCTTTTGATGATGCTGCTGCTTTCACATGGCCTTACGTGATTTGATTTGATTTTCACTCCATACTCAAGAATATTTCACTTATGTGACAGCGGCCAGCGTTATGGTGGGAGGAAACCAGGCAGAGCCCGGAGGAAACCCACGACCATCCACAGGTTGCTGGCAGACCTTCCCACGTATAGTCCGAGAGGAAGCCAGCATGAGCTGGACTTGAACTCACAGCAACCGCATCGGTGATAGGCTCCTGGGTCATTATGCTGTGATAGCGTGCTAACCAACTGTGCCACAGAGGCCCCACCCTTATATGAAGTTGACTGAAGATTTCTTGCCTTTCACCAAGAACGGTACATTGCATTGTCACAAAATGGGTGTACCAGGTCAAAAATTACAAGATGTTCAACACAAACCATCAGAGAACTAAGAAAGTATATTAAGTATGAAATTAAGACGGATTCAATGAATGTTCTAGGCAAAAGAATGAAATCAGTATCCGAATTGTGTATCGTATTAGTTTGAGTTGTCAATAATCAAAATATGTATCTAAGTTTTGATTTGATTGCAACTGTCCATTTATCCCTTATCAGACAAAATATCCCGCTTCTCATTGGACAACAACCATGCAGGGTATAGATATATTCTCGAATCCTGCAGACGTCATCAAATGTATCTGCAGAGTAGGTTATCTCCCTTTGTTGGGTTTGAATATAATGGTCACATTTTTGGAGCATTGGCCTTCTGCACTGAATTGATGGGTTGAGATGGAAATGATTTGATACACACAAATATATGGTGTCATTAATCTTCATATTGGGGATTATTGACACCATATATTAGCGTATCCTATCGGCTGATGCCTCGCAAAATATGACGGTTATTGACACCATATATTTGCATATCCTATCAATGAGTAACCATGTAACTTATAATAGCTAAATAACCATCTAATTCAACACAACTAATAACTGGACCTAACCCTGGTTTAAGCTGAAATATAGAGTTATATAGAGAAGTCCCAGAAATTATTTACTAACAAAAAAACTACTCATTGGAACATTTAAGAAACTTATGGTGAAAGCATTTGCTGGAACAACCTTAACACGTAGGCACTAGTTTTTGCAATAATGCCTTGTGAACTCATACTACAAGACAAAATGCAACGCATGGATGGACAGAACTTGCCCTCTTGTCAGATGTGTGAAATACGTTTGATTTACAAACTGACCCCTCTATACACACCTCGACAAACTTGAATGGATTTGAGGCCAATGAAAAAATGTTGTGTAATTGTTTTGGGTTTGAATGAATGAATGCGTGGGGTTTTACATTGTACTTAACAGTTTTTCAATCAAGATGACGAAGAGTCAGTAGGTGTATGTATAATGTGGCTTCTTGTACCAGGGTGGGTCCATGCTGCCTAACTGCTGCCGCCACTAAAGTATCATGCCGAAGCAACCGGACATGACACCTCACTCTGTCACATGATACTGACACCCAGTTGATCCTCCCCTTTTGCAGAGGATCAAGCCAGGAGGGGTTTTACGCTTGAAGTACAGGTTATTTATTTATTTATTTATACGATTCGTATTTTACGCTGTACTCATGAATACATGTATTTTACTTATACGATGGCGGCAAGCATTATGGTGGGATTTATTTATTTGATTGGTGTTTTATGCCGTACTCAAGAATATTTCACTTATACGACGGTGGTCAGCATTATGGTGGGTGGAAACCGGGCAGAGCCCGGGGGAACCCCACGACCATCCACAGGTTGCTGGCAGACCTTCCCACGTACAGCCGGAGAGGAAGCCAGCATGAGCTGGACTTGAACTCACAGTGAGAGACTCCTGGGTCATTGTGCTGCGCTAGCGCACTAACCAACTGAGCCACGTAGGCCCCCATTATGGTGGGAGGAAACCGAGAAAAACCCACGACCATCCACAGATTGCTGGCAGACCCTCTCACTTGCGTTGAAGTACATGTAATTTGGGCACATGCTGCATAGTTGATTGTTCATACCTGCAGGCGTGTAGGCCTATACCTGTCAACACAGTGATCAAAACTGTGAACTCATGTAATCTGGTTTGGGGATAATAAATAAATAAACTACTTATTTATTTGATTGGTGTTTTGCGCCGTGCTCAAGAACATTTCACTCCAATCACCGCAGCCAGCATTATTGTTGGAGTAAACCAGGCAAAGCCCGGGGGAAATCCACGACCATCTGCAGGTTGCTGCAGACCTTCCCACGGAGAGGAACCCAGCATGAGTTGGACCGCATTGGAGGGAGGCCCCTGCCTCATTGCACTGCGCTGGCATGCTACCTCCCTCGACCATGAAGGCTGCGGCTTCTGGCATATCCAAGGGATTTAAGCCCTAACATTACAACACAATAACGTGCCCTTATCCCAAAATATATATATCCCCAAATCCTGGCACATTATGAATACTTGTCTATATGTGATGAAGACAAACTGTAACTCAATTTATTTATTTATTTGATTAATGTTTGAAACTGGACTGGGGAATACCGCAAACATCTTCAGGTTGCTGGCAGACCTTCCCTCGTACAGCGGGAGAGGAAGCCAACTTGAGCTGGACTTGAACTCAAGATCACATTGGTGAGAGGTTCCTGTATCACTGTCCTGACCTGGCATGCTAAACACTTCGCCCATAACGGCTACTGGAACTTGGGTATTTGCATGATACACATGATATTCTCTGGCGGTGTGGACTCGCTCTGAGAATACACAGTCTATATATACACACACCTAATGACGACTCCTTGTCCTATAACTGAAAAATTGTATTTATTTATTTATTTAATGGTGTTTTACGCCGTACTAAAGAATATTTCACTTATACATCGGCGACCAGTATTATGGTGTATGAAAACCCTGCAGAGCCCAGTGAAGACCCACGACCATCCGCAGGTTGCTGACAGGCGTTCTCGCGTACGGCCGGAGAGGAACCCAGCCGGAGCTGGACTTCAACTCACAGCGACCGCATTGGTGAGAGGATCCTGGGTCATTATGCTGTACTGCCCTAAACAACTAAGCCACAATAGTTAAGTACATATATAACATAAAACCCCAAGCCTACATAAAACACACATATGTACACACATACATACAGACATACTTACACACACACACACACACACATATACATCAATGTGAACACATGACCTTGAAAATTATACTGTAATGTTTATTTGTTCATTTGGTAAATTAAAACTGGGATTACATAGAAATGTTACATACATACATACACACATGTACATCAATGTGAACACATGATCTTGAAAATTATACTGTAATGTTTATTTGTTCATCAATGTGAACACATGACCTTGAAAATTATACTGTAATGTTTATTTGTTCATTTGGTAAATTAAAACTGGGATTACATAGAAATGTTACATACATACATACACACATGTACATCAATGTCAACACATGATCTTGAAAATTATACTGTAACGTTTATTTGTTCATCAATGTGAACACATGACCTTGAAAATTATACTGTAATGTTTATTTGTTCATTTGGTAAATTAAAACTGGGATTACATAGAAATGTTACATACATACATACACACATGTACATCAATGTCAACACATGACCTTGAAAATTATACTGTAATGTTTATTTGTTCATTTGGTAAAATAAAACCGGGATTACAGAGAAATGTTACATACATACATACATACACACATGTACATCAATGTGAACACATGACCTTCAAAAAATTATACTGTAATGTTTATTTGTTCATTTGGTAAAATAAAACCAGATTACAGGGAAATGTTACATACACACATACATACACACATGTACATCAATGTGAACACATGACCTTAAAAATTATACTGTAATGTTTATTTGTTCATTTGGTAAATTAAAACCGGGATTACATAGAAATGTTAGTAAGATTTCAAACAAGATACTTCCATCCACAGCAAAGCAATGGTGAACAAAAAGTATTTTCATGCATGGCATTTTACATCAGTTTGTTTGAACAAAAGGTATGGATTACACATGTATGTGGAGAATTACAAATGAAAAAGAAAAATCCACATACACACACACACACAAAAAAAACAAAAAACAAAAATGGTTGAAATAACTCAAAATAATTCAGCACTTTGTTTAAATGAATATAACAGGACAAGAGCTGCACTGTGTTTTAAATGGGATTTGAGTTTTTAGCCACTAGATGTTACTTTAAAGACAGATGACACTTTTTTTTAATTTGTTTTTTTTCTTTTTTTTTTGAGGTCTCTGACTAAGTATACTGTAATGGTCCCATCAACGGCAGTCACAAGTGAGCAAGTGGTGAGTAGGTGGTGAGTCATTCAGCCCATTCCAGTCCAAGAGTTAGAGACATGAAACAGTAAATGTCTGTCACCTCTTCTATCTGAAAAAAAAACAAAAAAAGAATTAGGTGCATGTTAACAGAATTCATATCAATACTACTATTAATTTGTGTTGTACAGGCTGACACCAGGAAATCATGTAACAGAGAAAAAAAAACAAAGTAAGACTTCTTATTTTGATTTTATTTTATTTTCCACATTATTTACTTTTTTTTTGACCGATTTCAGCAATAAAAAGAATTGTCACTCGCAACTTCCCTATTTCGGGCCCCACTCTTTCACAAATATGGAATATATCATTGGGTATTAAACACCAAGCCATCAAATCTTGTGTCATCTTTTATTTATACCTTTGGACACACACAAAGTGAGAAATAACCACACCTGCTATGTGTACTCACTATTTTAGCTGTTGGTTTCCCTGAGCCGTGACCAGATTTTGTGTCAATTTGAATCATCAGAGGGTTTGTCTGCAACAAGAAAGAAAAAAAAAAAAATCAAGAGGGAAAAAATCAGACATTGTGTTAACTAACTAAAAATTTGATTACCCACAGGGATCACAAATTGTTCTTTCTGCATGTGGCAAACACATGTACAAATATGTATATATGTGATCATATGTATGCGTGTAAAATCGGATGAGTAATTTCACACCCGATCATATTTAAATTCCTTCATTTTCTCATCTATCTTGTATGTATGTATGTATGTATGTGTATGTATGCTTGGGGCTTAAGGTAATGATAATTTTTCACTCATGTGTCAGTGAGGAGTCATTAGGTGTGTGTACATATATACTGTGTCTTCTTGTGGCAGGGTTTATGTTGGCCACGTGCTGCCACCACTAAAGCATCATGCTGAAGACACCAGATATGACACCCACACCAATTCACATTATACTGACACCGAGCCAATCAGTCATGTTTTCGTTGCTCTAACCCCTCAGTGCAGAGCGCCAAGCGAGGCAGCAACGAGTATCATTTTCAAAGTCTTTGGATATTACCCGACCCGGATTTGATTTTGGGGGTCTACCAACTTCAAAGCAGACGCTCTGACCACAGACGTCATTACAACTGACCATGACCGAGGTACAAGGTATACTACACTAAATGTATAATGGGTACAGGGGCTTCGAGGTCTAGTGGTTATAGCATACTTGTGCAGCACAATGATCCAGGAGCCTCTCACAAGTTTCATTCCAGAACACCTCTCCCGTCATACCAGGGAAGATCTGCATGCAATCTGCAGATGGTTGTGGGTTTCCCGCGGACTCTGCCCAGTTTCTGGCAGCCATCGTATAACCGAAAACATGGTGTAAAACACCAATCAAATAAATAAACAAATGAAAATGGGTACATCTGTCACTGGCAGAAAAAAAGGAATCTCTGGTAACACATACAGTCTGCCTTATTGAGAATTGGCTTAGACCAATCAGGATGTGAACCACGTAGTCAGAATAGTCAACACTTTCCTTGCTGTAGCACACACACTGACCCTCGCTGTCACCTTTAATCATCCCCAGACTCTCCTATGAGCACAGAAACTTACACCCATCCCCCAGACCCCTAGCTAGGATTTGGTAAAGGCATGGGGGAAGGCATGGCGTCCCAGCCAAATGAGCCGGGCAAGTAACACTAAAAGTACCTGCTTGCCAACATCCCTGAACTTGTGCTGTAGTTCCGCTATGTACTTGAGCGAATGAAGTGGGACAACTCTGTCATCGTGATCTCCTGTGAGCAGAAGGATGGATGGATACTGAAGGTCACCGGGTGGTACACGGATGTTGTGGAGAGGAGAGTACCTACAGATATAGAGGAAAAGCAACATGAAGAAACCACAGTGTTTCTTTCTAACAGTGAAAGGAAGCAAGCAAACAAACTGTGGAACATTGTCCTGTAGATTCAACCATATATTGCTTGCTATAGCACTATGTAGCGTACTAAAACTAAATATGACATTTTCATTCATATAATTTGTACACGGGATAACCAATTTATCACCAATGGTAACTCAACATGAGTTTGTTAATTACTTCTTTTACAGCCGTTTTAATATATCAATAATAAGGCAGTTTTGAATTCATATTCTTTGTTGTTAAGGGGGAGGGTGGGGGGAGTTAAACTAATCAAGTGACCTTTGTTGACAACAGTTTACTAATCACCTGTTCCACAGCCTCTGTTTAAGAGGTAAATATGACACTTGTAAGTTCACAAATGTTCATAATTTATCTACTCTAGATGAATCTTTTTACTGTTGCCTGTGTTATAGTCAATGGGACAAGAAGTAATTGCCTTGCATTTTAGACAAGTCACATGATACAGTAGGACTCTTTTTAGCTATTGCAATAAAAGAGCTTTGAACTAAACACTCCACTGTTATGATGCAGGAAGAATGCCATCTGAAAAACTGCATTTTCAAACAGTTGGTAACTCACACTTTTCCTCATGAAAATTTAACGTTCATTTTCTTCATTGTAGGGCAACACCTGGAAACTTCTGACACTTTGGTTTTTTTTTTGGTAATCTGTTTAAGTGTTGATGATTTTCAAGCCCTTAATAACAGCGTTATTTATTTATTTGATTGGTGTTTTACGCCGTACCCAAGAATATTTCACTTATACAACAACGGACAGCTTTATGGTGGGCCAAAACCGGGCAGAGCCCGAGGGGAATCCACAACCATCCGCAGGTTCCTGGACTTCAACTCAGAGCGACCGCTTTGGTGAGAGGCTCCTGGGTCATTACAGTGCGCTTTCACGCTATCCAACTCAAGAGGCCCCTTTTCTAGCCCTCAATGACAGCGTTACATGTGCTTCTTAACCACTTACTTGTAGAGCCATTCAAAGTCTTCGGCGTTGTCTGCAGAGCCATAGTCTGTTACCCAGGCATGGCCAATGGTGAACTTATGAAACCTCAGCATGTCCATTACACTGAAACAAACGGAGAGTTTGGATCGTTTTCACATTTTAGATATTACAATGCTACCTCACTAAAGTATCATTTCAAAATTAATTTCTTAACTCAAGCCACTCCAATTTTAATAGTTGTTTATATGCAGAATAAATCTTTCAATGTGGTTGGAGGGCATAAAATAAATCTAAAACATTGAAAATCATCGAATTTGTGAAAAATTTGAGCTATCCCAGACATATAGATATACATCATAAAGCCTTGAGAAAAAAAAAAAACAACAGGAATTTCATCAAAATCTCAAGATCGGACAAAATCAAAATAAAGTTGGATTTTCAGTTTTATTTCTATCACATTTTTGGATTTTTTAGTGCCGGCTTGTAAAACACAAAGTAAAACTCGTGTTGCCACAGTACTGAAAAATGTTTCAATTATATGACTTTATTTATTTATTTGATTCGTGTTTTACGCCATACTCAAAAATATTTCACTTATACCACAGCGGCCAGCATTATGGTGGGAGGAAACCAGGCACAGCCCGGGAAAAACACAAGACCATCCCCAGGTTTCAATTATAAGATATGACGCCAATAGGTTTCATCTGGGAGGGGCTGGAGGGGCTGGAGGGTAGGGGGTTTTGGGGCTGGCTAGAAGATGTTGTTGACTGATCACCAGACTAACCTCCAGACATAATTTGAAATCTGATTTAATCGTTTATATTTTATACTTCAGAGGCCAAAGAATAAGCCATATAATTGTACAGTGTACTAAAACAATCTTCAAATTTCAAATAACCATTAGTGGAATTGTCGCCTGATGTGTACTTACCCAACCTGAGCAATGGCTGAGCCAAACAAGTCTGGCCTCTGGTTGACACAGGCTCCCACCAATAGGCCCCCATTAGATCCCCCATTAATGACAATACTGAAACGTAGAACATGGTCTCTTGTTAATATATGTACTGCCACATGTATTAACAAACATGACTGAAAGGGTTTTATACAGCCCGCAATACCGCTGTATTTATATGGCTGGACAAAACCAATCAGTCACACGAAAAGCGAGTACTTGAAGGGAGTACCACCCTTCCCAAGGTACCTGACACACCTACTGATATGACACTGCAGCCAAACCTGGCAAGGACCTGAGTACTTGAAGGGAGTACCACCCTTCCCAAGGTACCTGACACACCTACTGATATGACACTGCAGCCAAACCTGGCAAGGACCTGAGTACTTGAAGGGAGTACCACCCTTCCCAAGGTACCTGACACACCTACTGATATGACACTGCAGCCAAACCTGGCAAGGACCTGAGTACTTGAAGGGAGTACCACCCTTCCCAAGGTACCTGACACACTTGAACCTGACTAGGGCCCTGCAGTGAGTAATAAATACATGTACATTCAAAACCACACCAGATTAAACTACCAGTCTCATCCTACAATCATATACCGGCCCCGAAAGCACAGCTGGTCAAGTCGCTCCACTTCGGGAGTGGTAGATCCAGGGTCAATCCTGGGTTGAGTCACTCCTAAGGCTTTAAATGAGGAAGTTGTAACTTCTTCGCTTGGCGTTCAGCAAGAAGGGGATAGTCCGACTGGTTGACCTGTATCAGTATAATGGCTCGGACGGAGCCGCTTACTTGCTTTCGGTAAGGCATCTCAGTGAAGCAGCACTAGACATAATCACTCACTCCTAAAATCACATTAGGCTTCTGAATGCCTGATTCTAGATTACTGAATGGTACATTGTATGCAGAATGAAATGAAGGCCACAAGTATTTCTCTACATATCAAATTATATCCAAAGTTGTCTCCCCTGCTGCCATGGTAAATGACCTGAAACTTCCAAAGAAGTTAAAAGAAGTGCATGTTTAGAGGGAAAAAAATGACGTAGTGCTGAAACTTACCTTTTTCCACTTAGATATCATCACACCTGGGTCATTGTGCTGCAGAAACTTCAAAACACCTTTCTGAGATGGACAAAACTCTCAGAATCCAGCAAAATGTGAAAACCTTTGTCACAGGAGAAATTTTATGTCCCTTTCCGTACTGGCATTAAGCTCTGAAGAAAACGGTCTCTCTGTTCCTGTTTATACACCCACTTCCCACATGCTGATCCTAAGTCTTTGCCTCTCCACCCCTCTACCTACATTCCCACCCCCCCTACTCCCCTTCTCATTCAACCCCCAAATCGCATAACCTACCGCTTGGGCTGCGGTAGCATATCATGTGCATTACCTACCGCTTGGGCTGGGTGTACTTGTTCTTGATCAGGTATTCAGCAGCTGCCTGGAAGTCATCAAAGACGTTCTGTTTGCTACCCATGATACCTGCCTTATGCCAGGTCTCACCATATTCCCTGAAGAAATGTTGTAAAAATAAAAAAAAAACACTTTTGTTTTACTGGCAGAATTAATCTTATATCAAAGCTAGAGGAGAGTATGAAAAATAAAACTTGAAAATCATCTGATTTGTTGAAAACCCTAGAACATATTTACATCATCTGAAAGGCTTGAAAACCAGAAAAATCATAAAAATATCAAAATGGACAAACTAAAAAGGTGAAATTTTCAAAATAAAATTACTTTCGCCATATTATTGTATTCTGTCTAAAAACTCATACTACCATTTTCCAAATAAAGGTCATAAATTGTTAATATTTTTTGTGCTGAAACCGCCTTCTTCTAGTGGGATATCAGCCTACCATCCAACGAACCATAAAACAGATTGTCATACATATACCTTGCAGCATTATTGAATGAACTTACTTTTTTCTAATTGAAAAAAAAATGAACAAATAATAAAGTTGTGGCAACTGGCTCTGTGACATCTCTGTATCATATTTTGAAGTGATGCATATGTAACAACAGCCTTACCCGCCTCCTCGTATATTAGGCACAGCCAGAACCCCTCCTAGATGCTGCATGTAGACTAGTCTAGACACACTGAAGGAAGGTGTGATGGAGACGTTGAAGCCACCGTAACCATACAAAAGTACCGGCCTGTTACCATCCAGCTGTATCCCCTGCGTACAAATATAAAATTAGTAAGTTACATGTATTTTATTTATCTGAATGAACCATAATCAAGATTTAATTAAGGAACTATTATTGCCCAGTACATCGAGATTTCAGTACTGTACATCGAGATATCAGTACAGTACATCAAGATTTCAGGACTGTACATCGAGATTTCAGTACAGTACATCAAGATTTACAGTACATCGAGATTTCAGTACAGTACATCAAGATTTCAGTACTGTACATCAAGATTTCAGTACTGTACATCAAGATTTCAATCTGCATACATTATATGCTTCTTGGTCGAAATTCTTTTCACTGATACTACTTTTCTGTCATACTTCATAAGTGTGTGTAGTCCATAAATAAGACAAATTTAGAATATTGTCCAGTACTGTCATGTGAAAACAACCTCTGCATTATACACCTATAAATTCAATAATATAATCATAAAAATAACAAAATCAAAATCATGTTAGGTTAATACATTTAACAAATCTCTGTTAAGGATAGCCTTTTTTTAACAGGTCATGCTAACTAATAAGACGGTGAAGAAAATACCTTCCTATGCACGATGAACATAGGGATCTTTGTCCCATCTTTGCTAGGGTAGAACACTTGATTGGTTTCAAACTGACTGAGGTCAAAGTCCTTGACACAAATCTGGCGGAATATCTGAAAACAAAAACAAACAAAGCATTTAAAATGTGCCAGACATGTGTAATTTCTGCCAAGATAAACATGTACTTTGCAGCCCCTGAACAAAACTGATCTTGAAAATGACTTTCCCACATGTCATACATGTAAATATATGCAGACATGTTCAAGATGTTCCGCATGGCCAGATGGCTATTGTACTAGCCCAGCACAATGACCCAGGAGCCTTTCACTAATGCCATCAATATGAGTTAAGTCCAGCCCATGCTAGCTTCTTCCCCAGTCACACGTGGGAAGGTGTACCAGTAACCTGTGGATGGTTGTGGGTTTTCTCCACGCTCAACCTGGTTTCCTTCCACCATAACTCTAGCTGCCATGGTGCAGGTGAAATATTCTTCAGTATATTATATCAATTATATCAATAAAAAAACAAAACAAATATGTATATATGGTGTACTGGTGGAAGGTAAGTAACAGATGTAAGATCAACTGATAGGTCCTGTCGACAATACAGATTTTTGTGTCCTAGGCTGAGACTGAGCCATGATCTCAAGTGGCCAACAGAATGATTGACAAACATCTCAACCGCATGGCTATGACCTAGTCACTGGTGGTTTAACACCCACTAAATACATGTATGAAATAGCCACGACAACAAAAACAAACCTAAAGACACACCTGTTATAGCAGAGTGAATAACAGATAGGCTTGTTCTTGATATATGAAACACAGTCATCCTACACACATGTATATTTCAATTCTTAACATACAGTGGCAGTACAGCAGGGTTATACCTGGTTTCCTTCCTCTTATAACGCTTCCTGCCATCATAGAAGTGAAATATTCTTGAGTACGGTGTAAAATACCAAAGAAATAAATACATTTATCCCATAATTTATCTGTGTCAGTTATATAACAACAGTGATGTAAATTTTCAATATACCACGTTATATAAATAACCCGAAATTCTGATTGGTCATTCGAACTTTCATTGGCAAGCTCATCCAATGAAAAAGACCAATTGCATACCAGACTACTTCTATCGTTTGTTGTCGTGAAAAAACACCCAAAAAACCCCAAAACTTACTACACCGTGACAGCAGTTTCCTGGTATCAAAATGGTTAAGTTTTTGGTACACTGGATAGGAATAAAGTTTATCTTTATGAAATGTCCAAATTAGCCAAGGTTGGTGAAAGAAAATGAAGTGCTTGACACACCTAAAACAAGGTAATGACAAACATAAGTACAACCGTCACTGCGTCTGGCCTCATTGACAGCAGCATGCCTTGGTATCAGATTTTAATGAAACTAAACACCTATAAACTTAACTTACTACTTTGTAGAACACCAAGGGGTTGTCCTGTATATGAACTCTTCTGCAACTAGTGTACCTATAGATTATTTCCATATCTAGCTAATTCTATTTTCCACATCGAACATACACATTATTTCCATATCTAGTTAATTCTATTTTCCACATCGAACATCCACATTATTTCTATATCTAGTTAATTCTATTTTCCACATCGAACATCCACATTATTTCTATATCTAGTTCTATTTTCCACATCGAACATACACATTATTTCCATATCTAGTTAATTCTATTTTCCACATCGAACATCCACATTATTTCTATATCTAGTTCTATTTTCCACATCGAACATCCACATTATTTCTATATCTGGTTAATTTTATTTTCCACATCGAACAAAATAAATGGCCCAACTGATTCAACATCACATCTACCATCACACAGAAAACCCAAAACGGAACCAAAATAAAGCCTTTTGAAATATTTTAGACACTGTTTTGTTGCATTCTCCAAGATCCATGATGGTTAATAAAACCAGCAAATAAGTTTCCAGGCGATCTGTTCACGTTAAAAGTCTAAATTTTAATATTTCGTTTGGTATGAGTTTCGAATTTACAGCTCCTGGCACCTTGCAAGTCATCGCGTGACGTCATAGAGACATGACCTAGATTTAGGAGCACACTTTTGGAGCCAAATGTTTCGACAAATAAGCAGTTATGAATGCTGATATTTTTGAAAGAAATTAAAATTCCTTGCCAAAGGCTCAGAACAACTGAAAATTACACCACTTGTTTAATACAACTGATATAATGGGTCACTCACTGTATATCCTCTATACATCAAATCCAGTGTTGACATCAATATCAAAAACCATTATGGCTTCCTCTCCGGCCATACGTGGGAAGGTTTGTTGGAAACCTGCCGATGATCATGGGTTTCCCCCGGGTTCTGCCCGGTTTCCTCCCACCATGATGCTGGCCGCCGCCGTATAAGTGAAATAGTCATGAGTACAGCGTAAACCACCAATCAAATACATAAATAAATAAAAAGCAATATATGACAACAAAGTCTATCAGAAATTGAGCAGCTTGCTGCAAAGTGTTTCAGCTGAAATGGAGGCCAAAGTTGACCAGACATTCCATTCATAAGGCAACATATACAGCTTGTCATGATTAATTGTACGGATACAACATCAGCAAATTTTATCAGTTGATTCTATGTGAAAGGATACTGTAGATAGAATGGTAACGCCACAAAAGATCAATAAAATGAAGAGGCAAACCAACCTTGGGTTGAGCAGTGTCAGAGGTCATATCACAATGGTAGATGATGCCTGGGGTCAGGAAAGACATGAATTGGTAGAAAATCTGCCAGGAGAAACAAAAACAGCAAAATTGGTAATAAACAGTAGTATTCTATCATGACTGTGAGCTTTGATAATGCTTAGTTTGTGGGAACTACATGTAGATAACGTGCTGTGACCATGTGCGTATTACGCAACATAAAACCTGCCTCGCGCAATCATAACACCTCTGCATCTACAGCTTGCACTTTAAATGTGCTGACCTCCTTTATAAGTTACCTTACAGCTAAACTTGTGCATATTTTTATTCTCTGCAAGGAGATTGCATGCAATGGATCACTAAATACCCTTGCTGGTTCCCTGACGGCACTCATCCCTTCAGCAGGTACAAATGGTGCAAATAACACAATGTATAAGATTTTGGAAAGAGAGAAATAAACAAAAAGGCGTACTCTTTTGGGGTAACAGAGTGTTATTAAAATGTTAGGGATAGTTGATTATTGTCTCAAACCTCAGTGTCCTTCTTCCCGCCTGAATATCCCACAACCGTTCCCACATCCAGGGGAAGGCAACCCTTCTCTTGACCAGTAGCTAGGTCGCATAAGACCAGAGCATTCTGGAAAACAAGCGGACTCGCTAAGATATAGGTGGGAATGCATAGAAGGCTTGATGAGTCATTCACAAGTAAATTACGGTCTTCAGCAATGCATTACAGCTTAAGTTTCTAATGAAACGTTACTCAAATGACTTAAGATTTTAATCAATTCACTATTTTACTCGGTGTTTTACGCCACACTTGAATATTTCACGCAGGTGACGAGAGCCAGCAGAATGGTTGGAGGAAACTGTGAAGAGCCTCAAGGGAAACATCCGCAGGCTGCTGGCAAACATTCCCACATACGGCCCCCGGATATGGGAGCCTCACTAATATATAGTTATGAAATCCTTTTGTTTGTTTATTAGAGATTTATGTCATTTTAACGGCTTCATTAACATAATGTGGAGCCACACTCTCTTCCAAACTAACCTTGACATCCTTCAGGTAGCACAGCACCAGTGTTGAGCCGACACAACCCACCCACTCTAAGACGTTCCTCTCATCTTCTTTCACTAATGTATTCCAATTGGCCTGCGCGCAACCAAACAAAATTTCTGACCATCATAAAGTTGTTACAACATATATACTGCATAAATATCTAATAAGTCTATTCAACAGTAATGAATAGTATATTTATTAGAACAGATCAGTTAATTAAATGTTAAAGAAGATCATCAGAATGAATCTTTTTTTCAATGTCGTCGAACAGTATAAAAAATAAAGTTGTACTGTACTCTTAAACCGTCCTGATACTCACATCAGCGAGGTTACTGAAGTCAATGTTGATGAGCTTGTATCTGGGCGAGTCCAGGTTTGTCTTGAAAGTCATCACTGTGTCTTCATTGGTGATGTACTGAAAATTGTTGGATTTATTTGAAAGGATTAACAAAAATTAAATTTCAACCAGTTTAAATCAACACGACACACAAACAATATGTTACACTTGTATTAACACTTTATACATCTGCCACTTTTTACTGGCTTGATATTGCACATCTTCTATTTGAAACAGTACTAAGTATATTCATTTACAAGATGGAAAACATGCAGGTCTTACAGAATACATTTTTACAGGGTAATCCACTTGAATGGTAACTTATGTAAATAATCCACATTTGTGAAAAGCATTATTAACTATTATTTTCCCCCTAAATCAAATCTGGAATGTAAAATTTTCTTGATAAAACACTCGACAAAAAAGAATGAAGACATACGGCCCAGCATTATAAAGTAGAAGCTGTAACGTAACACCTGTGAACTCGATCGTTGATGAATTCTAAAGCATCACACATACATATACACCTTACCTCGTACTCTGCCTCAAAGTTATCCACTACTTTGACGTACGGAAGTTTACCTACAAAAGAAGAAACAAGGTACTCAGGGAATACCCATAGCTCCCATGAACCAGCAGTTGGTAAAACTGCATGATGGTCAAATCATGTGATACATTCAAATGTTGACCAAAAAACCAAAAAAGTAGAATGACCCACACTGCCATACACATAATATCCTCTAATTACATAGAGTTGAGATCTTGCCATTAACTCTACAAGAAAGGCCAAAATTATTATGCTGTCACAACGGTCACTGTTTATTGTATTCATAACAATTGCAGAGCACTCACTTCATATGTTATGGAGTTGTAAATCATTGTGGAGGTAAAAGACACTGTGGGGAGTTAGTCAACAACTTTACCACGGAGGTCTTGGTGTGCAAATTGTGAACGGCATGTGGTAATGCATGTACTATGGGAGGGAACTGTAACCCTGTGAACAGCTGACAGCAAAATGTTGAGCTATGAGGTAAAAAGACTTCCTAGCTCTTTGATATGCAAATCGCTACCGATGTTTGGTTATCTGTGTACTATGGGTGGACACTGCCGCCATATGATTGGCTATCTGTGTACTATGGGTGGACACTGCAGCCATATGATTGGCTATCTGTGTACTATCGGTGAACACTGCAGCCATATGATTGGCTCTCTGTGTACTATGGGTGGACACTGCCGCCATATAATTTTAACCAAACAGGACACCGCCAAACCCACCATCTCTCACAATGCCTCTCCATACTTCGTAAGGCAAGCTAATGTAGAAATCAGTGGTTTATGGTGAGTTAAACACAACTGTGAATAGCAAATTTGTTGATAGTGATCACATTTTAATCATAGAGGCAAGTTATGACGCACACACCTACACTTCCACCAATTAAAATTTGTACTTGTTTGCCAAGGTATTTTACATGCATAGAGCGTTCAGTGGTTATCACGCATTGCTTCACTCTTCACACATATCAGAAAACCTGTTGTCTTTTAACAAAGCACAGAATCGACAGACGTGAAAGGTCTATTGTGAAGAGAGAAAATGCAATCAAAATTGTAAATTTCAGCAAACAAAACTGGTATTTTATCACATTTACAAATGCATCTTTTTAGGCAACGTTTTAGTTCATTTAACATATTTCACTAATACAATGGCAGCCACCATCACAGTGAGAATGTCCTTACCCACAATTCCCTGCTCCAAGGCATCAAGATCGACGAAGTAGAGCCTGTTTACTGGATCGCAGCCTTGACGAATGGACAAAATCAGATATCGTCCACAGTCTGTCACTTCCGCTCCTCTGCCACATATCAACAATATTGGCATGTATAATGATCCAGTCAATGGTTTTTGTACAGTTGCATTTAAGAAGTTTATGAAATGATATCCAATTTGTAAGTGCTGTATTTCACCTATTGTTTGGTATATAAAACGTACGAAAAGGCCTTAAAATGATAGTAACACTTACTCAAAATTCATAAAAACTCTTACGTGGCCCGGATGAACTGATCAGAATCAGCTAAAAGTGTCACTTTTAAAAAATACTATTTATCAAATTGCGTGAAATACAGTATTTGATTCAGACTCTTGAGGCACATTTATTAAATGAGAATTTAAACTTCATTTCACTCAGAAAATAAAAGAGCAGAAATCTGATATAGCTGCCTTACTGGGGCACCATCTGAAAGACACCAGGCTTGACACCTGATCTAGTCACATGGTTTTAGCTCATGAATAAACCGTATATTGACACTTTTCAAGGGTCGCATTTTGTTTGATTTTGACTGATACATGCACCTTACAGAGTTGTTTTGTGAAGTTTTATTATTTTTTTTCTATCGGAAAAACTTTCATGTTCGTATCAAAAGAATAATGTCATTATGAGCTATGCTTTTACATGCCAAACTTACAGTGAAATACAGTATGCTAAGCTCCACGCCAGGCAGAATGAAAACCACCTAACTCATTACAGTCTGAACTGCAGCCGTCTACATGTCGTCTTCCAGGCCAATGAGGGATCTTCTTTCATTGAGATCTATTTGTGAATTCTGATTCCACTATGACTGCAGGTTTCGAGATATAACTTTACAACAACAGAGTGATGTCCCTTTGCCATGTGATCTATTTATTTATTTATTTGATTGGTGTTTTACGCCGTGCTGAAGAATATTTCACTTATACCACGGCGACCAGCATTATGGTGGGTGGAAACCAAGCAGAGTGGTATATAGAAGACAGAAAACTCATTGAAGTGGACCAGATTCATCTTCTGAATTATGTTCCGGGGAGAGTTTGAGTATCAGTTATGAAACAATAATGATATTCTTTCAGTTTTTTTTTTCTGAACTCCAATACTGTCATTTTAAAAGCAACAAAAAGCCGTAAAGTGACAACATAAATTTGCACTGAAATGCCATGCTATTGTCATAATGGCGCAACTCGAAAACTGCATATTCCAAACTCACATCATCCATTTAGGATTCTCAGGAAACTCTGCCACCAGGATGTCCTCAGACTGTTTTGTGCCTATCCTGTGATAGAACAACTTCTGGTTCAGGTTAGACGTGGTTTCTGTTCCGTCAGATTTCCCTTCTTGCTGGGGATAACACTGAAAGAGTACAGGGACAGTCTTGCTGAGGATAACACTGAAAGAGTACAGGGACAGTCTTGCTGGGGATAACACTGAAAGAGTACAGGGACAGTCTTGCTGGGGATAACACTGAAAGAGTACAGGGACAGTCTTGCTGGGGATAACACTGAAAGAGTACAGGGACAGTCTTGCTGGGGATAACACTGAAAGAGTACAGGGACAGTCTTGCTGGGGATAACACTGAAAGAGTACAGGGACACTCTTGCTGGGGATAACACTGAAAGAGTACAGGGACAGTCTTGCTGGGGATAACACTGAAAGAGTACAGGGACAGTCTTGCTGGGGATAACACTGAAAGAGTACAGGGACAACACTGAAAGAGTACAGGGACAGTCTTGCTGGGGATAACACTGAAAGAGTACAGGGACAGTCTGAACGAATGAAAGACTGATAGACTGTCATTATAAAAAACACTGTTCTATCAGTTGTCCAAGACTTACAAAATCAGAAAGGCTATAATCACAAAAACATAAAGATCAGACACAACAAAATGGCGGCCTTTCAGTTTTATTTTATTCCAAATTTTGGATTTTTTGTGCCAGCTTGCCCATAAAAAAAAAAAAAAAAAAACGTATCGCTTAACCGTATCGTTTTTATTCTTTATTTTTATTTTTTGTGTATTTAGGGCTCAAAATCAACTTCAAACCTACAAATTCCTCACCTTCAACAATGTTAAGATCATAAACCTACAAGTCCCTTACATTTTATTTATTTATTTTATTTGATTGGTGTTTTACGCCGTACTCAAGAATATTTCACTTATATGACTGAGGTCAGCATTATGGAGGGAGGAAACCGGGCAGAGCCCGGGGAAAACCCACGACTATTTGCAGGTTGCTGGAAGACCTTCCCACGAGAGGAAGCTAGCTCACAGCCACCGCACTGGTGAGAGGCTCCTGGGTCATTACACTGTGCTAGCGCGCTAACCAACTGAGTCACGGACGCCCCCCTCAAGTACCTTACATTGTAAAACAATCCTTTGTGATCATGTGTCCAGGCCATGCTGGAAAACTTCACTCTCTCCAAAACATCTGGTAGGTCTTCACCTGATGGGGCACTTCTGAACTAAAGGAGAAACAATACAAGAAATAGGCATACACCAGACTATAATCTTAACCAGAGACTGAGCTACATATGTACAAAACCCCTTTTGCACTTATTTCTCTATCTGATTGGAGTTTTACACTGTACTCAAGAATATTTCATTTACATGATGGCAGCCAGCATTATGGTGGCAGGAAATTGTGCACCCATGATCATCTGCAGGTTGCTGGCAGACCTTCCTGCATATGACCAGAGTTGAAGCCAGCATGAGCTGGACTTGAACTTATAGCGACCGCATTGGTGAGAGGCTACTGGGTCTTTGTGCTGCATCAGCATGCCATTAAACCACTAGGACTCAGATGTTCCAAACACCTTTGTAATTATGGGGAATATCAAGACACACACTCATATACATGTAAACTGGATACTTAATGCACGTTTACAGAATGAATGAATTAATAATTATGCCAAGCCTGCAATATTTCAGCCACATCAGACATTCTTACAGTGTAGCACTGAAAGACAAAGAAAATTAACTAGTCCAAATTTCGAAAAGTGTAAAATGTGGTACAATGGGAGGGAGAAAAAATCAACAGAGTGTAAACCCCCAGGTCAGATCTGCCCAAATCTCCAGGCCAGATCTGCCCTGGGTGTTCACCAGTAAGCTAGTCACATCAGTAACCAAGCCTTATGCTTGTGGGGGAGTGCCCATGGCCTGAGAGGGGGTGGGAGGTCACATGACCTCCACACCCCAGCCTTGCCATGTGGCCCTTTGTTTTAGCCCCATTCCCTCCAAGACAGCCGAGCAGTCAAGACGTGTTTTACCAAGATCACAGCCAGTCTTCATTCATACATTTCACCCAGGTAAGAATTTAACCCTTGTGGTCTCAGAACACTTCCATAAATTGATATATGTAATTGTTGTCACATATGCAATTATCTGACTGTGCCATATAGGATATATTATGCACATCTTTTTGAGTAATTTAAGTTATTACTTTGGTTAGCCATTCACAAGTTAGTGTGATCTCTGCAAAGAGATACACACATTCTAAAAGGATTGGCTGAATAGCTTTCAGGAATTTACACTAAGAAACAGGTGGGATAACTGCTTCTCCCATCAACCTGTTTACAGTGAAAATTCCTGATTAGCTGTGTTAGTTTGGGATAAACCTCCACATTGGAACCATTAATCCGCTTAAGTTCACTAGTTTTAAAAAGTGACCACTGTTTACTTAAATTAATCTGAAATTTAAGGATTATATGTATCAACTACTAGCTTTTGCCTAAACTTAACTTGATCTCCCAACTTCCAGAACAGATAGTTCCTTTTACACTGGTTAACACATGGTCAAGCTTAATTCCTTTGTTTGAGCTGACCATGCCAGCCTCCAGTAGCTACAGACATGTGTATTACCCCAGTGTATGTAAGCAAGGTGGCAGCACATCTGGAAGGGATTAATTTCTCCTTGGCATCTATTGCCCCTGATGACCCCTGCTGGTTAATCTCATCCTATCAGCCCAGCCTTTATCAAGTGGCTAAACAAGATGGCTGCACCAGCAGTACGCAGGCCAAATGAAAACTTGTTACAACAGCAACCACTTGTAACTGTTCTGAGTTTTTGTATTTAGTTATGCCTGTGATTGTCTTAACACAACACAGTCCTCAGAAATTACATATCACTGCAGATGCACATATACTGGAATTTATCATGCTTTTGGACTTTGACATTTTGAGTCCAGTGTTCATGTTCTCTATGGCCAGTCAGTAAGCATTTGTTATTATTGTTGATAGATACACATATATATATATAGATATTAACTTTGTATATACAGCTAATATGCATATAGGCTATCGCATGGTAATATTGTATTTAGTTTATAGATATTATCAAAATACCCTGCGTGACCTGTATCATTGTTCCTCATGCGGTAACTGTTCTGGGTTGTACAATATGTATACAGCCCCTAGCATAAAAATGTACCGCTCAGATTATTATTGCATGCAGTAGTCTACACTATTGATTTGTAACCTGTATGTTAAATGATCAAAAGAGTAACTTACGAATGTTATGTTTTGGTTGGAGGTGAAGGTCAGCTGGCATAGACCAGTATGTCTTGTTATATATGAGATATGACCTGGCATCATAAAATGCATTTGTACCCATCATATGGATACACTGAGTCATCTAAATTTCTAATGCGAGCCTGGCCCCTTATAAGCCTGGCAACGTACTCGACATTATGTTTAGATGCCTCTCTTAAACAGGATACCGGTAACCCTGTGACCCTTGGCCTCTCTAGTATTGACTATATTGCAATCATTGTTAGCATGATGTCACTTGGTTTCTAGATGCCATGCTTAAACGTTACATGCATTATGGTCTGACTGTCAGGCTGACCTCTCAACTTCAACCTACCTTGACCTACATGTATGTGTACAGGTCACTGTGTATACATGTGGACACAATGGAACATGTCTATTATATAATTGGGTTAATAATCACGTCCAACACCTTAACTTGTTTAATTTACCTGTTATGATCATATGGCACTTCTATTAAGTCTTTAAAAGCTAAGTTCTAAATTATTTACTCATTAATACTTGAAAGCTCTAGTAGCTCTCCCCATTCCCTCCAAGACAGCCGAGCAGTCAAGACGTGTTTTACCAAGATCACAGCCAGTCTTCATTCATACATTTCACCCAGGTGCTGTACCGTCTTGACTGCCAGACGTTACCCTCCAGGCTGCTTCCCCTTGTGAAACTATCCAAACTCAGAAGGAAGGAAGGAAGGGAAAGGAACATATTTACAGATACCCCTACTCTCATACTGATTACCTCTGTCTTAAATAATAAATTCTCAGGCTGTGGCACTTGTGAAAACCCAGCAGAGCATTTGCGTTCTTTGTCCAGCATATATTTAACACTTGTTTCCCCAAAAGCCAGTCACGTGTCCACCCGACAACGTAAGATAGTCTCGCAGGTGATTCGACCGCAGACAAACAGGTCTTACAAGTGGAAAACAATAAAAGGTGGTAGAAAGGAAATCTTTGTTTCTTCAAATTACAAACCTATACTGAACACAAAGCATACAGGAGTCTTGTGTATCAATTTTCTCACACTTACCTTTATTGTTACCCAATCAGATCCACTGTTACTCAGTCCATAGGCATAGTATTTGCCATCTTCAGAAAATGCCTGTCCTCTCAGAGCTATGGTTCCGTCTTCAGACAGACTGTTTGGGTCCAAAAACACCCTTGGTTCTCCGTCTAAAGTGTCCTGGACATACATCACACTAGAAACAAACAGAAAGAATAGAAAGTTGAAATTTCATCATCTTATTTGGGTTTTTTTTATTGATAAAAAAAAAGAATACCCTATTTCATAAACCTTTTTTGGCATATGAAAGAGCAACTTTCAGCACAATTTTAAATTTGATTTTTGTGACAAAACTACACTGGTTTGGTTGGCCATTTCAGGGTTTCATAAAAAGCATAACCTGTACACAGGTTAATGCCTTCAGAATATGGTTAAATAAACAGCCTGCGAAGGTGTGAAAAGGTTGAAGGATTACAGTACCACAGTGGATAGTCTACATGTATTTGATGTGCAATTTTCTTCCACCTCAAAGGACCTGGTACAGTAAGGTTGAGAATCGGCCCCAGAGAGGTACGCTAAGAAAGTGCAATTTTCAAAATTTTAGCACAGTTGTGTAAATTTCCTAACCAGAAGTACAAAAGTTGTTCAAAGCACTCCTGAAAGTTGTATGGCCATAAAAGAGATGGTTGCATAGTAGTAACCCTCCAAAAATGCACTCTCGATCAAAAACGCCAATTTTTCGATCAAATGAGGCACTGTGTTTTATATATATAGTATGAAGATTGAAGTTAGTCCGAAAAATATCTTTACTGAAACTTTCCTGCACGTATTTCTACATGCTGTTAAAGTTTTGTTTTGGTTAACGTTTGTCTTCTTAGGTAAAAATAAACTTTATAATGTGATCAGTTTTGTCATAGTTTGGCAAACTTTAAAATCCATATTTCTGCCATAGTCTGTCAGGCATCCTTCATAGTACAGTGAACTAACTAAGTCACTCAGGAGAACAGGTTTTACCTTGAGGAAGAGTTCAAATGTTTGTGGGCTTTTTTTCTTTGGCAACATGCTTAACCCCACTTGAATCCACCAATGACTGCCGTATGGGGAAACAGACATGGCAACATATCAAGGCCACATATCGTAACACAATACATGTTTTCGTACTTACACTGTATAGTTGTATTTCAATAGTACAAATATTGCAAAGACACATAAAATACATGTAGAAATATGGCAAGGACACATAAAATACATGTACAAAAACGGCAAGGACACATAAAATACATGTACAAATACAGCAAGGACACATAAAATACATATACAATCTGTCAATCTTTTTTCAATCTCTTCAGGATTATATCCAAATGTTCATCACATAAAGCAAACATAATTAACAGCTCATTCCGCGATTTAACAGATAAACACACAGTGAGAAACTTTGTATAATAAGTTTGTTGGCATTCACGCAATTAGAAAGATCAACTAGTGGGCAGTACCTCAAGGGGTCAAGCAGTGCTACAGATAGTTTTCAGAGGTAGTGTGGTATCCCTATTTTTCCAGGAGTGGTAGAACTCGGTAAGCCTACTGCAGTACACATTTAAAAAAGTACTCAACACTTCACTATTTTGGATGCCCAGCTATACACCTGGAAATTGTGAAGTGGACTGAGTGAAGGGGGATGAGAAAATAGAAAGACTTGGTGCATAAATGTGCATACATGTATAGGCCTACATAGATCTACTGGTACAGAGATTCCTGTAGTTACATACAGGACTCCAAGTATATGCAGGTACATGTCAATTGGCTAGAATTACGACTTGTCATAACATTCTTGAATTAATTAATTATTTCAGCTTTAAAAATGAGGAACGAATCTGAAAGACGCTCACAGGCTTACATTTATTTATTACACCTCAACTGGGTTTATTTCAATAACTCACTCACTGACAGGTTCATCTTTTCATATTGTTTTGATATAAGGAGTTGCAGTATTATTTCATTCTATGGTAACTTGCCTAATGCAACCTAATGGTAATTTTGTTTCACCTGTCAAAACATTTGTCTATACACGAACAACTGCTGATTTGGGATCAAAACATCAAAATGTAAGCCTACATTAGAACACAAAAATTTATTATTTGTGCTTTATATATTGGCAGTATATAGTATAAATGTAAAGTGTTTCTGAACACTAGCTGTTCTCGTAATCATTGTATTTCATTGCATTAACTTCTCTCCTCAGAAATCATCGATACATGTAGACGTTGGAAACTGGACCCTCAACCCACTTTAACACCCCACAAATAGCTGACGTTCGGTGAAGAATTCAAACCATCTATTGAGAGCAACATTAGGATGATTTAATGCAGTACAGTAGCAGAACTTTCAGTATAGTAGCGCCCAAAAGACCGTTTTTTTTGCTACATCTTCTTCATGGCAAACACTGGAGAATGTCACAAATACAAATACCACAGCAGTCATTCTCCGTGACTGGGGGTAGTGGTACATAAGCCTTTGCTGTACCCTTCAGTTTCTGAAAACTAACACGTCGTGGAGAGCATCGCGAACGTAAACTACTTTGGAGATCTACTTTCGATTTTAACAGACTGTTTGCTTTAAATCTCGCATGTACACTATGGCCTGATCAGGAATTTAGGTGTACACACAAATCATTAAGCTTATTCAGTAGGCTCTGTTTTAATTTTAGAAACATATCACCTAATTTTTAAGTACATTTATGCCTCCACGCCCCTTATCTGTAGCACTGGGGTTGCCGTCTGATGACTTCCATATTCTTTATTTTCACCATTTTGGTAACCGAAAAAGGTAAGCCTAAATATCATTAGTAACTGTTCAATACATGAACGTAGGCTACCTTACATGGTGTAAATTTTTCGTTATATACGCTATCACAGGCAATCAAAATACCGCCTGCGACTGGTATGTGACATTTACTGTCACAATCCTCAAAATGCGCAGCGCTTTCGATAACCTTTCGTGACATGAAAGTAAACGAATACTAAATCAATGCATGACTCAAAAATATAATTAAAATTTGTATTCAATGCATAATCATAACATAAATCCCAACAAAACAATGAAGAAGCTCATAAAAGGAAGCTAATATTTCACCATAACACACGGTCTATTTCATGAGGCGCATTAATATGTCGTACCTGGGTGAAACTACTACAGGCAATTTCTTCACATGTTTTCATGCCTCTATAATGGGCCTCTGGTGATTCTCACCAATAGACCCATAAAAAGAAATAGTCTTACGAGTGTGTCAGCATCTGTCACAGCTATAGTTAGTTTCGCTTCTTGAGGTGCACAATTTTTGGCACTGGGGCCCAATACCCCACCTTACCATACCAGATCCTTTATAGGAACCAACCATACTACTCACAGAGCATGCACACTCTGTCCAAAGGTCAAGCTTGTCTAGTGGTGGCAGTGATTTAATGCGAGCCTAGAGAGCAGCACAACAGACAAACCGCATATCATTTGGCTCGTAAAATGCCAAATTTCCTTGAATAGTCTTTTTCTTGTTTTGGTTTTCCTCACCTTTGATTCTGAAGGCCACTGTTGTGGAAGTAGTAATAGTTGTCTCCCCTCTTGAATGGACAGCCATACTTAGGGTAGTCCCATACTTCTTTGATTCTGTAGCATAAGGTGCATGTATTGATTAATAATGTTTAATCAATTATTTTAATTAGTCTTCAGCCTTATAGTTACTTTACATCATACAATTTTGACAGCAATTGGTAATAGGCAGAACAAAATGATATACCTGAATACACTGTCGAACGTGCACAAACCTGATGCTACACTCATTAAATCAGAGAGTGAGTCAGTGAGTGCTTGGCGTTCAAACATTGTACTTACCCATTTTTTAGTCATATACATCATGATGTACAATGTGCCTCCTTGTTGCAGGACGGATTTCCACTGCTCTTCTGTCAAGTGCTGCTTCACTGAGACGAATTACCGAAGGTAAGTAAGCCGCCCTACCAGAGCCATCATACTGATACCGGTAAACCAGTCATGGCACTATCCCCTTAATGCTGAACGCCAAGTGAGGAATCTACAGCTTCCTCTTTTAACGTCTTAGGTGTGACCCGACCTAGAAATGATATACTGCACCCAAAGTGGATGCTCCACCAACTGAATGGGATGGTCTCTCTCTCTCTCACTCACTCTCTCACTCATATAATGAATGTTTAAAGATAAAAAGTCAAGAATTTTGTGCACTCGTTGGCCTTAGGCTTATGACCAATCAATTAAATTTTGGTAGTGATTCAGACTGGAATACAGATCAAAGAACATTCTGAACTATTCTACACCACTTAAGTACAGGACAGAAATCTTGAGTAATATCCCTTGTCAATTAGTGTGGGAATTTGTAGCTGTGATGGAGGTTATTGCTCTCATAGTGGTTTCTCATTAAGAGTTTCTCTAAAATACACAAGGGAGCCTAAACAGCCCAGGTGGTTAGCATAAGAGCCTGGCGCAATGACCCAGGAGTCCCTCACCAATACGGTCACTGTGAGTTCACGCCCAGCTCATGCTGGCTTCCTCTCCGGCCATACAGGAGAGGTCTTTCAGCAATATGTAGACAGTTGTGGGTTCTGCTCAGTTTCCACCCACCATAATGTCGGCAGCCTTCATATAAGTGAAGTATTCTTGAGTGCAGCATAAAACACTAATCAAATAAATAAAAAGCACAACGGAAAGCTAGAAGAAATCAGCTGCAGCTCTGAAGAAGGGAAACTCTGCTGAACAATGAAAAAGGGAAAATCTGCTGACTAAAGAACAAGATTTATGAACTTTTATGAAAAAAGCAATGCAAATGAAAGTCATATATGCAAGCTTTGAAGCTTTTCAAATAGTAAAGGACCTAATACCAAACTCCAAGTGCCGTCTGTAGCTTATGTTCAAGTCAATTGACTAACCTGTCATGTAATTTCTGCTTGAATTCACATCTGTTCAGGAAAGGTGTAGTTACGTCATTCTGAGCATCGACGAAGGCTTTTGTTTCCTCACTCTCTGGGTTTTCCACCCAGCGGTACGGATCAGCAACCTAGACAGTCAAACAATAAAAAGGTGGATTTCAATTTGATTTTTATTGCACTTTTGGATTTTTTGGTGTTGGCTTGATCGTAAATCACAAAATAAAGTAGGTATTGCCTAAGTGGTACACGGATCTTTTGGAGACAATTCTTTTCCAAGATTGTTCTGATTGGCCAAATTTTGTTCTGGCCAAGGATGGCCCCAAATCAATACCAGTGTGCCCTTCTTTTTAAAAATCTGATGCAGATACCTGCCCATTGCAAGGCTGTCAGTAAAGTAGGTCACCTTGAGCATCACCAAGGAATCTTTGGCCATGCGGACTGGGAAATAACAGATTGACTTTGTGCATGTGATAAATTGACAGATAAAAAGGTAAGGAACATAAGTGTCTTATGTCCAACTTAAAGCTGAGGACCTGTTCACAAACTAATATTAGGGTAGCAGGCAGCGAAATTTGGCCTGCCGGCGAAACCCAGAAATCGGTTACATCTTTTCTGCCTCGCCTAACCGATCATTCGGTTACGCCACGCATGTTTATGTTTCAGGCATCATTATAGATCATTAATAAAAGTATTCAGCTCAATGTTATGTTTGTTTTTCTTTTCTATATCTAGCAGCTCATACCGTAAGGTTGGTGAACAAAAGAAAGAGAAATTTTACACTCACACGGTGTTTCAACGTTGTGTGTCGCCTGGTTGGTACTTGACTCCTGTGGCACATTTTTACGTGAAATTCCGTTATACAGGCTTATATGTTTGCAATATGCCCAGTCCAACATTAAGTACTTCCAGTAAGTGTCATTACGGTATTGGGGAGCGAGTTTGGTATCCCTGATTACTGATAATTAACGCAGTTTCCAACGCACGTGGTGTGAGTCTTACCACAGTGATATATATATATATATATATATATATATATATATACTCGCTACAGGGCCGGGAGAGACCTTGACGTCACAGGCCTATGCGTCACAGGCCTGTGCTCTAAATCAGAACGCAGCCGGTGAGGTCCCGTAAGGGTTCCATCAATCTGTACGGTAGACTCGACTAATTTGGGCTCGAGTAGCAGTTAAACTACAGATACATGAAAAGGTAACCTTGTTTTATTTACTTGCGTGATCGTGAAAAGATAAGTCAAAATAAATAATTTGAGTATTATCTCAAAGCCTGTAAAGCATATATGAATGATTACATTTCCATGTGCATGTTATTAAGAACAAAGTAAACAGACTGCTGACAGTAAACGCTATCAAATTCAAATACCAGATTTTGAACACAGTTGGCTCTTTTAATGGGAAGAACATTCTCAAAACTGAACACTAACTGAGCATGTTGCACAACGTTTGAACGGCGAAAAATCCAATGCATGTAGTATCACGAAACAGGTGAAACTTCAAACACTAAAAGAAAAAAAAATGCATGCTCCTATTTAAACAAATACTTGTATATAAAATCGCACGTCCTGCAAAACATCGGTCTCACAATAAGGTACACGTGCCTGTAGGCCTGCTGATAGGATGAAAAGGAGGCGACATGTCAAACACCATCAGACATCCGCAGCAAATCAGTTTTACAGTAGGTATCAGTCTCTCGCTGAGTGTATATGCAAGTTGCATAATCTGTCCCTTTTGTCAATACTCAATGTCCTGTAATCTCCCGCCTTTGGAAACATCTTTTATCATTTTTTATTGGCGTGAAAGCTTATATTGGTCTGTTAAACGGCTGTAATCAACAAAAACATACATTTATATTCACTTTGTAATTAGCAAAGAGTTGAACTAATGGGTCCAGCATACAGGAGGGCAGTTCTTAGTTCTCAGTAGGACAGTTTTCTCCTACTTCACTGTTGGCAATATCACTGAAGTCATCATCTAAGGAATTCCCGTCCGAGGAATCAGACTCAGTTGAATCTTCAGAGATGTCCAAATGCGAGTCCGGCTGAAGCAATTCGTTCACCGGCTGAAATGGAACTGGCAGAAAAGTGTCGTCGGACCCCTCTCCGTGACTAACATCGCGTCGCCTCTTCCCGCAGTGTCGTCGCACGCTGCAGGCTGTCATGTATTTTTCAACAGCCTTAGAAACCAGTTTCTCCTCGTAACCGGAATCCAGACTGGTCAGGACTGGAACGTTTGTGTGGATAAAGAGGAGATCATTCAGCGTAGTTTTCTGGAGGCGCGTTCGACAGTCGGTTAAGATGCGTCGCGTTGTGCTGAAGCAACGTTCGACTGTGGCTGAGGAGTATGCAATTGTCAGACACAGCTCCACCAGCAGCAGGAAATGAGGGAATTTGTTGCTGTAGTGAGTGAAGATTGTCTCCCAAAGGCCGATTTTGTTTTTGAATGACTTGTATTTCTGCTTCACAATCTTTTTGAGCTGCGAGAACTCGTTCAGCGCCAAGTCCAGAAGAAACCCGTGTTGTGAAAGCGGCGTTTCGAAGTGTTCAGCCAGTTTTGATATTTTATCCCTGCCGAAGTTCTCGTCATCGTAGTCCCAGGTAGTGTGATCTGTGATTAACATTGCACTGAACACAGCATTATGGTCAAAGAAAGACTCGAATCGAATGCCAATAGCTGCTTGAATTGCAGGCAACAGTCGCTCCTTTATTCGTCTCACTGCCTGTTTTCCTCGTTGAACATCTGTCAGCACATATTCTTGTTGGTACATGAGAGTTCTCTTGCCACTACGTTTCCGTTGTTTTTCGGTCATTTTTTCTTTGTCCTTCAGCGCTGTAGAAGCAGGTAAGTTTGTACCACGGGCCGTGATTGTGACAGTCGTCGTTTTCTGTGCAGTCAAACGGCAATTCAACGTCTGACTGGGTGAGCTCTTGAAGCCTTTCTTTTGTACTCTCGATACAGTCCTGCACATCTGTTATCAGGGATGATTTTGTTTGCATGACGAAAGAGAGATGCGCCGTTGCCAGGAGGGTTTGTCTGTAGAAAAGCAGGGAAGCGAGGTAGGAATAGTACAGGAACTTCCTTAGATATCCTCGGAGCTTAGCGGCTGTGTCGGGTGCATACGCGGCGGTTTTCTACCATGTTTTCAGCATAAATGCAGAGAGGCAGAAAGTTAATTACCATGGCCTTTGCGGCTCTGCACTTGTGGTTTTGAAATCTGGTGCCCGAGGCTTTAACAAAACTAACACAGGTGACACCAATACTAGCTGCAATTTCCCTGAGTAATTGCTTTGCCTTCCCACTGTTCCGAAACATGTAATAGATCTGGCACATCATCTCATCTATATCGCTGAAAGCTTGATCGGCACGAAAAGCGTCCTTCATTGCCAATTCCAACCGGTGATTTGTGCAGTGGATTAACAACATCCATTCTCTGCCATATTCAGCTTTGATTTGCGTGCAGGCACCCGTCAGTCCGCCCATGTTTACGCTGGCACCATCAGCAAAAATACTTATTAAGCGTTTGCGTATTTCGCGACAGGTACCTGAAATGTGGTCAAAAATGCACTATCGAACGCGTCCTTAACAGCAGCAGCGGTTTCACCGCCAAAGTCTGTCATGTGCTGGCACTGCAGTAAAAGTTCAACAGGAGTTCCACTCACCACCACTTTGACAAATACCAGTCCCTTCTCATCGCCAGTTTTACGGGCTTGCGAACCGTCGATTAACCCAGCGAAAAAATTTGACCTACTCAACATCTCGGTTATGTCTGATCTTAGTGATTCCGCGAGAAAAGTAACAAATTCTTTGCAAGCCTTTTCATTGTCTTTCCCAGACAGAAACATGACTCCGTTCCTGCGCTGTAATTCTATCAGCCAATTGAAGTCAGTGAAGCAGTTTTCTCTCATAGTAAGAGCCAATGCAGTCACAAACAAATGTGCATAATGTCCTTTACTTGCCGAGTTCAGCACAATGTCAATTGTACTTGTAGCTCCTCCCCCTGCCGAGCTTGTACTGGGACTGTTGCCGGCTTCAAATTTTCGTTTTGCCCAGTCAATGCCTGAAAGTACGGATCCACGAATTTGTCGCCGAAAAGTTTCCTGCCGAATGGGCGCGAAATAGTTGGCACAGACTTTGCACTGAAGTTTAATGATAACTCCATTGTTATCTGACTCGATTACCGAAAAATCGTCTTTGAAAGGCCACCTACTGAAAGTTTTTACACTGACGTTGTCCGACTTTTTAGGATTAGCAATGACTGCAGACATTGCGACATCGTGGGATGATTCAAACAGAGTAGCGCATTTTCACGTTCACTTGTGTATCGGCAGCAGCACGTGTGCTGCAGTCAGCTGGACATGCACTTGTACCGGTTCAGTGATCCCTACCTGACCTACATTCGTGCGTGACCAGCACAGGCAGCTGGCTGTGGCTGAAATCGATGTTTCTATTTTTAGACCCGTTGCCATACTGGCCGCGTTGTGATTATGAAAGCTGTTCAGTTCAGTTTATCTGTATTTACGTAATGCACACTGACTCTAAGGACGTTCTCGTTGGACAGTTGGCCTAACCGATTTTCCGGTTAGCCAAATTGCACCGCACGTAACCGTTGCGCGACCGACGGTTTCGTTCGCGCCAAATTTCGCTGCCTGGGGTAGCTTTTGTCTCAAACATCATGACATACTACCATGTCATCAGGTTTTTAAATAGAATGTTGATCTGACGTTGATTTTGGGCCATCCCTAGCATAACAACATTTTTGCCAGGGATTTTCAAGGAAAGCTGTGATAATAAACATAATCACAGCCCCAGAGGGTTTAAAGAACTTTTTAACACAAGGTTGCTGTCATGTGGTAGAGTGACGTCAATTCATTGAAGAACCTGCTCTTCACAATGAAAATTTGATAAGGGGTCAGCAGCTAACAATGCATCAAACCAGTCTTTACAACTGCTCAGCCCTACAGAGCTACACCACAATAAAAGGCTGCTGTAAAGAGTAAGGTGCTGTCTCTAGGGCCTATGAGAGGTACCAGTTCTCGGGAGTTCCGCGTAGGGGCGCTCGCACACGTACCAGAAGTTGGGGTTAGAATCCTGGGGTGCGTTCCATTCGTCTGTCTGAGCGCCACTGATGGCAGATACAGTGGCCACCGCAGGACACAGTGTGACGTTTCAATGTTCCGGAAGTTGCACGAGTTAAGGCGGTACATACAATACACGCCACGACTCCACCGACGTCTCCTTCAGTGGCAAATGGAACGACATGACAAGGAGCGCATGAAACGGACCCCTTGCGATACGTGGTCTTCGCGCATGAGCGTTGAGCGAATGGAGCATTTTCTAATCTTCCTGTTTATACGCGAGGGCCCCCACTCGAAACTCCCAAGAACTTGTATCTCTCACAGGCCCTATCACAGGCACTCAAAGTTTTCTCCCTTTATTAGTCTGTCAAACATTAATATATATGGACAGGCGTGAAAAACCATTGGCAAGAAATCACGAATTGGCAATAAAGAAAACCTTTGTTTCTCGATTGTTATTGCACCTGCTCACACTATAAACATATTTTTCCTAATCACAGTCTATTGAGCGGCTCGAATTCCGCATGAATATCACTTTTAAAGGAAATGTCCAAAATCTATGAACTCCATCGTGTACCCTGACGCTCTGCCATTTATAGTCACATATCTTTCTAAACAGGAGCAGATTCCACAAAGCCATTTCTGACTCTTTACAATGCTTACTTTTTGGTTCTGGAAGTAGAATTTTTTACTTCAGTCAGAAATAGCTTTGGGGAATCGGCCTTCAATGGTATGGTATTTTTTAAAGCTAATCTCTCTAATATTTTTGCAAAGGAAAAAACAAGACAAAGAGAAGAAAAAAGAAGTAATAACAAATAAAAAGTTACCGAAAGGCAGGATTGCCTATATATGTGCATGGGATTTCGCTACTGTTGAATATTTATACATTTGCCATAGACATATTTTTTTAGTTTTCACTCTGTAGAAATGGGTTGTTGCGGAATATAACTCTGTATCAAGGAACATGAAGTGTTGGGAGAGTTACAAGGAATAACTCCTTCTAATGTGTCGGATCGATGGTAAGCCACCTTTACCGCATCTTAAATCGAAACATAAATTGACGTCAACCGAGTGGTCCCCATAATCAACAAACCTGTTCTGAGTCTTGCCAAACCAAAAATGATCCATGACATCCTCACAAATTCACAAAATAAATACATGTTCAGACACCACACCCACTGTAGCCACCATCTCGTTCTGACAATCGTACATGCAAGTCTCGTGATCGATGTGAGTGCAGAAAAAAAAAATAAGGTTGTTAAAGGGAAATAATACCTGGTGTAGACATGGGTGTACCATCTGAAAATGTATTTATTTTGTGAGTTTGTGCAGTTGTCATGGATCGTTTTTGGTTCTGCAAGACTCAGAACAGGTTTACGATAGGGAAGATTTAATGCGTGTGTGAAGATGCGGTTAATGTGGCTTACTCTCGATCTGACACATTAGAAGCAGTTATTTCCTGTAACTCTCCTAACACTTCGAGTTGGTCAATTCAGAGAGTTACATTCTGCAACTGTAGAAACAGGACACAATAAAAATAGTTACACAATTCTTGCTGATAATTAACTGAACTGTGGATGTACTTAGTGTGACCACATATATCTGGCCACAAAGTAGGGGTGAATGTGGTAATTTGAATTCATCCATTATTTCTTCTGGTTTTCTATTGTCTTCAGACTTTTTCGACAATTTATTTGCATATCAGTTCATGTAAGTAGACATGAAAAAGCAGTTAAAATATGACATGTGTATGTAAATTTTAACTTTTAGATTGTGCCTATGCATGGATTTAAAAAAATTATACGTCCACATTTTTCAACCAAATATCTGCCATGGTGTCTTCTGCTGTAAATTTGTAATACGCTCGTAAACAGCTGGTTTGTGCCTGTGCCAAGTATGACATGCATGCACGCCAGTTTGTGAATCTTCGTCAGCTCACGAAGAGGATTTAAATGGCTAGCACCTAAGCAAGCAATGGAGTTCATAGATTTTGGGCATTTCCCTCTGAGGTGATATTCACGTGGAATTTGAGCCGTTTAACGCACTGGGATTAGGAAAGATATGTGTATAGTGCGAGCAGGTGAGATAACAATCGAGAAACAAAGGGTTTTTATTGTCCCTTTGTGATTTCTTGCCAACCTGACACATGATGTCGTGTGTGTATTGATTTTCTACTTCCAGTCGTCTGCCATTGACAGAACAGTTTCACAACAACAACACTACGAGTCACACTTTCGTTATTATAGACATACTTTCGTTCCGTGATAATCCTCCACAACCCTCTCGTCTCTGCGGGCGTCTGGGTAGATAAACGTCGTCATTATCAATTTTTGCAAGTGAAATGCAAATGTTTGAGATTGCAACGACAAAAAAGGATCAAAATGCTAACGAAATAAAAACCCGCCAACTGTCACGCGAGTTAAAACAAGCACCTCTTTTTTTACCTTCACCGCTAAAGAGTTCCAACATCTCCCCAACCGAGACTTCGTAGCGTACATTCCGTTTATCTCTATAAGGGCTGTCCAACTAGCCACGAATCAGTCCACTGATCAAAATTAATAATCTGTTTAAATTTACAGGGAAACCTTGTACTTTCTTTTTCTTTTACAAAAATGTTCTAAGGCCTAACCAGAGAGAAAAAAAATATGGCGTGTCAAGGTTGGAAAATACCTGTAGGCCCAGGCGCCGAGGTACCGTACAGCCACTTTGGAAAAATTACCGTGGTGTCTAGGCAAACAAATTAGCCGTACACTGCATGGGATGTGCATTCTTGAAAACTCACAACATCTCTCCAGTATTCACGTACCGTATGAATGGACATATCCACTTTGCATTTCTCAGATCTCTGTACTACTATCTTTCACAAAAACTTATTTGATAGAGTTTTATCACTATTTTTTTTTTCGGTACTTAATAAAACTGGTCACCGCTACATCAACGTCAAAGACAACAAAGCCTTTTTAGTTCCACTACGTGCAAGGGTTCCTATTCACAAGATGCCCATTTGTTGGTCATTGAGTTGCTTAAATTTCTGATTACTAACATCTATATGAAATTCGGGGAAACCATCAACAATATATCGGAATTGCGATGAGTACAAATCGTGCGCCTCTCTTGGCTTATGTATTTGTTCTTAACGTTACAGTAACAAATCTTTCTTCAGGTCCGCTACACACAAGGGTTGTTATTTTCATGGCATGTCTCGTTGTTCATAGGCTTAATAAATAGCTTGAACTGTTCATTTATATAAAAAAAATCTGTGTGATCGGGGAAACCATATATCAACAATGTATACAGGCTAGGTATTTCGATGGATACAAATTGTACCCTGTTTTGGACGATTTATACTTGTTCTAGTACACTTAAACAAGTAATCTGTTAAATTTAACGGAAAGTCTGTTGTCTGAGTGATGCTAGAATGTATTCTGTTAGTCCAGCAGATTATTATGTTAAAAATAATACATATGCCTATCTTCTGTTAATTCAACACAACGATTCTATTAAATTAACATCATATTATATATGTGTAATATAACACAGTATTTAGTTAAAATAACATAATACATTCGAGCATCGCCCAGACAACAGACTTTCTGCTAAATTTAACAGATCAGTTTCTCGAATGTATATGAATACGACTACATGCAAAAGTTGACGACCTGCCAAATTTAAACAAACCATTCCTAACAAAGGCTCTCAAAAATATATCTCCCTTCGCTGGTTTCTAAGGAAACTATACACACTCTCCTGATACTACATATTATCTGGACTTGTACAAAGACCAAAACCGTTCCCTGTCACGTCCACTTTACGACGAGGAATAGCGTTAGTTTTGACATTATAGATTATCCATACTTGGCTAGCAATGTACTGAAGGGCCATCCATTTGGCGTGTACACATCTAGCCTTGTTGCATTTGCTTCTGTGTGTTTAATGTATATGCGCAGATTTCAACCAACGTCGTAAGTTATTACCGCAAAATCTGTTGTGTCAAGGTTATTTCATCAAACATCTTCACTCCAAGTTTCTTACAAAGTGTGTCATTATCTTATAAGTAAATATGGGTAACAATAAGTATCTCTGACAACTTAGATAAACGTTTTGATTTATTTCGTGGTGCACGATTTGGATACTGATTCCGTTCAATCGCCTGAAACGCTTCTGGTGTCATCATTGAAAACTGTTGATTGGTTCTCTTGGCATAAATCCGTCTTAATTCCGTACTAAATATACTTTCGTAGTTCCTTGATGGCTGATGTGATTATTGAGCCGGGACGTCCATTTTTGGTTGACGACCGGTATATGAACGCTAAATCAAATAATCTGTTAATTTTAACTTAGAGCCTCCAGTCTGGGGGATGCGAGAATGTCAATACGGTTATAATATTACTACTATGTAATAATATATTGTGTTGTATTCGACATAATATCTACAATAAAATTTCTATATTAATTTAATAGAATATTTGTTCTACATGTAACAAGTTAATCTGCTGTAATAACAGAATACGTTCTAGCATAACTCATACCAGACTTTGTGTTCAATTCAACAGATTATTATTATTATTATTATTATTTTTAGAGAAAATATCTGTTTTGACGCCTAGATTATATATTTGTAAATGGTCTAAACCGAGCAGTACCCGAAAATATCCGTCACATGTCACCAACTAAAGGACAATCATCGTGATGGCGTTATGCCGCAAGCCACGCAAGCTTACAACTGGATTGGAACACGAACGTCAACGGTCAGAGGCTATTACAGTCTCAACTGAGGAACTGTAGACTTTTGGACTTTAGGTAGATTTGTACGCTTTGTCCGGGTCACAGTGCTTTAGGTTTATTTTGTCGTCCCCTTCTGGTTTCTGGTTTTACAAACGCCTTATATATCTATGTGTCGAAGCAGACATTCGTATACCATTTCAAAGTTTTTATATGGATATAAACAAATCGGAAGTTGTTATCCAGATAGAAACTTTGTGATGTTACTTTGTCAACTTTATTTGCCTCTTACAGAACTAATTCGTATACCAGCCATCAGCCAATAAGGACGTTCCAGATCAACAATCGCAAGGCCAATTCCCAAAACGACATAAAACGCAAACCATCAAAGAACTATCATTTATTTATTGATTTGATTCGTGTTTTACGGCGCACTCAAGAATATTTCACTTATACGACGGCGGCCAGCATTATGGTGGGAGGAAACCGGGCAGAGCCCGGGGAAAACCCACGACCATCCGCAGGTTTCTGGAAGACCTTACCACTTAAGGTCGGAGAGGAAGCCAGCAAAAGAACTAGGATTAAAAGTATATAAAGTAGTAAAATAGGACGGACTCATACCAAGAGAAGCAGTCAAGTTTTCAATGATGCTGGAGAGACGCAAGGTATGTTCTAAGCATAAATCATTTGCGGATGCCTGGGAGGTGTTTCTACAGATCTACTGGCGACTAGATTCTGACTTTAAATAGTGAGGTGGCTTAATATTTTATCAATCCAGATATCGACACATACATCGTACATCTTTGATTGATTGAATGGCGTTGAATAACATTTCCCTTACTTTTATTTGATGGTTTGAGACCGTCTCACTTGTATGGCAGAGGAAATTGGCTAACTCGGGGTAAACCTTGCCACCTCTGGCAAGTTACTATCGAACTTTTCCATGTGTGACGTACAGACAGGGAAACTATGCTTTTACGACTCGACGCAACTGTCACGTTGGGTTGAGTTCGGTCTTAAACTTATATGTATTCCGAAATTAAAGCGAGGTAGTCGGATCAAGGCTTGAAAATCAAGGTCTGTGAATTGTTACCGGTATGAAAAATCACGTGGAAAGTGTGTAAATATATTTAAAATGTCACGCATCATTCAGCTTGAGCACTGACGGAGATGATAATACTACTCACGAAAACTGTAAATAGCGCACTGCTCAACAGTTCGGTGCGTTCGCCATAGCGTGCAGTTGTTTACATAAGGCGAAAGTAGTCATCTCAGATCAGGTGATGTAATGCACGAGCCTTTTGTAAAAAAATATGGCTCCCAAGTATATTTGAGATATAATCTCAATGGAGGCAGTAGATACATCTCTATTTTAGAATGACGAGAAAGGCAACAGGAGAAAAAATACGAGTGAGTTTGCGAAAAAGCAAACGAGAAGATGAGTGCAAACGGCCATACACGAGCAGCATATTGTTACTTCGTCATAAGCAGTGAAAGCGAAACAATCAACAGGTACCATTTTCAGTCTCTGGTATGAGCCCACTCGAGTTGATCTCAGGTCTCCCAACATCCAGACGGACAAATCTTTCATCAGGCCGCATTCAGACAACGCGATCTGTCGAATGGGGCAATCGCATGGAATCTATCGCATGTTCTTTTTTCAATCGACTGGTAGACTCGAAAACACCACATTCTGAATGAGGCGTTACGAAATGTACGTTTTTTTGGGTTCGACTATATAGTCGGATTCGTTGAGTTGCAACGATAAATCAAACCGTGTGAACGCGGCTTTCACGGGATTCGAACACAGTGCATCACGGGATAATGCCTACTGATTTTGCCTACCACAATCACGAGTTTCACTAAGCACATCTCAAACATTGCACATTTAAATGTAAATCACCGTTTTGTAATTTACTACATGGTTTGTTTGCTTTGGGTTTAATGTCGCTGTCAACATTATTTAGGTCAATTCGATTCGCCTTCCCGCCAGCTGTTGCAGCACATGTTTATACTGCTGTCTGATTGAAAATCCAGACACCAGACGGTTTATGAAGCAGACACTTTAAGCACTTGGCCACAGCAGTACAAACAAAATAATGAATAAAATGCCTCAAGCCTCTTCTAACAAATACAAATCTCTGCCAGGTTTCCTCTCACCATAACGCTGATTGCTGCTGTAGATGTGAAATGTACTTGAGTACAAACAAATAAACAAAAACAAGAACAGGTTTGCGTATAAGTTTATACAGATATTTGAATACATAAAAATCTGCACAGCGTTTTGCGATATAACAGATGTAAGCGAATTCAACTGATCAGGCTGACATTGTCGAACAATATTGGCATTATTTCATTTCCTTATGCAAACTGATAAAAGTGAGAAAACGAATTGCACAGAATATCATATATAAATAATGTACAAAGCCATGACGAAATAACTTTTACTCTTACATAAACAACAGCAGAGTCAAGTCGAATTCATAAATTGCTTAGTTCTCCAAAAGATAAATAAAATTTGTCAATGGCAATGTTTAAATAATTCCACGGTCTTCAGTTGTCCTGAACGAAATAGGTTATCTCCTCTTGCCTCAACGAGCAGTCCAATGAAAGCAAAGAATGCTTCACACTGTTATCATATAAATACTGCCCGATACAGGTCAATACCACCTCAAGAAGTCCAAAAATCTTTAACAAGCACATCTACATGTACATTTCAATTGTGAGGGAATCTTTCAAATATGGCAAAATCACCCACCTGAATTACCTAGCTGTTTTAAAACAATTAATAGTAGTAGAATGTACATGAATAGGTGAATACAGAATCAGGTATTTTGCTATCAGACATGAAATGTGTTAAACAATTAGTTCGATGTTGGCTCAGCTTACTGTCAATTAGCAGTTTTTTTTTCTGATAGTCCTCCATAATAGATGTAGATGCAAACATACAAAATGTCAACAAGTTGTCAACATCGTGATTTGATATTCATCGGTTGACACAAGCAATGTTCAGCTTTAACAGCACATGGCATTATTGCAAATTCTGTAACAAAGGATAGTTCAAGTAATTATTCCAATGAAATATAGCTGGCTTTAAGACTTACCGCAGACCGTTTGTGTATGTATTCAACTCTGATGTTCTCGTGTACTCTCGTGCCATGTGAAAAATCAAACATTATTCACCACACACTAGTCTGCTTCATTTGTGTAAAACACTTCACTTAACAAGAGGTAATATCTTTTTAAACCATACTTATCAGAATTATGGTACAGCTGCATAACAGCCACTGTGATGAAAATGGGCAACACAGTCTGCAAATTAAGATGCTTTACTATACGTACCCTCCATAAGTGACGACAATACTGGTGATAGTTACATGTACTCTAAGACATCACACACTATGGCATCTTCACTTTGCCGAACTCGACAAGTTCAAACCCACTGAATAGCCCGATAAATGTCTCAGTGATGAACACTATCATATCTTACGAGACGGCTTGAAATGACAAGCTGATTAAAATCATTTTTTCCCTGCCTGTACATCAGCTTTCCCTTTTACATGGTAAGAAATAGATTTCTCTACCCAATCAGATGTCTCATTTCAAGAACATTGATTGCGGGCTTAACCACATACATGTGCACTGTATGTCAACGATAAAATATAAAACTATTTCATTAACATTCTTTTTACACTGGTCTATGTACACATAAACTGGTTGGCTAGTTTAGACAATTTCCAAATGTCATCTGACATGTTCAAACTATATGCAGGATTTCAGAAAGAGCAATTAGTGTAAATGATGATAACCCTGCCTATAGTGATAAATATTTTGATTCCCGTTGTACTATAGAACAGTCCAAGCATGGTCTTCTCACTATCATATTTGGCAAAAGGATTGGGAAGGGTGGTAGGAGTTTGTAAAATATGATGATGAAATGAAACAAAGCTGTTCGATCAATAGCTGCTCAGGCCATGATCTAGTCTTTCTCGGGAGCATTCATCCAGCTGAGCCAAGATGGTACAGCCAAAGAGCAAAAACTGCTGAATGTTTTTCTTAAATGTCTCTTTGAAGGTTTCCAAATTTGCTCAGTTTCTGATTGATCGGGGCGGGCAAGCAGAGCAGTGCAGACTTTACCATCTCTCCAAAAACTACCACATTCAAAGCCACAAGAACGCCACCATCACATCTGACCATTTTCTGGAAAAGGCCTTCTGATTGCTTCAAAACGCCACATGGCTACCTCTGTTCTTCTTTATACATGTAATAAGGAAGCTTTGTCCCCTATACTGGTCCTCGAAACGCAGAGATCTTTATAGAATGGGCCTTCAGCGGGGAGGATGTACCGACATGCCAGCTTAAGGTGACCAGCAGACTCACATTTGCGGCATTTTGCTTCAGGAAGCAATTTCCGTGCAGTTCATACAGAATAGCAACTTTCCTCTGGTCTAAGCAGGTAACAGGTCGATTGAGGACCTGCCTCTCGACACACACAATCTAACGCAACAACAAGTCACATGTCCCATCAAGCAACAAAGGCTGTACGCAGCCCAACAATCAAGGCTTCTAACGGTAAAACACCAAACAGGCTCCACCCGTCCAGTTATCTGCTTAGGCTGTGACTTCTGCCCCTCAGGTCGCTGATGTGGCAGTTTCGGAAAAATGGGTGAAACACGGCTTCCCTCAGCGTGATACGACTGTGGGGATCATATTCCAACATCTTCAGGATTAAGTCAAACAACTGCCGATGATCAATGTTATCCTCATGTATGTATCTCTACAAAATACAAGAGTAGAAAAAGTTGACTCAGTTTACAATAATTTGTTTGAAATGAATATGCTGAATTTTTTATCAGCTACATGAGGTGACACCAATTTTATTGTGTTTTACGGGCAAGCTGACAGAATAGAATAAAAAAAAAATTTATCTGATTTTGACATATTTATGAATTTTCCTGTTTTTCAAGGCTTTCCAATCATGTAATAGATGTCAACAGGGAAAAATTGTAAGGACAGTCCACATTTGCTATAAATTTCTATACGTTATTTTTTTTTTTGCCCTCCCCTCTAAACACTGGAAAAAGATTTATTCTGCCTGTAAAGCAATTTAAATTGGCGTGGCACCATTTACAGAAAAAGTTGTTCTCAACATAATCCTGTACAGATAGCAGTCTGTCTGAAACAGGTGTAAATCTCTCCCTAAAAAGTCTCCTAGGTTCAAAGCCCCACAAGCAAGTTGAAGGGTCTCATGCCAAGGTAAACAGTGTTTTTCAACAAGCATTTAGGGGAAACAGATTGCATAGCTTCTGCCTGACACTGATCGTAAGTCAAGATGAAGTTCATTGCCATTAAGGAGTTATCACTAGATTTAACTAATGATCTGAAATCTCACACAGAGGCCAAGCAAGTGTCCTTGTCAATGCATTTAACACATAAATAAAAATAATACAGGCAAAAAAACAAACAGGGCAATGTTACTGCAAGATACTTTAATATTCTTGTAAGAAGTTGATATTTTCAAACATTCAATGTTATTCCTGTAATGCAAGTTTCTCCATCTCTGCTGTTATAATCTGTCATGCCAATGAGTCATGCCAAGGGGTCATGCAGGTAAATATCCCTGAAAATTTACCAATCTTATTTACGCGACTGCCAGGAATAAGCACATCTATGGCCAATTGAACAGAGAGAATGTTACCTTGAGGATATGTAGCAGGCACAAACGATACAAATCAATCGTAGTCCTTGAAAGGTTTCCTCATTGGTAAACACAGATTTCTGCTAATAAATTCTATTAAACACAAAGGCATCATATTCACCACTACCGCATCATGTATCACACCATACCATGATGCATCTTCCCCAACATTACCTTAGACATTAGCTTCAGTAAACTTGCACTCCATGCGTGAACTTTGTTTACAGTTTCCAACACAAATGCCACATGCACACTTTACACAAAGTTAAGAAATGCAGTTAGTCTCAAACTTCTCCATGATCAGTTTCTAGTACTGAAGTTTGTACAGCGAGTTCTTTAATTTCAGCTGGATTCAGTGTCCAGCAGCCTTACTGTGTTATGCTTTATAAAGAAAAGAAAAATATTAATCACAATTATTCTCTTCATTACAGTGGAATTCAAATGGTTGTTTTCCACAGCAAAAAATGGAACACCTAGATCTACAAATGACGAGCATGCAAGGCAGGACGGCCCCTATGGGAATCTCTGCCAAACAGCACGTACTGTGTTCACTTGTTGCCCACGTCTAATGACCTCTTGCCGATGACCTTGTCTGCTTGGTGGGATCCGAAGTGGAGTTTTCAGGGCGCGACACGGGGGTGGGGGAAGTGGCACAGTTAACAGATGGGGGTTTTGCTAACACCAAGTCAGATTCGGCGTCCTTGAAGACTTCTGACTCCATCTCCTTGCTGTCAATGTCACCGACGGCGTCAGCGAAATCCACATCGGACTCGGAGCCCTTGCTGACCTTGCTTGCCATCCTCATAATTATAACATTGTCAGTCTGAGTCGATTTGTCTGTAACATGTACCCACCGTCGGGGCGAAATCACCTTATCAGAGGCATCTCTTATCACAAAATCAGCTTCAACAACATTGACAGCTACGTCCTTGAACTTGGGGGAGGGTTCGTGGTCCCTAATCTTAATCTGAAATTCTGCTACCATATCAGAGCCTGAGGCCTGAGAGTTTCCAGCCTTTGCTGAACCACTGTCGGTATTGTTAACATCAAAGCCAAAGTCAACCACAATAGGCACATCACTACCAACATCAACAAGCTGCCCATTGTTAAGGCTTAACACAGCAGAAGCACCATCGGCAACAACAGAGTTAGTGTCAATACCATTACCAGCGGTCTTTGATGGGTCGGACTCTGACGGTGGCTGTGCCACGTTTTCAACCCATTGGTCGGACTCGGAGGCATCACCACCTTCATCTTTACCTTTTTCACCGGTTTTATCGACAACATCCTCGCTGTCAGCTGTTACTGTGGTTGGTGCAGCATCATTCAGAGACGATCTGCTGTTCAAATCAGAAGCAGCTCCTTCCACAACAGAGGATAAGTTTGTGGATAAAGGCGCAGCCTCCTTTAATTCATTATCAACTTTGGCAACTTCACTTTTGTTTGGTGGAACATCAGTGTCACTGGTAGCTGGAACAACATCAACACTGTTGGAATCATCCGCCTTGTTACTTTTACTGCTGGACTCAACACCTGTAGCTCCATCAACACTTGAACCAACTTCAGAGTTTGCCGCACTCTTCTCGGACACTTCTGCATCCTTATTTGTTGCATCTGGTACGGTCTGATCTTTCTGCTTTGAGATGTTCTCTTGCTTGTCAACTTCTGTACCGAATGAGCTCCCTGGAAAAGTTACTTTCACATTTGTTTTAAAGGTCTTGCATTGGTCACCCGGTGGATTATCTGCCATGTTTACTTCACTTGCTGCAATCACATCACCCTGGTTTTCAGGTGCAGTTTTCTCAGTGGCCTCAACCCCAGAAGGCTTATCCTTGCTCAAGTCAATAGCATCATCAGTCCTGATTTTCTCCCCGTCAGGGGTGGATGTTTTGGCTGTTGGCTTGGCTTCATCTACAACCTGTTCTGATTTCCCATCATTCGTCTTCACACCATCCTCATTTTCAGTTTTCTCCGATTCTGTGACAGTAGCATCTTTTTCCTTACAAACCGTATCATTATTTGAGGTGGCTGCCTCTGCAGTTCCTGAATTACTGGCATTGACGTTCTCAACAGCAGAAGTGTCTTCTGCCAAAGAGGTTACATTAGTGGCACCTGAATCTGTCTTGTCAGGGTAACTGGATGCTTTCGATGGAGCTTCATTAGAAACTTTGTTGTCAGCTGATGCAGCTTGAGAGGCCCCTACACTTTCTGGATTTATCTCTGAGACGGGTCGCTCTCGGATAGGTCTTCTCCGTCTACGCCGTGGCTTTGTCTCGGTTGGGGGTGGTGGAACAGTTTCTCCTTGTGTTGGATCTACTTTACCGTTTGTCACTGGCACCTGTTGACCATCTGCAACATTCTCACTTGCAGCATTGTTGGTTTTGCTTGGCTCTGTGGCAGCAGCATCATTTTGATCATTAGCTGGTTTGGCTTCAGTGTCATTTTGGACTGCATCAGCACTGCTAGTTGAAGGTTTTGCCTGTTCAGTGGCCTCTGCTTCAAACTCTTTGTTCTCATCTATGAACTGCGCAACTTCCTTCACAGCTTCCGCTGCAGCTGCCATTTCTTTTCGACGCTTCGTTTCCTTCTCCTTTTTCTGATATTCCCGATGGACAGGGAAAAAGAATGGGTCTTCGATGGCTTCCCTAAGGGTGATTCTAAGCTCCGGCAGAAACTCTAACATCCGGTTTATCAATTCTAACAGCTGTAAATGTTCCGGAGCTTTGTCTCGTAAATTTTGCTGTAAACATAAGAGTGATGGACAGTTTTAGAGCTACGTCTTATGCTGGCTCAGCCAACTGCTCCATGGTGGTAAAAAATTCCAAATGTGTGGATTATTCCTGTGAAATTTTCACTTTCCTTGATAATTGTATGCATGAGCTGAGATTTGTTTCACTTAAGCAGAAAGTTTTTCAGGTTTGCACATGGGAAATCCTGCACTCTATATTAGTCCTTAAATTTGATATCAGAAAATCTGATATATGCTATACTCCTTAAGACTAAAAAAAAAACAACTGCTCCTACAAAAGGGAATGAATATTAATTTCAATGTGGTCCCCAAAAAACTCGTTAAAGATTCAAATTCTCAAAACAAAAGTATATCGAGACGGGGAGTGCCATGTGCAGCATAAAGCTTTTCAGACAATGTTCAAGAAAGTTCCTTTTACAAACATATTGAGGACTGTTCCCTTAGGATTAAATCTAATAAGCTCTCAACAAGAATACTTTGACTTGTGATTATGGGGGCTATGGGCCGAGGTTTGCAAAAAAGCCAAGAATGGGAGTAGATGGGAAACTTGAAGGGAAAAAAAAACCTTTGGAACAGAAATTGAACAATTAACATAGTGAACAACCATTGGTGCATCAGTACTTTAAGAAAACATATACACGATTCCATCTGGATCTCATATGGAAAGTGTGAATGAAACTCACACCTACAATAGTAATATTTTTTGTCATATCTTATATCATTATAAGGTACTGAAGAAATAGTTGATCTCAGACTTGAATTTTCCAAATACACATCATCGATAAAATTTAATAGCTTTATCATTTACCAGAAACGTGAATTTAACACACAACTGAAACAATTTGTGTCCAGGCTGGAACAGATATCAGCAAAGAAGCTGATATGATTCTTTGTTGGCATGCTGTAGTTCAACATGGTGAAACTGTAAAGGCTACGTTTTCAGCATTGTACAGGACTTGGCGGGGGACAAAAAATGCAGCAAAAAACAGACGAGGGGAAAAATCTCTCATGCTTTGACTTTGCAAACTTCATGCCCAGAACGCAGTTTAATGAAAGTAACTGGTAACCTTTTTGTCAGAGAGAAAAATTTAAGCACCAGCTTTTATTTCTGAATCCTTATATTTATTTGATTGGTGTATTACGCCGTACTCAAGAATATTTCACTTATACGACGGCGGCCAGCATTATGGTGGGTGGAAACCGGGCAGAGCCCGGGGGGAAACCCACAACCATCTGCAGGTTACTGGCAGACCCACTTACGGCCGGAGAGGCAGCCAGCATGAGCTGGACTTGAACTCACAGCGACCGCATTGGTGAGAGGCTCCTGGGTCATTACGCTGCGCTAGCCACGGAGGCCCCCTGAATCCTTATAACCTTTAATGTTAACCATAAAAGACATTTCTTAAAGATACTGCACAGCACAATTTTTTGAAGAGATGCTTTGTTTTTCTTTTAACAAGAAAAGGAGACTTGCCATAAGCAACTTCAACAGAAAGAAAACTGCCATGCTTACAACAGTCCATCAGGGTAAGCACTGGTTTTCAAGCTCCTAGGAAGCATATTGATGAGCAAGCTCCAAGTCCCATTCATCAGATTCCACACCACTGTGCTGAGGCTAACTGTAACACTTATCCCATTTATAAATCCAAGGGTCATCGCATTTCAACGGATACGTGTGACAATTTGTCATCTGTCACGTTGTCTTCAATGCTCTGATTTTTACTCTATGCTGAAAGTCTTTCATACTTATACAATTTTTTAAGACACACTGAAGGGTATGCATTCAGTTCTGCTAAGGTCTATGTTCTCTGTTAGAAAGTGTGGAGGAGAGTAAAAATCAAGGTGATGAATGTATGCCATCACAATATGTAACTCCTTTTGGCTTGTTGGAGACAGGCATGATTTGACACGCAAATCTTTCCCAGAGCATCTGTAACCTATAAATTTACACAACCCAGTCCAATTAAATACAATCAGAAACTTCAACCATTCAGTTCGTAACAAGACAGTCAGATCCAAAGAATTCTGTTCATCCACCATTTTGAGATACAGGTAAAGTCCAAATCTTCTCTCTGTAATAACTCGCTTGCTCAACAGAATGATTCCGTCTGTCATGTTGCTCATTTGTTCATCTGTGGTAGATGGCTTTGATTCTTCACTCTCACAGCTTCTTCATGGTGTCAGAAGTGTATTCCAGTAATGGTTTACTTTCAAAAATGGGTAGGCTCCATTTCCAAAATACAGTGGCCGAATGCTGAAATAGTTTTTCCTGGGCAAAGTTCCAGATTACAATCACATGATCCAGAAATCAGAGCGAGTGTCTTACCAGTGATTTTGGTAAAGTAACCAATAGCATCACATATCACCAATCTAGTCAGCAATTCCATAACACTCCAACAAATCTGTGTATCCAGGCAGCATGTCCTCAGAGTCACTGTTTAAAATTACAGTTTGCTTGTCCTTTGCTAACACGCAGTTTTTCAGTTACTGATCCCAAGCGACAGGAATATGACAGGGATTTCTTCCAGTGTTTCCATCCAAATTATATTTACTTTTAAACTGAGTATTTCTCCTGGGGCTGTTTAGCTTTTCCAGAAACTAACAAAAAGATTTACCAGTCTGTTAGTTTTCCAATGGCAGCTTTTCCCAAAATGCTGGGAAAGACTGCACTACGGTTTGCTAAGAATCACACTTGTTAAAAAGGTTATTTGGTTATATCTGTGCTTCACTTCAATTCCAAACATTCTTGAAATGTAACATAAACAATCAAAAACATTCAACACCGAGACATGAAAATTTAGAATCTAGTAATGAAACAGCTAATACAAAAACACCCTGCCTCTTGAAAGAAGACGATATTGAGCATAATTTCACAACTACTACAAATGCTATGCATCGCTTAACAGTAATAATGAAGGACAACATGTCTTGGAATCAAAGATGCAAATTCTATTTAAATGTAAAGCAGGAACAAGACATTTGAAGTGTATTGTTTCTGAACTGCAAGAAAATTCACCAGTCGGAATAAATTAAAAAAAACCCATAAATACAGCAACATACACTTTCAGAATTCCTTTCACAAATCCAAAGTCTGAAAAATATGCTCAGAACATGAAATTATTCACAGTTAATAAGTCTGAGTTATTACTTCTGATTCCAAGACCTTCATCCTTATAATAACACATGCACACAATGCATCTGCAAAGATTTAACTGTAGCAAGCTGATTATAAATATGGCCCATACAATATACAATACAAGTCAGAGCCCCAGGGACAGGCATGTACATGTCATAGTGTTCACAGTCTTGTGTGAGTATGCTTTTCTACTCTTTAAGATCACCTGAAAAACCCCTGTATCCTTAGGTTATCAACTGTTAAGAGCATTGTCATGAGTCAAACATTTGTTTCAACTTCACATGAAACTTGCACATGTAACTATGGCTTTAAACCACATTAAATATTTCCAGTTTGCAAATACAGCAGTGAATTCGAGCCTTTATGACTGGTCTTTGTGGTACTTAAGTTCTGCAAAATAAGTGAAGCCAGTAACACAAAAGACAATCATATGTACAAACCAGGCCACACTACAGCACATTTGGTCCCAGGAAGTCTTTACACTTAACACCAAGCTTGAAATGCTACCCGATGAAAATATCCTTTGAGTAGTGCACATACAAAAACAAACGGGACAGACAAAGCTGAAAATCATTTTTCCATCTGACCTGGTCAATGTCCAATGAATTCACAGTGGACAAAACCTAAGATTTTAAAATCCACTTGTTTTTGGAACATTTTCTTTCCGAAGAAAGGCCAAATTTCAGAAACAACATTTTCCCCGATAAATACGAAGTCATGGGTTAAGGGGAAAGCTGTATTCTTACCCTCAAAGGTTTGCAGGATTCTCGCACGTATCTGCCCGATGAGCTTCTCTCATCCCAATCCAAACGACCATGATAGAAATACTTGCTTTTTCTTCAATAAAGACAAGACAAAAAGCCACATGTAAAGAAAAGCATGCAAAAAAAAAGCAACGTAATATTGAACGAAACATAACCTGGAGGGAGGAGGGTAAGGGTGGGGATGAGTCGGGACATGCTGCAGAATCGCCGTCTTTGCCGATTGAAGGTCATGTGAGTCCCCCTCACTGGTCAGTCGCTAGTACAAGTACACTGTAAAAGCATGCTCGGACCAAGCACAAGCAAGGGCCTACTTACATAGAGGGGCTTGCAGTTCTCGCGAACGTAGCGCCCTGCTGAAGTGGTGGGATCCCAGTCTAGCCGACCATGCCAGAACAAGTTATTTCTTCAAATAAACATGAGGGTAACATCAGGGAATATAAAGGGAGCAATGGACAAACCAATTGGTATCCAGTTTTTCAGCTTGCTTCTGGCTTTAGCCTGCATGCATGCCGGGGGCCATTTTCACAAAACTCCGTAAATCCATTTTTCTGAACTTTTCTCATAAATGACGTTGCCTTATGGCGCTATAACAAAGTTACGAGAAATGTACCTTACGAAATTTTGTGAAAGTGGCTTCAGGATGCCAAAACAGAACGAAGCTTTCTCAACACTTTGCATCAAAATGTCACATCTTTGCTGGATATTAAATGGTAATCCAAGAGAATTATGTTGGATACTTTGGGATGCAAGAGTTTAAAGTTTTTGTTTAAAAAAATGTTAAAAACCATGTGTTATTTCCATGGTGCCATCATTAAGATAACACAGCTTCACACAGTAGGCTCCCTTTTGTAACACCTAAATGTATCAATCTGTTGTCTTCATTGAAGAAGTACAGTGTAGGCTGAACCAGAAAATGAAACCTTTTCTCCTCACTTTCTTCCTTTTTTGGCAAACTTCTAAAACCGGATACAAATTGAAAAGCATATTTACTTTATTGTATTACTACCCAATTCCTCAAACTTTTCGCATATAAAAGAGCAACTTCCAGTGCAATTTATGCACGTTTTTAATTTGATTTTGGAGACAAAACTACATTGGTTGGATAGGACAATTTCAGAGCTTCACAAAAAGTATGTTATCAGCCTACACAAAGTAATGCTCTTATAATTTGCTTGACTGAACACCTTGCAAACATGCGAAAAGGTTGAAGAATTACAGTAAATACAACATGGAAAATGGCAATCTTCCAGCCAAGTATGAGGATTCTGTTCACGTCACCCTGAAGGACGTCAACTGTCAACTTTGAGTGTAAAAGAGAGGGAAAATTCCATGCTCCATTCCTGCTTCTAGGAAGACATGGGCGAAGCGAAACAACTACTAAGTCTGTGAAGAGAAGGTTCTCATTTATGATAAATAATGACATTTTATACAATTTTACTCATACCTGCTAGTATTTTGCTAACTTGCTTTTGTATTATAGACTTAACTGAAAATTTAAAAAAAATGCTTATATTTTCAACTTTTACTAAAAATCGGATATACAAAACTAAAAGGTGTAATCATTCAAAACAATAAAACTTGTATGAAATTAGATGAAATCAGGCGCAGGGAACAAATTCAAAAAAATTTTGGTGAAAAAACCAAAATGTATTACTGAGCAGGGTAAACCCTGAGTGGGCAAAGCAAGATTTATGTGCTTACTTGGATTTTTTGGCCATTCTGTAAGGCAAGGACCCCAAAATCCTCTCCATCATAGCCAAGTGTTCTTTATTGTCGTGGGTCTACAATCAAAAACAGAACAGAATTAACACATAGCCAAAAAATGGTGAAAAGCTCTCCAATCGAAAATTATAACTGCTCTTTTTCATCATCTAAATACTTTCCTGGTTCATGTATTTTCAGGTTTGTTCGGAAGAATAAACACGAAGCTCATATTTATGTATTTATTTCATTGGTATATCACACCGTACTCAAGAATATTTCACTTATACGACGGCAGCCAGCATTATGGTGGGTGGAAACCGAGCAGAGCCTGGTGGAAACCCACGACCATCCGCAGGTTGCTGCAGGCCTTCCCAGATATGGCTGGAGAGGAAGCTAGCATGAGCTGTACTTCAACTCAGAGCGACTGCATTGGTGAGAGATTCTTGCGTCAATACGCTGCGCTAGCGCGCTAACCAACTGAGCTACGGACGCCCCTGAATGAAGCTCATAAGTTTGCTACCTATACAATATTTATATTTGACTTAGGTATTCATATGATTTCAAGGACATTCACAGAAATTTCTTAAAGCTTACCTGGAATAGTGTAAACCCTGTGTACAGCTCAAACATGATACATCCTATACTCCACACATCACATGGCTGGGACCACCCTAATTCTGCAAATATCAGCAGCATGAGATTAATGGAAAAGCAAGAAGTAAATTGGCAACTAACAAGCTATACATCTTTGGATCTTTGGTGTATTCTGAATAATACTTCTGTTGAGGCACTGGGATGAAAGAGATGAAAACACTGGGATGAAAGAGATGAAAACACTGGGAGGAAATAGATGAAAACACTGGGAGGAAATAAATGAAAACACTGGGATGAAAGAGATGAAAACACTGGGAGGAAATAGATGAAAACACTGGATGAAAGAGATGAAAACACTGGTAGGAAATAGATGAAAACACTGGGATGAAAGATATGAAAACAATGGGAGGAAATAGATGAAAACACTGGGAGGAAATAGATGAAAACACTGGGATGAAAGAGATGAAAACGTATCCCCCATCTCACAATTTTGTCAATCGGCACTTCTCAGCTAATTAGCTAATTAACTTGTCTGAAATACTCCAAACAGAGAAATTCAAATCCATTAATGTCTGAACATGGAAGGATTTGGCTCCCTAGCCCTACACTCCCCTTCCCCCAAAACAATTTTTTCACTGGGATATTTTCTACTCATCATGGCATCAACTAGGCAATACAATGACTCAACTAGGCAATATATAGGGAAAAGAGATGTAAACCAATAAAAAACAATGATATTTTTCACTACAATGACAATTATCAGTTTCACAGGTGGAGGACTTTCAACTCCTGTCACTGCAGCAAACACCTAGCTTTCTCACATGAGATTTCCTACACTAAAATTAACGATGACCACAGGTTTAGCCAGGGGGGTGTCTCCGTGTCTTTCAGACTCCCTATTCTGGCAAAATTAATGTGGGAGAAATAGGGAAAATAGGTGATAATTGGAAATGAGATAAATCTAAGCGGGCAGCAACTTACCTAGTATGACTTCAGGAGCCCTGTAATGCCGAGTGGACACAATGGTACTATGATGTTCATGGTCAAACGTGGCCGAACCAAAGTCTATCAGCCTTATATCTGTGTTTAGTATATGCCTTTCATCTCTTCTCTGTGTGAAACGTAAAACATAACATTGTTATAGTGATGGGGGCATACGTGTCAAAACAATTTGAACAATGAGCAGGAAATCAAACTGACTCAATTTAAAATCTACCCAGTGAAATTTGTGAGCCCTGCCATAAAGCTTTGACAATTTCTACAACAAAATTGGAATTCAGAATGTTTTCATCCGCACAGTTAACAGATCAGCAAGGCAGAATAGTGATAAAATTTAAAAGAGCACGCAATACCCAGTTGTAAACTAAAACATCAGAATTTATTAACCACTTGTTAACAAACAAAAAATTCATCAATGATGTAGGAGATCTCCAAATGTATGATGCAATAGGCAAATTCACATATAGGTTATGTTTTGACATGTCAGTTATTTTTCGTGCACCTTGTGATTAATGTGATATAACTACACCAGTTAAAGTAGGTCCCTCAGTTGGCGACAATGTTCTCCACTTTCATTAATTACACCAACTTCGTCCAAATGAAAGACTTACTTTTCTAGGATTCCACGTTGAGTCAAAGTCGGAGTTGACAAATAAAATATTTTCGGGCTTCAGATCTGTATGAGTTAGTTGGTTGTCATGGAGAACTGTGAACGCATAGAAAAAGGCACCACAAAAATTGAGTACTCTGTTCCAGAAAGTTGATTCTTCAATGCTATGCTCCCCTTTCCCCAGAGCCCCCACCCCCCTCCCACTTCTGTCTGCCAACTATCACACTATTGACACGGCTCTACTCTGGTTTTACCTCCTATGCTGATGCGTTATCTTTAAATCACTGTCCCATTTTGACATACACTGTGGTCTACTTACATTAGAGTTTTTTGAACTGCAAAAACTATCTTGTTTCCACAGCTGCTCTCTCTCCTTTCTTAAGGAAAAATGGCAATGTGCAATAGATCTGGCCAACAAATCAAATAGACAATGGTGTCTAAACATGCATGAATACATGCATGTTTTATAAAACTTTTAAACTTTATAAATCAGAAAATCATAAATGACTTACATTTTACTGCATAGCACAACTGGTATGAGATATGTCGGACCTGTTCTATCGTATATGGGATGTAACTGTTGTCTTTCTGCCAACAAGAAACATTTCAAACATGCTGTTAGGGACATACATGTACAAAATGTGAAACCAGTAAACAGTGTCCAGTCTGTAACAGATTCTTTGATACTTAAGTATGAATGAATTAAATGAACTAATTTACATACTTGTACATCAGTGGTTGAATAATTGTCTGATTGGGCGGAAATGACAAAGAATGCTTAAGTGTGAAATTATTTCCAAGAAGGGAATGCAATATAATTTGACCCATCATTTAAAAAACTTCCAATGAATGTTTTTGTACTCCGCTTACCAAGAAATCAAAGACGCTGAGCCCCAGCATATCAAACACTAGGCACATATGACCATGGTAATCAAACCAGTCTAACATCTGTACACACAAACTGAAAGTGAAAGCAGAACGTCATTTTAACCACATCAACATGCAGTGAAACTGTGTAAATACCAACATGAATAGAAAATCAGTATGTATGAATGGAGAATTATGGTGTTATGCCACATAAGCAATGAATATGCTACCTCGTGTATTGCTGTGATGCACATGTGCATGTGCAGTATATAGTCCTGTTGCTCACAGCCTTGGATGAAAATGTGAGAAAGGTCAAATCCAGTGGAACGTATTTCTTCAACCCTTTCACCTGTTTGCAAGGTGTTAATTCAAGCATATTCGGGAGGCATTATTCTGTGCAGGCTGGCAAAATTATACTTTTCTTAAAGCTCTGAAACTGACCGACACAACCAATGTTTTTTTGTCTCCAAAATCATTTGTGTGTAAAGTACACTAAAGTTCCTCTATCACATGCGAAAAGGTACATATACTGTAAATCTTCAATCTTATCAACCACTAGCACTTTTGTCAGTGGAATTTATGCATACAATTATTATGAAAATGATCCTAAAAATAGTGGAACGGGTCAAAGAATCAGGGCATACAAAATTCAACTTGCTCTCTACAGATCTGTTCTTATAAAACCTATCACATGACAACATGACAATTTTATCCTTATCTGTCAAAAGCTTGAAATCAAATTGTTTAACAGAATAGCCAAGTTAGAATACAAATGTAACATATGAATGTAAATTGATGGAAGGATCATGGAGAAAAAGACACTGACCAAAACCAACAAGTTAGGCAGTCGTGTGAAGCTAAGCTGAAGCTAAAGCTACGCTACAAATTCCTCGACCAAAAACCTACATGGCACAAGCAAGAATTTCCGCTCACACAAGTTAGTTTCTATGGCAACTTAAGTAAAAATAACTTCACTTACAAGTACCTGCTTAAAAAGAAGTCAGCACATTTATTTTTAAGCTTTGACTTCCACTGTGCTATCTTAGCCTTGGAGTTTTTGGGCATTTTCTTTCTTTTACATCCAAGATCACATCCCCCACCCTCCAACACGAGATCCACTTCCCATCAAATAACATTCCAACGTAACAGAGCCTTCACACAGAGTTCTCTGATTTAATGTGAATCTGTATATCATATACTCCAGGTACATTTCATTGCGGCACATGGACAAACAAGGCTTACATGTACGTATAATTCTGACAAGATTCCACTGACTTCATCGTAACATTCATTTGTGTGGGAAAGTGAAATAAACCATGCTTTTGAACTCTGACCTTGTCGTCAGAGGTGTGAAGGGACAAGTGTAAGCTGGATTCTTACGGCCTCCATCGGTTAGGAGACAAATCAACTGTTATAATAACACTGTTTTTCATTGCTGATCTTACAGAAAAATTTCTACAGTCATCTAAATAAATCTACTTATTTCATTGGTGTTTTATGCCGCACTCAGAGAATATGTCACTTATACGACGGCAGCCACTTTTGCGGTGGGAGGAAACCAAGCAGTGGTTGGGGGAAACCCGCTCTGTGATGTGTACAAGACGTGTACATGTATGTGTACTTACTACTGGCCATCTGGATCTTTTTCCTTGATCTTTTCCAACACATTGATCTCCAACTTTGCAGCTTCTCTGTACTTTTCCACATTTTTAATAATTTTTAATGCTACCTTATCTCCATTCCTGAAACAAAACACAAAACATAGGCTCATGAAAAATAATTTCGATTGCAAAACATTAATCAAAAAAAAAAAAAAAAAAAAAAAATTCTGCAAATTTATGAAATAATAAAAGCATACCAGTAAACTCAGGACTTTGGTTGAACACTGAGTGGTACAAAAATAAATAAAATCTTGTACTTTATGTACGTGTACTCGATTTTCACACCTTAACATTTTTTGAGGGGAACTGGTTTTTTTTTTTTATAGATATTTTTCATTCAGACACAGAAGACACACAAACAATTTTTCTGACATTAAAAAAATAGCGAAAATCTCTTGTGAGTGTACTTTTTTTGATTTAGTCAACTTTGTCGATGTTATCACAGCATAAAACAATACATCAGTCAGAGAACGATTCTGTTTCCTTGTTGGGGACTGTTCTCAAGGCTGATCTATTTTTATGTGCTGCCTAAGTGGAATACCATGCTGAAGACACTCCATCACAGCATATGGATACTGTATGGATATGTGTGTAAACTATGATACTGGCACCCACTAACCTTCAGTACATGTATATAGTGGCCCAACCCACGCGGGCCTTATGTGTTCTAAACGGACGGCCACCACAAGCTATTTACGCTGTAACAAGAGAATTCAGCGAGCATTTCCTTCAGAAACAAGCTTGGGGGCCCTGCCCTCTCCAACAAAACAGTCCCAGCATGCTTGGAAATGGACCAAGTCTTTGATAGATCAACATGTGTGTAAACACCTCTACTGCTCTTCTTAATGATACACCGGAATGTACTGTGAGATGCCTCAGGGATTTCATACAGCCCATTGGACTAACTCTCCAAGCCATTTCTTGAGACAACTGACCCCCCAAAAAAGCACCTGTTAGCAACTTCAGGAAAGATGATTTACAGGTCTCTTAATGAATAAAATGCTTGTTTTAAAGTTTCACCATGGGTATTACAAAAGTGATGAAGTTGTTGAAATACAACCATATCTTAGCCGTAAATAATCAAGTTTTTTCAATGTCCTGAGTATTTCAGGAGAGTCTCACTACAAATTTTCAACCTCTACCCTAATTCTTCACTTTTTTGCTGGTGAAAGAACAATTTTCAGTGGAATTTATGCGCATTTTTTCTGATTTCGGAGACAAAACTACATTGGTTGGACTGGCCATCTTCAGGGCTTCACAAAAAGTATAATTTTATCACTCAACACAGAACAATGCCTTCAGAATAGGCTTGAATAAACACCTTGCAAACAGGCGAAAAGGTTGAAAAATTACAGTAATACTAAATTTCCACAGAATAACAATATCTAAACATGTTTTTTATTTTTTTTTTTATTTTTTTATTTTCCACTGCAAGTTTAGGATCATTATGCAGATACCAAACAACAAAGCACGCTTAAACCACCGTCTTCTGACAGGTACCAACAACCACTACCAAGAAAGGTTATCCATAATTAATGGATCAAGCACCTGGGCCTGTATGTTCCAACTGCTTTAAGGCATAATACAAGATAATTGCATTGGATAAAAATTTAAATATAAAATATGCCATAATACCACTATTAAGCTAACACACTTTGGAACAACTGGGCCTTGTAGATTCACTTTATAATACTTTGCCTAAAAAATAAAAGACTTCATTTTAGCATATTCCTTAATATTTATTTACTTGATTAGTGTTTTACACCGTACACAAGAATATTTCACTTATACACCGGCAGCTAGCATTACGGTGGGAGGGGAAACCGAGCAGAACCTTGGGAAACTCACGACCATCCACAGGTTGTTGGAGGACCTTCCCACGCACGGCCGCAAAGGAAGCCAGCATGAGCTGGACTTGAACTCACAGCGACTGCATTGCTGAGAGGCTCCTGGTTTATTACGCTGCGCTAGCGCAATTACCAACTGAGCCATGGAGGCCCCTCCTTAACAAATCGTATTACTAAAACAATGGTGGATCTAACAAATGACTACAGCTGATGAAAGTACTTATAAAATATGAAGACACCCTCAATTTTCATGTATTTGGAGAAAAAATGTGCGTCAGTTAATGAGAGATCACTGCATATCTGCTAACACATGTATGGCATGAACATTTAAATGCAAACAGGTCAAGATAAATCCATGCACATGAAGATAAATCCATGCACATGAAGATAAATCCATGCACATGAAGACGAAGGTGCCACTAAACAAAGCACACCAGATGGCTCTTATCGTTGCACGTGTATCCAAACATTTGTCAGCTAAGATACATGAATTTCAGAATATGTGGCAATATCATGATGATTTGATTGCTCGGATAAAGAAAACATGAAAGACATGATTTCTATTAGGAAGACTTGTAAAATTTATATATCAACGGCTTCTCAAGTTTAGCTGAATTCACAACAATCAAAAACTGAATGCCAAATAGTAAATTGTCACTTGACTATCTTTTTATAAGAGAAATCATTTCAATGGACAAAACGAAGCCCTGCATAGAGAGAGTGAGTGAGCTTTTGGGGTTTAACATTGTACTTAACAATTTTTCAGTCATATGATAACAAAGAAGTCCTTAGAGTGCAGGTAATGTGCCCCCTTGTTGTAGGATGGATTTCTACCACTCTTTTACCTCATCCTCCTTCAATGAGACGACTTACTGAAGGCAAGTAAACTGCCCCACCTGAGCCATTATGCTGATACGTTGCACTATCCCCTAAATGCTGAACACAAAGCGAGGAATTTACAACTTCCTCTTTTAAGGTCTTACGTGTGACCCGACCCAGGATTGACCCTGGATCTACCACCTCTCAAAGTGGACACTCTACCAACTGTGCTATCGGGGCCCTGGCATACAGCGTAATTGTGCATATACTTTTGACAGCGGGCTGTCCAGCACTTGATCTGTAACGTATACTCCAACCCGTCAATTGACAATACATGTACAACGTATCAATTACCAAAAAAGCCATCTTGATCGCAATACACCTGCATTGCTTCTAGGCTCAAAGAACCAAAAAGACAAAGGCTGTTCCAATACTAATTAGAAGGAACATTATTTACAGTGGGTTTACACATGAGTCAGAGTATGTGCAAAGAATTCCACGCAAGTGTCATTTTGGAACTTGGCCAAGGACAGAAAACTGTGCAAAATTGAAGTCAGAATGCGGAGAGAAAAAAAAATTCCCAAAACATTCTTACTGCTTAGAGAAATAAGTAGACGTTCTACTCATCCTTGAGTTGTTTCTCAGCCATGATTTACTAATGCCATGAAAGAAAATGGGTGTCTGGTCTGCAAAAGGGGGAATGATGAGACTGAGGCATGGCACAAGCCACGGTACGCAAATACTCCTCCAGAAATACTAGTGTGGCATTTTACCTGAACCCAGCTCAATACCTTGGTCTGTGATAATGCTCAAGGCACGAGGGATGTGGCGGAACTGACATTTGGATACATTAATAAAACACAAGCAGAGTGAAATAGGAGAAAAACTGCTGATGATAGCAGGTGCCATTGTATGATTAGCAAATAGCCATACTGTTCAGTAAGAGGGGATATTTTAGGCATTTTATTACAAAAATCTGACCATATTTATGAAATGCTTTCTTCTTTACCAGATAGATAAGGTACAAAGATGACCTAATTTACCAGTACAATACTGACTGACTATTTCATCTACTGTACATGATGCTAAAACTAAAATTTCGCCTGCTGGGTATGATACCAAATTGAAACACACCTGAACAAACAACCACCAATTCAAAACATGTTACTTTGAAGCATCAGGCGTTAGAATGTTTTTTCCAGCAAAAAACCTATTAGGGCTAATTTTCAAAATGTCTGACAGACACTTCCAAATTAAACCCTTTTTGAGAAGGATATATACAATGAAAGGCACCTACAGTTAACACTGTCAGCAAAAATCCAAAAACTGTATCAGAAGCACTGAAAAATACATAAGAGCTCTTTCAGTATAGCTTCAAGCATAATACGGGTATCTAGCCAATTGTTCAATATAAAGGAGAGCATTAAACAGTGCTACTTGTGACACAGTACAGAGTAGCATATTTGGAGCTTTACGTGCAAAGCAGACTATTACAACAGCCCCATAACGTAAGGTGTGGGTCTACCATGTTCTGGGCATGGGTGAGACTGACTGTAGCCCTAACACTGATAAGCAGACCCCTGACTCAGACGGACTGACATACTATATGATGTGCAGTATAAATAACTGCCCGATCCTATGCATTCCTCTACCCCATCTGCTAGCAGTTACAGTCCTCCTACCTCCTAACCCCCTCACCCACCCCCCACCTCACTCCAGTCTCCTTCACACACCTTTCCAGAGATTTATTCCCCCCACCGAGACTTTCACATATCCAACATGACCCAGCACCTACATGTCCCTCTGCACTCAATTACATGTACCTGTACAACAGCTCATGACGGTATATGTAGACTGAGTGTCCAGAAATATATATATATTTTTTTTTGTTTTTTCAGTAAGAATTAAGATGACATGTACATGAAATGAAATATACTGTATTTCACCTAAAGTTTAACAGTTTTGAAAATGACAGGTTCTGCTTGATTCATTCATCTTACAGGGCAACATAAAAAAGGTTTTTGTGAAGTCAGGTTTAATTTCAGAAAAGCGAAAGTCTAAGCATCAAAAGTATCACTTTATGGCCTAAATATGCTTCTGAAAGTGCATTTTTACAGGCGACGAGGCCAAACTTCGGGTGACATATAGTTATTAGCTTCAGGAAATAAAATGATTATGTGTTATGTGGGTCAACATTAAAAGTTTCAAAGAAATTATAGCAGTCTGGTCAGACAAATCAAAGCCTAACAAGATATAAGGAGATAAGGAAACCGACAAAATGAGACACCTTAACTTCAATATCTGGGTACATGTATGTGTAAATCTATGCAGATAAGAGAGGGCATAAACAAATTGTCTGAATGACTGATTATGGCTTAATACCACTTCGGTAATACTTCAGCCATACCGTCGTGATCAAATTGTCTGAAATTACAGTAATACTTCAATCTTTTTGAAAGTTTGCAAGCTGTGCATTCAAGAATATCCAGAAGGTATTATTCTGTGTTGACCAATAAAATTATACTTTTTGTGAAGTCCTGAAACTGGCCAATACAAGCAATGTAGTTTTGTCTCAAAAATCACATCAAAAATGTGCATAAATTGCACTGAAAGTTGCTCTTTCATATGCCAAAATGTTAAGGAATTACGGTACACGTAAAAGGTCAGTGTACGTGCATTTACAATGTATACATTTGAGTTAACTACCATACATATGAATTCCAATAACCCTTCACTAGTTCATTAATGCCGCTTTTCACTAATAATAACATACATTTTAAGTCATTTTGCTCAAACAGTAATCTTGCCATGATATAGCTGAAATATTGCCAATGTGGCACTAAGCCATAATCACTCATTCAAACAGTGATCTGATTCCAAAAAGGTAATTGCAAAGACATGAGAAAAATGGAAAAACCTGAGTATGAATACTGCTATAATCCTATCATTCAACCTTTACACAATTTGCAGACTTTGGCATACAATGCACTTGTTTTTTTACAAAGAAATTTGTTAAAAAAATGTAAAAAAATAAACACACACACAACACAACAACTACTGAACCCTTATATATACTGAGAAATTTCTTTCATAAAAGCAACCATGGAATTGATCAAACTTCACGAACACACGATTTTTCATGGATCAAAATTGAAACTCGTCTTTGAAATCGTGGGAAAAACAGGTGCTGGAAACCTATGGTATTAATCTAGTAAATATGACCAAGAACAAGTTCACAGGAACTTGTAAAATACATGTATTTTCCCTTCCTATCACCTGGCGTTAATCCAGGCCTATCTACGTCACCACTGATTCTGTGAGTCTATTTCCGTCACACCTGAACCTCTAATACTAATACCCCCGCACACCCTCTACGTCGTCTCCTACAAAACCCACGCACAAAACCTGCGCACATTTCAACTGCTATTTGTCAACAACAACAACCACCCGAGCCAATTAGCCTTCCCTAATTACTGTCCACACTGACTGGTGAAAAGGGGGTCTGGGATATACTAACTTAGACTTTAGTGTACAGAACCATTAAATCCACATCGCATAAAAGCCTCTCTTGTTCATCTCTAAACAATGAAAACACTGATAGGGCACTCCTATATCCAAGAATGTACTGCTATATGTGCATGTAAATGTGCATGCAGATATCTGCTTCAAGATGATGTAAACACACATGTATATTCGCACATATCTTAATGTACACAAAGAGTAGGTTACTGAGGACACTCTGAAATAAACCTGATTGCTTGTTAAACAACTGAAAGCACACACTGTACATGTTGAGCACCAATCAAAAAAATAAATAAAATGTGCACTAAAGTAGGTAAAAGTGTCAAAGCTTAATTTGTCAAATACTTTTGATCGAAAACTACAAATCTAAAGTTCGACGCTAGAACTTGAGCATATTGGTGTTTCCTTCATAGTACAGTTGGCTAAACAGATTGTACTTTGAAGAGAGTATAGTCAACTTTTTCCACGATGAAATACTGTGGTTTACTGACAGAGTGCTCCTATTCCATGACAGAACACCATCATTCCATGACTGAATACGGCTGTTCTATGTTAGAACACCATCATTCTATGACAGAATATGGCAAATCTGCAATGCAATACTGAGCATTGTTCCATGGCAGAATAATACCATAACTGAATACTGAAAACCTCTGATTGAATACTGCAAATTCATGATGGAATACTGATGTTCCTTGGAAGGACAATACCATTCTATGCTTGAATATTGCAAATTCATGATGGAATACTGATGTTCCTTGAAAAGAAAATACCATTCTACGACAGAACACCGCAACTCCATGATGGAATACTGATGTTCCTTGAAAGGGAAATACCATTTTATGCTTGAATACTGCAATTCCATGATGGAATACTGATGTTCCTTGAAAGGGCAATACCACTCTATGATTGAATACTGCAATTCCATGATGGAATACTGATGTTCCTTGAAAGGACAATACCTTCAATCTATGATTGAATACTGCCATTCCATGATGGAATACTGATGTTCCTTGAAAGGACAATACCATTCTATGATTGAATACTGCAAATTCATGATGGAATACTGATGTTCCTTGAAAGGACAATCCCATTCTATGATTGAGTACTGCAAATTCATGATGGAATGCTGATGTTCCTTGAAAGGACAATACCACTCTATGATTGAATACTGCAATTCCATGATGGAATACTGATGTTCCTTGAAAGGACAATACCATTCTATGATTGAATACTGCAATTCCATGATGGAATACTGATGTTCCTTGAAAGGATAATACCACTCTATGATTGAATACTGCAATTCCATGATGGAATACTGATGTTCCTTGAAAGGACAATACCATTCTATGACTGAATACTGCAAATTCATGATGGAATGCTGATGTTCCTTGAAAAGAAAATACCATTCTATGATTGAATACTGCAAATTCATGATGGAATACTGATGTTCTTTGAAAGGACAATACCATTCTATGATTGAATACTGCAATTCCATGATGGAATACTGATGTTCCTTGAAAGGACAATACCATTCTATGCTTGAATACTGCAAATTCATGATGGAATGCTGATGTTCCTTCAAAGGACAATACCATTCTATGCTTGAATACTGCAAATTCGTGATGGAATACTGATGTTCCTTGAAAGGACAATACCATTCTATGCTTGAATACTGCAATTCCGCAATGACCAATTCCAAAGCTGGTTGCCTGTGGTTGTAAACTGATCCCTACATATTCACCCTTTAATCCTGTCCAACAACAAGCCATAGAATTTGAGGCATGCTATCACACCCAAACTCCTGACCCAGAACGGAAACAAAAGTCTAGGTGTGCTGGTAAGACGTACCTGACAAATTCAACATTCTGGGAGAATGAAGTGTCATTTGCAAAGGGGTGTGATAATCACACAGAGGGTCAAAAACAAAGATGAAGGTCTGCAGTATGTATTTGATTCTAGCACTTACTTCTGAAGGTCCTTAACTTCCACGACTTTACCGAAAGTTCCTTCACCAAGAGTGGACGTAATCTCATCTGGAAAAGAAGAACACATTAAATTACTACCCCATTCAGTGTGGCCAAATGATACCTAAAAAACAGCATCATTTTTGTTACTACAAAAACACAAAATACTCGACAAAGAATTATGAGCTCTCTCTCTCTCTTTTTTTTTTTTATAGTTTACATTGAGTCTCAATAAAAGGTGATGTACAAAATTAGAAAGAAATGAACTTTCATTGCTGGTATACTGGTAAAATTAAATATGATGAAATGGTAAAATAATGCATAAGCTACATGCAGAGATTTTAAATCTCCTATTAACACCATCCTATGCATAAAATGGGGAGTCAATTCCGCTCTAGCAGAACCATCATGAATGATATTCATAGCCGATAAAAGTTTTTAGCTTCCATAAGCAAAGGGGCAAGGGAGAAAGACTTGAGTATAAAAGTAAAAAAAAAAAAAATGTAAAAAAGTTCATGATGTAAAAAAAAAAAAGAAAAAAATTCTGTCAAGTCTGAAACAAGGAATGTAAGTAACATGTAAGACACCCTAAAAGCTAAACGTTACGAGAACTGGCAGTACATCGAGCTTGTAGGACGTCCCCCTTGCGATAAATAAGGTGTCCCTCTGCATCATCCACCACATGGCTCGCCCTTGTGTTGCTTTCACGACGACCCTGTTATCCGCCAGCCAAATCCGCAGCAAATCCACATTTTCAGAATCCAGGGAAGGGCACGCAAGGCACGGCAGGCATGGGACAGCAATGAGCAGTTCCGTAACAGCAGCAATAGTCAGGGAGTTGTCGCGGAGTGGTGAAGATTCCGTTCAGGGAACATATGTGATAGACAAACAAGGGGAGGCAAACCAGATCAAGACATGGTCATGTCACAGCTTTTTTCATCATTGAAAACAATGTTATCATGAATTCATGTCATCATAGCAGCAGTATGTACATACAGTGTGATAGGCTTATTAGATCATTGTCCCTGGATATATCCCCACCCCTGACCCTTACCCCGTCAGGGCACACTCCCCACACCCTGTCTTCACTCACCCTTCTCTCCAGGGTCCCACCCTCATATCCCAACTGGACAATGTCATAGTTCACCTTTACTCACCCTTGTGCTTGTGTCCCCACCCTCAATCCAGTACCCACTAGGCATCTTTCTTTGCACCCTGAATCTATTATTTGTGCATCTTTCCTCGTACCCTATTTCCAATTCCCTCTTGCTCACTCCAAAGTCCAAACTAGCATTTTACTTACCTATTTCAATCCCAACCTACCCAACACTCTACTGGATACTGTCACCACATCAAACACACCAAACCTAAATGTCTCTGGATGGATCCAACACATTAAAATATCCCACCACCCCTTCTAGCGACAATGTTTCTTTTCATTCTACTCCCAGTAAAAGCAATTGTGATGTCATCTAATTGCAACAATACTGCTATGACTGGTCAATTCTGTGTTCTTGATTGACAGTTCCGAAAGGTCTCTTGTCACGGACATCCCCAAACCTAATACCTATTGGACACTGTCCCTTGTCACTGTACTGTACTCACACACCCCAAAATGTCAATGATAACAGACACTCCAAAACCTAACACCTTACCACCATTCTCATCCTCCAAAAATGCCTAATGTGAAAAATAATGCCAAAGCTAGCACCCTATAGGACACTAATACTACCACATGTACCATACACACCCACCCACCCCCCAAAAAATATTCCAAACCCACATGTACCTCTACTGGACACCAAAACTATAACATGTACCTTACACACCCACCCACCCCCAAAACATTCCCAACCCATATATACATGTACCTCTACTGGACACCAAAACTGTCGCATGTACCATGTTCATCCACCTGAAATACTGCCACACCTGATACCCTATTGGACACTATCACATACATGTACCAATGTACCACATTTACCAACATCAAATGTCCATTATATCAGGCACTGCACCAAACCTGACACCCTATCAGACGCTGTACCATAGTCCTATAAACCTTTAGCACCCCACTGGACACTGTCACATGTCACTGTACTATTCTCACCCTTCCTAAATGACCATAATACACCCCCTTCCCATCCCATATCTAAATAATACCCTACCACATCCAATCCCCATCCCAGATAAAGGTAACCACCTATAGAGCACTGTCACATCAGTAAATATACCTCATCTGCTGCTAATCTCACCAAAACTAACATAAAAAAGTTATTTCAAATCATTGATTATATTACAAAGAGACGAAAACTGTACATGCATTAGACAAAATTATTGCCTCTATGCCAATGTTTACAACTTTAGTGGAATAAAAATTCTTTCTATATTTACCTTTCTTCAAATATTATTCCTCAATATTACAAATAAGAACCACACTAAATGCACATGCTTTTAATCAAATGTACATGTAGGTATTTTTTGTTGCCTATTCCATGCATAATAAACACTTTTGACAGATCAGAGATATATATGCATGTACTTTCAATTTGAGCATTTTCGGTAAAAGTTTGAATCTATCCCCACTGGAAACACTACTACAATCAGGCACCGGAAATGTAACAATTTTCAACTGCCACTTCAAACTGAATATACACCCAGCTGTGAGGAATAGCCAACCAGTGACTACTTCATTGACAAAACCACATAGCATCAAGCAGAACTTCAACCAGGCAGAAAGGTATGGTTTACCGACCTACAGAGGTACCGGGAAGAGGCTTTGCGATGGAAGCACAGACTGCGTGGCAACACTTCGACGAAGCGTGCCTCTACCAATGGTTCCGGCTGGCAGTGACCGATTAGCGACTAATTGCTGGGATTAATGCCCACTGTGCTGGGACTAACGCCCCATGCTCTAAGTCAACATGGTTCAGTGCGGCCATCACTGATCTTGGCAAACATATTTTTATCTTTAAGTTTTTCTGTCATGCCCGCAAATCTCTGATGCTCAGGGAACACCACAAAGCTTTGGAAGAGTTATGTGCAAGTCCATGTAACTGTCATGGCGACAAGCATTGAAGGTTTTAAATCATCAGGAGAGTTAGATGCATCTAACACTGCTCTGAGAACATCACCTTAGATTCAATGTTCTAGCATGATGTCCTGAAAGTCATCAGATCTACCCCAATTTTTTTGCTTAAGAAAGAGCAACTTTCAGTGCAATTTATGCATATTTTTAATTTGATTTCCAAGACAAAACTACTTTGGTTGGATTGGCCATTTTCAGATCTTAACAAAAAGCATAATTTTATCAGTCAATATAGAATAATGTCTTCAGAATACACACCTTGCAAACATGGGAAGAATTACATTTGGACACATAGGATGGACTAGCATATACATTGTTTAATCAATCGGAGTTAAACATTTTTCACCAATCTTCAGCAATCTTAATCCCCTGAAGTCACAGCTGAACTAACAGGAGCTACATGTAGATCTGAGTGAGTGAGTGAGTGAGTGAATGCTTGGGGTTTAATGTCGGACTTAACAATTTTTCAGTCATATGACAATGAAGGAGTCCTTAGAGTGTATGTAAAGTGCCTCCATGTGGCAGGACGGATTTCCATTGCTATTTATCTAGTGCTGCTTCAATGAGACGCCTTACCAAAGGCAAGTAAGCCTGAGCCATTATACTAATACTGGTCAATCAGTTGTTGCACTATGCCCTTCATGCTAAAGTTCCTCTTTTAAGGTCTTATGTGTGACTTGACCTAGGATTGACCCTGGATCTACGGCTCCTGCTCTTGGCTGCTTGAAGAACAACATTTTAAAGCAATGAGCCAGCAAGAGACCAACACATCAGTTACTGTTTTGAACTACAAAACACAAGTGAGGCACCTCAAGAATGAAGCATTTGATCAGTCGTTCAAACAGAGTCGGCCAGTACCAGAAGTTGCCACATTCCAGTAACTATCAACATTTTGTACAAAGTTTAATGCCTGCATTTTATTTTTAATCCTTCTTTATCATACACCATAAGTTAACCTCACATTCTAGTTGCACCAAATTACAATTCATAGCATATCTCACACAGTCTGACATTCAATCAGCGCTTAGAAAAAGTCTTCCTACAGGGCATGAGAGCCAACAGATTGTGTACATGTACCTATACATGCAAGCCATGCCCACTGGGCCAAAAAAAAAAAAAAAAAATGGGGGCAAACCCAAAACTGTATACCTTATCAAAGGGGCAAGTAACCATGGTTACTGTGCAACTTTTTTTCTGAAAGGGGAGAGGCTATCCCAGAAGTCTATGTAGTTGCTATGCCGACATAAGCTGGCAGTAATTCGATGCCTTAACCCATTCACTTCTGCAGATGTGGATGTCCAAATTTAGAGCAGCAATTTGACAGACAGGATGGTAGAAGACTTAAGAGAAGACATAGGGCTTACAGGCAGACCTGGTATCTATAAAGGCACAGCACCATGAAACAACATACCCCAGATACCTAAACAACAATAAAACAACACTGGTTTCTCTATCAGCTATCCTAAAAGCCCACATAATCCTGATCTGACCTGTCAACAAAGTACACAAATGACCACATGACCACACAGTAACCCCACTAATCATGGAGGTTAAACACTGTTGTACTGGACCTAATAATGGCTCTGCTAAGGTCATACGTCAAAAGTTTCACATACATGTATACAAGATTGCTGTTCAGTCCCAATGTAAATGTACCAACCATTGCTTCACCATACACCCTCAACCATTCCTCAAGCTTCATGTACATGTAGTACTGCATATAACTACACTGATTTTTGTGCCAGTCTTTATCCTCCACATGAAGACACAATTCCTGGTGTGAATATCCAGGATGGTCCATCTCAAAGACTCATAAGCGTTGCCAGCGTTATAAATTGAAGATACGGCGTCTCTACTGTGAAACTTAAAAGAGCCTACATGTTAAGGGTGAAAACTACATATAAGTAAATAAAAAAATAACATGAATTCACAAAAAGTTGTGGGAGGTGGTAAGTTCCAATGTTAATTTGTGTAGGAGTAATAGTATTGTAGTCACATTAACAGTTTCAAACTTGTGGGGTTGTTAATAAAGGAGTTGTAAAACTCCTTCCCACCTGTATCAAGACAATCCAAAGCTGTGAAGTGTTGTTCTTTTCTTTATTATGTCACAATTATCGGAGTACGTGTGCTCATAAAACATATATTAAGTACACAGGCACTGCAATGTAACAGAAGAAAACGATGCGTTCTACTGTCATTTGGGCCTTCTGTGTAGCTCTTCCTAGAGTCTCCAAAAATGCGTACTTACAATAACTGGCTGGAGCCCACATATCTTGGAAAGTGGAACTTTTTCCAGGTGAATCACTGAATTATGATATGTGTACAGTATGTGTGTCAATGTGTTACAACAGGTGGCATACAGAACCATGATGTGACACAGTTCAAAGGGTCACTATTATTCATAGGAATTTTACCTCAGAATTGTGCCAATGGACACCACACTCTGCCAATGGACACCTCACTGTGCCAATGGACACCACACTGTGCCAATAAAAATAAATTTATATATACTGTACCAGTAAATTCTGGCTTAACGAGTTGACACTACCTGAAGATTTTTCGTATATATGACTGAAGTTTACATCTTATTAAACCATTTCAACAAAACCTTGTCTGATCACATGATCAACCTGGAACATTTGCCAAAGTTAATTGTGAACAAGTTACAAAGTTCTTTATTTTCATCAAAACACAAGTTCAGTTATTTTTGATAAAGTCTTAATTTAAAACTGTTTCAAAAAACCAATAAAAGACAGCTCCATACACTTCGAATTTGTACAAAACATTAGCCACTGACGTTGTTGTTTTTGATTTACAAGTCCTGCAATAATAATTCATCCCATTCTGTTTGAAGAAAGAAAACCTACCACTCAAAGCCTCAAACCTTGCAGAGAACATATTTACATGTACACCTTTGAAACTATTAATTTCCTCAGCCACATATGTACACTGATAACATGTACAGGTGCGCATGCGAACAACACATAGTACACACAGAAGTAGGTCAAAGGTGAGGAAGATGACCCGATTTCAAATCAATGACCTATTTCCAGACCAATAACATGAATTCTACCACTGAAAAAGGGGGAAAAAGGAAAGGTGCCTTTTTTCAAGACCACTGAATTAGAGGACCACTGAATTATTTCTCTAAATCCAAGACGTTTCATCAGCTGAAGGCAATGTTCTACCCAGTCCAACCATTTAGGAGATCTATCTAAATCTGCTCACTGAAGTGTCATGTAAGTTAAAGTACTAGTGTTGTATACAACAAATGACTGAATGAATGCTTGGGGTTTAACATTGTACTTAACAATTTTTGAGTCGTATGATGATGAGGGGTCATTAGGTGTATGTACATGTACATATACTACATGCATGTCTTCTTGAGGCAGGGCGAGTCCATGGTACTGAAGTGCTGCCACCACTGAAGTATCATGACGAAGACACGAGACATGATACCCCACTCAATAATATTATACTGACACCAGGGCAATCAGTAACATTTCCTTTTTCTAACCTCTCTGCGCTGAGCACCAAGCAAGGCAGCTGCTAGCACCATTTTTAAAGTCGACTCAAGGTTTGATGTTGGATGTCATAACAACCAAGTATGCTTACCACCGTTTATGGCTGACAGTCAACTAATTTTGATACATTTTTCATTTCTTTTTCAATCAAACTTAATTAATCAACATCCTATTTGAAATCAAAGCATGTCTGACAGCTTGTTCAAAGAAAACTCTCAAAAGAACTGCTACAGGCAAAGCTTTAAAGTAGATTTACATTCCACAGTCTCAAAATCATCAACTGTGCTAACCCAGTGGTTCCAATTCCACACATCTGTGTTTACCAACAGAAAATTCCTCAGACACGACATTTAAAGTCATTAAGTCCTTTGATTCAACACTGTTAAATCTCTCTTCAACTCCCAACATTCCTCCGGCAAGGAAATGCAATTGGAGTTTTCCACAACAACGCCAACGCTATAAAAAGCTTGTTGCTCCAGTATTCACATATTTTCAGTTCTGAGAATGAAGTCTGATACCAAATTAACGTTAGGAAGTTGAAATATGCTACTTCTTTCCCATCAACAAAATCACAAAACCAAGACCTCAGGTTCTGGTCAATAAATTGTACCAAGTTTAAACTGGATAGTTAAGGATAACAACAACATTATCCATAATAAAACGCATAAAATTCACACAGCAGCAGCCAAAAGTTTCTGATCCAGCCAGTTCTGTCAGATGACAGCTGTAAACAGAGGCCTTAGCTTGGGACTCCCCTATCCATACACTGTATCTCCGTCAGGCACTAAGCCCTACCCAGAAGCCCAAGGCACTGAAATTGATGTACATGTACACCTACCAGTCTCTGATCTGTCAAAAATTTCTGAAGTTTGACTCAATAAATACATACCTACATCTGAAAACACAGATTTACACATCTGATGAAGATGTTCTCTATAAAACGAAAGAAATTTGATGGATGTAACAAACAGAGTTTGGACGAGGACTTACCGTGGTGTATTTGGAAGCTGCAGAGATCGGCATATTTGCCCATTCTTTGCGAGAGGCCAAAGTGTCTACTCTCATGATCTGCGAGAGAGGGAGAGAGCTAAACTAAGCGTCAGTGGTGAAGGGCCCGTCAGCCATGAGCAGTCCCTCCCTTTGCCCAATGATATAAGCAGGCTATCCTGGGCCTTGCCCAAAACAGCTCAGCCTCCCCAAGTACCACCGCCCTCTCATTGGAAGCTTGGAGAAGCTACAAGAGGGAGGGGGCAAGGACTGGGGTATCTGCCAGCTGAGAAGCAGAAGACAGGCAGAGGTGAGGGGCTCAGGTTACCTAGTTGATCACTAACACAACCCAGCCCACAATCCCCACCCTTACACTGATAGTAACAGAGGCTTCTGTCTTCATGTACACAGTATGGCCAGCTACTTGCCTTCCTGTCCAGTGTAAATGCATTATAACAAGGTACATGTATATGTATACCCTAGAAAACTGTCTAACAACAGTGGGCAAAAGACAGGATTGATATGAAAGGTTGTGTATTTAGAGATGTGATTGCCCTGGCTGAGGAGTATAAGAGTACAAATGATGGTGGGGAGGAGGACATATTGGCAGATAGTAAGCAGGACTATCAGTTATGAAATGTTTACTCATGGGGAGACAATTGCTTGAGACAAGGGGAGGGGGGTGGGGTGGGGTGGTCGGATACACGTATGATCATTCAGTTACTGGTACCATAATACATGTACATGCTCTTGAATATGTAACAAAGCAAGGCTCATTTTTGTCTGAAAAAAATTTGCCCGAATCCAACAAAACAAATTCCTGTATATTTGTCTTAAATGGAAATCTGATATCAGATTCTTGTCTTTTCCAATTGTTCTTTAACTCGCATTCTCAAGGCAAATATGAGATAAAATGTTAGGTCTATCAGAGATAAATACTTAAAGTCTTCAGGCAGAAAGAGAATTTACTGATACCTGTTGTACATCATTATCTCATGGATTCTGTACGGCAAATCAAGACAGACGCCTATAACTTTAATTTACAGGAATGCTTTGGGATTTGGAGTAAAAAATGAACCCTACCAAGACTGGAGAAACTGGGCAGTTGCTCACTTTGGTATCTAGCACATTTAAACTGACTGAAATTGGGGAGGGGGGACAAAAAGGGATGGTCACCATAATATTGACAGCAGGCAATGAATACGAGTTATATGTAATACAATGCTACTATTCACTGCTGAACTTCTGTATGTTGTAGGGAGCATGGCAGATCTTGAGCTGTATTTAATGAAACACAGAAAACTGTACGAAATCTTGGTACCCTATTTCGTCAACCTTTTTGAATATGAAAGTTCAACTTTCAGTGCAATTTATACACATTTGAAAGTTCATTTTGGAGCCAAAACTACATTGGTTGGATTGGTCATTTTCAGGGCTTGACAAGAAGAGAAATTTTACCAGTATACAAAACTAATGCCTTCAGAATAGGCTTGAATAAACACCTTGCAAACATGTGAAATGGTTCAAGAATTACCTGATTTGAGGAGTCTATACACAAAGGCTTGTGTCAGGGACTTACTGCATATAAGTACATTATATAGAGTTCTGTGGCAACTACAACAAATGTCGCAAGGTGATACAGGGGTCACTATTTCGGTTTTTGTTCAGATCATTTTCAAGAATTTACTTTTCTTTAAAATGCTGTAAATAAAATTGAAATATTGAATCACTAGTGGAAATAAATATAACAAGGATAGTACCTGATGGAAACGTGCTTTGGTAAAGAGTTATACATTGTCAGGATGGCCTATCACTGAGGATTTGCCTACATGTAATCTATTTATGATGGTCAGACTGCTTCAGACAAGAGCCAGTTTAGTGTAAACATTTGAAGCTTATCTGTATGCAGGCAGACAGGGTAGGGGTGGGAAGTTGAGTATATTTTGTGGGGTAGCAGTTGTGGGGAGGGGGTTGTCATCTGGGCACTCATAACTGTCACTTAAGGCAATCTTCATGGTAAAGACAGAAATGTCAACATTAGGCATGGCTTATAAACATTCTGCATGTTTGTACAAAGTTAAGTGACTTGACAAGTGAGTAAGACTTTGCTGATAGTGCATGTTACATTTGTGTATGTACTGTACATGTATGAATAACTGCAGAACTCCTTTTGTCATCTTTAATACTGCTCAGCTCTTTGTAGGCAACCTTTTGGGGGGGGGGGGGGGGGGACGGGGACAAAAAACAGCAGATTCCCACATGTACACTGAAGTTAGTGTGGTTAGTGAGGGTACATGTAAATCATGCTATTTGAGGCCAGCTTTATAATGTAATGGTATTCCTGCATGCATGTTTCTACATATTCCTAGTGAAGCTATACCTATGCAGAGGAAAAAAAACATGGCACCCATGAGAGAGAAACAAACACGTAGTACCCTAATTCTTCTAAAATTTGGGACAGCTATTAGTAGTGTTGAAGTAGAGTATTACATTTCTTTATCAGCCTTTTGTAAACGTGAAGATATAAGTTCATTATATGTTGTATGTTGTTCATTAGATGGTCTAACCATGTGAGAAAAACGAAACATTCCTGCTAGAATTACGTACATATTGGCTAAAATGAGCAGACCAGGTGATCCAAATTTGAGAAGAAATAGGGTAAAATGGAAAGACATTATGAGATCTTTTTTATGCAATGACGTTCAAAATTCATTCCTACCACAGGTGTAGATGTATTTATTATACAAGTGTACATGTAAGGTATATGTCCTCTCACAGGTGTACATGTAAGGTATATTTCCTCTCACAGGTGTACACGAAAGGTGTTATTTCCTGTCACAGGTGTACATGTAAGGTATATTTCCTCTCACAGATGTACATGAAAGGTATATTTCCTCTCACAGATGTACATGAAAGGTGTATTTCCTGTCACAGGTGTACATTAAAGGTGTATTTCCTGTCACAGGTGTACATGTAAGGTGTATTTCCTGTCACAGGTTGTACATGTAAAGCTGTACTGTCACAGGTGTACATGTAAAGTGTATTTCCTATCACAGTTGTACACTTACTTTTATCATAGGTGTACTTCCTATCAGAAGTGTAAATGTAGGTGTATTTTCTATCCACAAACAAAACACAGACTTCTATTTACATCAGTAGATGTATATATGAACAGCCTCGACACAGAGTTAGGTTCTGGGTTAGGAGAGACAAGTACCAGCGTTGTTAGTTCACTAGAACCACCCATCCTGTACGCATGTTTTCCTCAGGAAAGCTTCATGTATAAGGGGTCTATGTACGATAAGTCAGACATGACCAGCTTTATATTTTAACATACACGATAATTTACACAATAAACACTCTGTGGCCATGATGTACATGTGTGTATGTTATGATGAGTGAGGTGATTTGTCCTATCGTCACATCTGCCTTATCATGACCATATTACGATAAGTAAATGTTAGAAAAAGCAACTGTTTCAGCATGTACATGTATCAAAAATATAATTTCACCATCACAGTTGCCATTATGGCAAGACAGAAAAAGGGCCCACTTGTGCGAAGCCCACTTACTATTACGAGCACGTAGCGGCCATGGCAACATAATGCCTACATTGGTACCTGTAATGCCTACACTGGTATGTGTAGTGAAGTTTTCACATTAAGAGGGCTTCGTACAAGCTGGTCCAGGCATGTCAGAATTAAGCATATAGTTTTTGTTTTCCTTTTCTGTAATTTCTCCTAAAAGCATTACACTTAATTTCTTTAAAAAATGTGGTTTTAGATCAAGTAACAAGTTCAACTCAATGCTGATCTTCAACATGTTTGCTGTCTACAAATGTCAACAGTCTACAAATGTATCATTACTATGCTAGTATGCTTTCTCCAAACAGGACACATAATACTGTCAACTGAAAAGAACAGTTGGCCATTTACATGTACATATGGGGGGGGGGGGGGGGGCATATATATGTGAGGAAGGTTTGCAATGAAATCAGTATGAAGTTCAAATTTACACCAGGGGAAAATTATGCTATGAGTTATTAATGGCCTTAAAAGATTTAAAGCACATGGATTTGTGTAAATATATACATACACATAACCATGGTATTAACAAGTTTAAGAAGATTTGAATTGCTTAGACATGTACAACATGAGACAAACTTAAGCTTCACTGTACATGCAAGAGCCAATACCTGATTTCTTTCTCAAATAGCTAAATTACATGTATGACTTTCTCAATGGCCAAAGGCTACAGAAATAGGCCTAATTTCTATGGATCTTCATCTAAAGAAACGAATGCAATTTGGCCACTTATCTTACCTGAGTTGCACTATACCTTTACACTGCTTCTGCAGAACAGAACAGCCTGACACAGAGGACTTAGCGACAACTGTCGTCTGGTCATTTTCTCATTTGCCAAATGTCTCTCTAGCAGCTAAATTAAGTTATATCACCTTCACGTGGTCAAAGATTCACGGGTGACTTGCTAATTGCAAACATATTGATAGGCAGCACAGCTGTTAATACATAATATAGCTAGGGACATAAACAGATACCAGGTCATTCAAGCGAACAATGCTGTCTGGCCTATTATACTGATCACTCCTGCTGGTATTGTCACTAATTAAGGCTGCCAAAATTGCTTGTGTTATCGACTCATCTTTCCCTTTTTTTAAATTTTTTAATTACGGAATCTAGAAGAATGTCTGCTGGCATGTATGTTGAAAACAGCAAATCTGACATTGTTTCATTAATCCAGCACTTAACGTATTACCAGTTGTAACTAGGAGCCAGCTCGATGCAAACTAGTGTTACAACTTGACATGGTCAAATGAGCCTGATACATAAACAAATATTTATAGTAACGCAATTTAGTAACTCCTAGCAAATGGCTTGGAGGATGATGTTGGGATGGGATGGGATGGGGGGGGGGGGGGGGGTATGGAAAGGCAGGGGTAATGTTGGTGGCAAGGGAGGTGATGTATATTAAAGTTATGTTCACACTGACCTAGGAGACCATAAGCTGGGAGGTTAAGGCAAAGTAAACATCAAATGCCCGACCATCAAACACTGTCCATAAAAATAGTTTGACCTTTTTTTTTCAAAAATTTTTCACCCACTTGTCAAACTGAAAGGGAACTGTTTCGAGCAAAAACTATGGATCTGACGTCTGATACCCTCTGGGTCAATAAATGGCTACTGTAGAATTTGATGTTTTAAAACCATTTTACTAGGCTGGAAAATTTTTTTTTAACAAAGTAAACTGTTTGTGTGTAAGGATCCTTCACCTGATATTATACTTCATTTACATGCTTCCATTGCCTTTAAGAGAAATCCATGTAGATGTACACAGAGAGGTCAGTGTTCTGTGGGCTACTGTAGAATAGATACATGTAGATATCGTTGTGGGTGGGTGGGGAGCTTCTATGTTATGCATACACTTCAGGCTAGGTTAGTGAGGGCACACAAATGAGTTTATACAGGGGATCCCTAATACTTGTGTGATTGCCAACAGAACCAAAGAAATGAAAATTAAATTATGTGGGTGGACAGACAGTGTGAATAGGACAAAGAGGTTTCTTTGCACCTCTCCCCCCTGCTTTTCAGACCATGTCATACTGTGTTCAAGTACATGAAGGCCTCTCCAGATATAGATAAAGATATATTTACACTCAGAATGTACATGCAACAGCAGTGTTTTGAGCAGGACTGCATGTTGCATAACATTAAACGAACTCAGAAGTGCATCATCTGAGTGCCTGTGTACTAGCTATAAACAATATTTCATCTAATCCTAGGAAATTAGGTTAAATGAAATGTAGAATCAACCAAATTATCCATTTTTTTTACAATGCTATATTCAAGCATATTTCACATCAGAAACAAATTTGCATCATTCAGACAAGAACCTGCCTCTCGAATGTAGCCAAAAGGCAGAAGTCGATATATCTTTACAACCGAAAATGCTGCAAAATCATACATGTGCAAAATAGAAGTCGCAATTTAGACTTAAAGTATGCTGTCAGGCTGTTCCCATCTGAAATAATAAACAAATCTGCCTGCCTGGGGGCACTGTGTGCTGACTGAGCAGGACTGAGTGTTTACCAACCATTCCACGTCATGTGTTTGATAATCCGTGCGATGTACCACTTAATGCAGAGGAAGGAAGAGCCCCATGCACCCAGAGGGTGGGGGCTGGAGACTGCCACGTTTCGAAGCCCTAATCAACACAACCTCCGTTAATGGACTACACTGTGCGTTAATTTCCTTGTTTCCTCCCCATAACCTCGAGGGGATTGTAGTGGATTCTGGTGAGGTTGTTGTCGTCGTAATCTCGATACCGATCGACCCAAATACCAGTGCATATATAGCATTTGTCCATCAGCAGTGTTATATGTACATACGTAATACTCCACTGTGTTAGTCACTAAGCCTGATCTATGAGGCCTCGTATGTCGTAGAACACAAGGCTAGTTATGAAAACACAAACTTATTCCACTGAGAATACTGGCACTAGAAGCTGCATTCAAATTTCGCTCATACAAAACACACAGTTGTAGAGACAACTGTATGATGAATCCAGTATTATTCTGTACATAAACGAACACTGCTGGAAAACTAAAAAATCATGTTTCATCCAAAAGAACTTGAGAACAGCACACGCAAAGATGTCTCTCGTTGACACCACGCATACTTTCTTGTACGGTACACTTGCCAAGTACTTAGTTATTTGTGAACAAAGTATAAACAAATCAACTTCCCTGGAACACAAACAAAGGGACAAAGGCTTGGTATCAGAAAGAACTGTCAATGATGCACTTGACCATCAATCCCTTGGTTTAAAATGTCTTGAGCTGACCTGATGCAAACATCTCAGCCAGGTGTTCAGCATCAACAATCACGAGAAGTTCTGTACTCTGCGTGAATTACAGTCATCTGCAGCTGGCCTTGTTAGTCTGGACACCTAGACGTACACATTAACATGTATGTCCAAGCAGGGTCTCTTAGTTTCCAGGTCGTTGTACTGATGACGATAGTTTGGCAGATGTCTGCTTAGATCCCTACACCTGGAAGCTCATGCATGCGATTGCATGCATAACTGTTCGCATAATAAGTCTCATTACACAAAACAAGGACCATGTGCAATCATGCACCAGTTACAAATGGATAGCACACTCCATCAATGGGACTAGTCAACATACAGCATTGTTATCTCCGCAGTGAGGAAAAATCACAACTGATGTTCATATCTCATTATTTCTCACGAAGGCACTTGCGGCTGCATACAGTGAAGTTCGTCTCTGTTCCTATAGATCTACATGGGCACACTGCATATTGGGCATGCAGCAAACTTGTGGGACTGGAGGCTGCACATACACATGTGCGTGGCAGACAGTAATCTACATGCACTTAATCCATACTAATTTCTCGGCACTTTGATTTCCTCATGGAAACCCATACACCAAGTTTTCAGTAAACTTGTAGGATTTAAATGTACATGTAGCCGTCAGCGTGAATATCCTAAATGTACTTACTTTGCTTAAAATTCCTCTGCTTTTTTTACATGGAATTTCCTCATGAGCATGTGTACACCATCAGAATTTTCAGAAAATGCAAGTACTGTTTGAGTATCACATACACACAGTAGTAGGACAGAGCCGCTAAGGATATCACTCAAAGGATATAGTCTCTGAGTCATGCCCCCTGCAACAACTGCACCTTCAGATACAGGATCTGAATAAACACTGTCAGACCACCAAACAATATCAACAACAACAACAACAACGGCCACCAATCTGATGCTCTCCCAGCCACATGCTGGCCTCCGTATCAAGCCATCTAGCAGCTAGCATCAGCCCCATGTGACTGTCGTTCTCCACTCCAGTCTCGTCTTGGCCTCTGCTCCTCTATCAACTCTAGTATTGAATATTCCAGGTTCTAGGTGGAAGAGACTGCCGGCGAAGTCCCAAATGTAATTACCCCTCCCATGCATGCATGTGGAGTACAACAGAGCAGTCAGACCACCACCATCACCACCACAGCAGCATAAAATATTACCCCTGCTGATAGAGACAGGGCGGGTTAGTCAGCCTGGGTATAATGGGTCAGCTTAATGCCAATGGTCACACTGCCTTGGTAGCTAATCTGGTCAGTGAGGACGGTCACACAATGTCCACCTTTCATCATTACATGTGCATGTATCTCCTGTGCCCAGTTGTGGTCAGTTTTGAAGGCCTAGTCCATCCATCCTTTGACTTGTGGCATATATGTAAGAATTGACGTTCCAGATAGACACATTCAGGGAATAAAATATACAGCACAGAGAAGTCACGAAGACAATCTATGGCGACTGTCAAGTCAATTCACTGTGTAGCAGGCCATAAGATTTGCAACACTCCAACCAGGCTTATTTCAGTTACAGGACACCATGGTCTTTTGTTTTTCTATATCCCAGTCGAAGTAGGAAAATGTCCACTAGCATAGGGAATGGCCACAGAGTCTACAGTTCAGATGACTTCACATACCAAATACCACACACACATGGTACTGATGAAATTCTGTTCTGGGTTAGTTATCAAGACCCTGGGGGTCACTGATCAGCAGCCCCTACCCACACAGGAAGGCTGCTACCTTCCTAAAGGCTGCCCCAGTGTGGGCGATGGGCTACACAGTGGTCATGGGGTCCAGGGTCCACAGCACAGCTTGTTGTACAGGCCAGTTATTAGCAATAGGCTAACTAACAAGCCAGTGTCCTGCCTCTAGTAGTTACAGTGGCCGGTTTTTTGTTTCACAGTAGGGGGATCCCGGACACAAAGAAAGTGGTGTTTTCTTTTACGTAATCTGGGTGGCCCATGGACAAAGAGAAATTCAGCAGCCACATCCGAGATCAGCAAGGTTGAATAGATGAGGATAACCCTTGTAGTATCTGTACACACCTAGTGATCAATTCAGTGTTTCACCAAGTGGGCCTGAGGCAGTGCTCCACAAAATCGCACCAGTAAACCTGATAAGCACAGTCACCTCTCTTTGTGACCCACTCTCTGTTGCCCAGTCTCCTTCCACATACACAACAGCACTTAACTTTCCTCTGCCTCTGTTCACACCCAGTCAAACAGGGGCTATTAAAGGGCTGTCCCCCTAGCATCAGCAGCTCAACTGTCTCCCTGCCTCTCCCCAAGCCAGCAAGTGTCAACCCAGACTCTGCAGTGGTTACCACAGCTGGGAGACATCAACAGAGCAGTTCCCAGTCACTGTGACCCAATTACAGCTGCACCACAACCTCCCCCCCCCTCTCCCCCCAAACTCCCAATGCCACACTCACATGACAGCCAAAAATGATCCCACTTAAGAAGGGCTGGGGGGAAATGGGCTGCTTGTGACAGGATGCTGGGTTAGGGGTTGGGATTAGGGTGGCTCCCATTCACAATTCCTTATCCATGTACATGTACATGTGCACATACACAAAGGGGGGTAAGCCAATGAAAGAAAAACCCTTATAAGACGCACCATCCTTGCCCCACAAAACAAAGGAAAAAAAACCCAACACAAAACAGTACAATATGCATAAACATGAATGCTTGCTTAATTCTATTTTATAAATGAAATCTTGAACATTCGATCAATCATCATTTACTTTCTACATGAGGATCAAGTTCTGTCTCAAGTGAACAGGTCATAAATGCATTAGTACAAAGGGCATGGACAGGTAATCCATAGGAAAAAAAATACACTGCAATGTAATTCATATAAGCTTACCAATATAATGGCAAACTGCAAATTGGATATGTGCAATCATTTAAAGGAGAAGAAAACTTAAAACAGTGACATAATAGGCTGAAAAGAGTACATTTTTTTTCTATCTGCAGGTGCATACTGCATAATTTTGCGATTTTTCCTTGCCATACATGTTAAGTCTGAAAGGGCAAAGCTGGCATAAATTGCTGTTCATCGCGTCCAACACCCTGAAATATATGCTGGGGTGTGATGCCTCTCAGCCAATTAGAGTCGTTAAAACTGCCGGCTTGTTCGTGTAAACTCGGAACCTACATCCAACATTCCAGTTTCCCGTTCGTCAAGCGGAGAACGAACTGTACTGTTCGCTACTTTTCTGGGAAGAGTTCTACCGGAAATGTACGAACTGCACTTCGGCGGTTTCTGACGGCAATTCTCCTCCTAACACAGAAGACTTCAGGACTAGTTCTTAGACAAAATGGTGTCGCCCACAACAGATTTTGGCGCTAACTTTATTTATAATTTATCAGCTAGAGGTACATATTAGAATGTTTTTAATGGCGTGCACCTGCGAGAAAATGCATACTCTTTTCAATGGTATTTGTTTGATATTTAAATTTTCTTCTACTTTAATAACAAGCGATTTATCAGTCTGACACTGGACATGAATCATCAAATGTGGAAAATAAATCAACCAATGAATTGCCACATAAATAGGAAGACACTCAATCTGCTTAGGAGCTTGTGCAGGCAACTTCTTGCATCACAGTATTATATGTAAATACGTACATCAAATTATCTCCTTGTCTTTAAGAAAATTGCCATTAACATGTATCTAGCATACTAGCAGATATCAGTTAATCTTTTTTCCCCCCTATGCACAGCTGAAATGCATGTGGAAAATTTGGGTTCTAGATATTACGTGACAGAAAGCAATAAGGTTATACCTAGACTTTTTGGCGTGATCTAAATTGATTATATTCTCTCCAAAGTTAAATAATGCCAAGATATAATGGTAAAATATTCATTTACTTTTGGGGAGAAACTTTTAGAAGGATTTAATGAGATCCTGTACAGATAACTGATCCACAAAAGTCACTCTAAAACTATGCAAGAACTTTAATAGCACAATCATGTCCGCATGCAAACTGCTCTGCATGGGACAAACCATTCAAGCTGAGCCCTGTGGAATGTTACAGTGTGCAAGTCGGACAAAACTTTAATTGTTGCCGTGACAAATGTGCGTTCCATCATTAATAAAGACCTGCAGGAGATCTGTCACTTGTACATCTACACACGAGAAGCAACACCACTATTAAAGGAGGCTGCAGCCACATCAATCTTATTTTGTGTTTTACAGGCGAGCAGACATAAAAAAATTCCCGTTTTTTCCCCCCTTAAGTCTATAAAGGTTTTTATGAATTCCTGTTTTTTATGGTTTTCTGATTATGTAAATATCTTTTCAACAGGAAAAGTCTTGGGATAGTCCAAATTTTCCTACCAATTCAATAATTTTGAAATTTTATATCATTTTTATACTCTCCTCAGACATTGGAAGCAAGACTTATTCTGTATGTAAAACAGGAATTTAAATTGGTTTGGCCTAATGCACACATGTAGTTTTTCTAGGTCAGCCCTGTCATGATCTAAAGCACAGGGCCAATAACAAAAGATCTGATGAGGAGGGTTTGTGGCTGCTATGCTGCAGCAACTCTAGGCATTAAATCTCCTCTAAACACATGGGGATGTGACAATGCCATTGGATGATGAGTCACTCTGTTTAATGAGGCAGAAAGAGCGCATCACAGAGGACAGTTAAGGGATTTAGACAATAACAGATTGGGGTCCAGCTTGAAGTGACTACATGTACATAATATACAGCTGTTGGGGGAAAAAAATAATAAATAAGAAATAATAATAATAAATAAAAAGATATAGTATGATCATTATGCCTTGTATTTTGTTGCTGAAATATTTACGCCGATTTGTTTGCAGTTGAGTAATTCTCTGTCAAGCAAATTTGAAAGGGCTGTACACGGAAGAACTTCCATATCAGTTTCCCACTAGCTCAATTAAGTTATGATTTTCCCATTCACTGTCCCGTGATACCCCAACCAAATCACCAATAATTAGTAATGCTGAATTACAAATTACCTAGATATGAGCCGGTAACTGCATAATTATCCTTAGGTAATAAGGTATTTTTTCTCTGTGACGACTGAATTTAGAAATACAGCATGTACAAGATCTAATTATGTGTACATATACACAAACTTAGCTTTCTATCTCTTTCAGACATTCTGATTACTTACATCTGTGTCATGCCAAGACAAGGAAAAAAAAAAAAAAAAAAAATTACACATGCAGTAAAATTTGGAAGTCTTTTTCATGATCCCCCCCCCCCTAAAAGAGGCATAATTCTGGAACTGCAAGTCACAGCATCTTGTGTGAAATTTTCAATGGTCTTCTACAGCCACCTGACAGATAAAAAATTGAATGTAAAGAAGATATCACCTACTGAATTGTATAATATAATGACAACTTATAACTTCATTACAGTATCCGTGTAGATGTAGATGTCCCCACTGACTAAATTATCAAGTACGTGAGAAGTAGCTCATTTCTGACAGACATCTTTCGTGACTCACAGGAAGCTGAATACATCCCCTTTACGGGGGGGGGGGGGGGGGGGGGGGGGGAGTGAGGGGGGTGGTAGTTTAGCGGGGTAAGTAGACTTAATATGCGTGGAATATCCCTTTTACATTCTTATAACTTTCACACTTGAACATGAACATTTGTAATTTTATGCAAATAAACTTACACACCAGCTGAACTGCATGTAGATACCAGTGATTAAGCTAGACACAGAGTTTCTTAATTCATCCTCATTACACTTGCAAAACTACAAATACCCTAATTCTTCTAAAGTTTGGGACATTGGTAGTGTTGAAAGTAGAATATTACATTTATTCTTTATCACCCTTTTGGAAAGTAAATATACCAGTATACTGGTTATTAGATGGTCTCACCAAGTGAGAAAAAAGAAACTCAATATTAATGTCAGAATTACATACATATTGGCTAAAATGAGCATGAGGGTGTCTCAAATTTTTGAAGAAACAAGGTATCTACATGTAGCATACTATACTTGTATTACGCTTAACATTATATGTATGGAATATTAAAGTTTTTTTTTTCCACAATGTTCACTTAAGAAATTAAACTCTGCTGGGTTCAGCACTGGGCCCAGTTTCACTAAGTAGCGTACAACGTTTTCTTTTTATCGTACATTCATTGTACAATATTTTGTATGTCATTTTTACCGTACCATCGCATCATCGCACATGTATGACATCTTCATGAAACTGGTCCAGATTCTACATGTAATAGCTAGTGCTGAAAACTGAAATTGTTTCTCTGTGTTCTCTGCAAGTGTACTAAAGGCCAATTACTGGTATTTGCTTTGGGGCTACTCTCCTACATACGTAGGACGCAACACAAATCAGAAGTCTGAGATAAGTAAGGCTATGTGAACACAGAAAGAAAGAAAATGCAGTTTGGTTAGACTAACATCTTTTGAAATGAGCACATTTTATCCAAGTTTTTCAAATTGTTTCTGAAACCTTGATGTGACAAACAGTGTGAGCTTTATGCTCTGGGCAAATTTACATGTAAAAAATAATGTATTCAAATTACATCAATTATTACAGATGAATTTACATATTCTAAACCTCCAGTAGCTGTTTCATTTACATGTACACTCTTGTATATTCACCATTATTCTTGTAGTGTACTCCTTGACATTCCTTTGTGGTGAATAAATGACTACAGCTTAATACCACCTTAGCACAAATTTCAACCATATTATGGTGAGACTACATGTAGGGTTCATACGCTTTTCAAATATCAAATTTACCGCTTTTTTCAAGGCTTTCCCAGGTCCAGAAATTCATTTTCAAGGATACTTGCAAAATATTCTGCACTTACAGGAGCTTAAAATAATGTAAAATGACCTTGAAGAGTATTTCACATGTGACCAGCAGCCCATTAAACAATTTCAAAGACACTAGGGGAAATGTGTCAGCATAATAAAACACAGCAGTCCAGGTTCAAGGTATTGAAAAATTATTTTTAAATTTCAGGCTTTTCACAGTTTTCCGCACCATGTCTGATTTAGGGTGTATGAAAAGCTATCATAGTGCACAACCATGAAAAGGGCATAAAACAGGTGCCATTCCTGTACATGTATGTCTTGCTAATGGTGACGAATGATTGATACGGGTATCATAACTCTGTGTGACTCCTCAGCGCACACACTAGAGGCAGCCGGTTATTTTAAGGTTTTGCTTGTGAAGAGCCAGTTAACATACCAGACACCAAATTTACACAAAGCTAGTGGCAATGGATGGTTTATTACTCATGGCCTAAGATTCTAAATTACGCCACATTTCATTCTGATCACGCATTACTAACACGTATTGTACACCGACCTGATCGTGATCTCATTTAAACGCATTGCATACATTGCACCAGTGTTGTTAATATCTGAGGTGTTATAGTTACACAAACAAAGCCTTGGTTCAACTCCTGTTCCTGAATTCTGATCCTGTGAAACCTTAACAGGTCTACATGTAGATTTACATTTACATGAAAGGACCGTGCATGAAACAACCAAAAAAATCAAACACAACTTTCACACTGAATTTGATTGCTTTCATGTACTGGTATTATTTATTTGACTCCTGTTTTTTTAAATGCCATGATAAATATTTTTTTATGCAATCATGATGATTACGGTATCAGTTTTATGGGTGAGGAGACTGGAGAGCGTGAAGAAAATACTGAACTATCTTTGTCAACTTATCAAAATTGAAAGACATTAATCTTTAACAAATGTGCTCATATTTTCTAATTAAATAAACACTATTAAGTGTTAAAATGAAAGCATTTATCACCAAAAATAAAATACATGGATATTAACATAGCATTAATGTAGCTTAAAAAATATTGGTTCAATGGTGGTTTGGATTATCTTTCTTTTACGCACTGGATTAGTCGTGAGTAATGGTTTGAAAGTGACGTAAAATGGTGATTGCAAAATCCTAACCGAAGACTCCAGAATGAATAACTTTCGTCACTATGATGTAAACGCAAGCTTGAAAACTTTGTAAAACCGCCAAAATGCGTAACGTCCCACAGAAATTTCCAGAAAAACTTTCAAAAGTAAGAAAATAAAAAAAAAACTTGGAGGCAACCTGGAAGCAGCCCCAAGACATGTCAAATCTGAAAAGGCTTTGTCCTCTCTCCACAAAATGGTTTAGTCCACTTAAACTGATATGGCAAATAAATAGGCCACTCAATTTGAGTTGGGAAGGGGTGATGTTTTCCCCTGTAATGAAGCTAAAGATAAACCGAGCGCTTCTGAGAGTCTTATGGACCTGAAACAACTTGAGGTAGATGTCTTAATTCTACCCTAGGGTGACGTCAGCCAAACAGACGTCATCAGACGTTAAAAATAACTCGACTCGCTGTTGAAAACTGCAGTGCTGTGGCCAGAGTATATCTCATACACATCTGTAGATAAGAAAGATGAATGAATCAGATGTTGGAAGCAGAAATAAACAATCAGCGCAGGAGGGTGGGTGTGTGGGTGTGTGGGTGAGAGAGAGAAATCTGTTATGAACAAGGTTCATTTACTTATTTTCTGTTCTACTACGTTTTTCTGCCTGGGTTATCTTTGTCAAATAGTTTCACCTCTTCAACACCACGTGTGTCATGAACTTTCAAAGTTTGTGGCTGACAAACTAAAGTGAATGTATCTTACTAAATAGACACGTGTATGTCTCAGATGGTGTAGTAAAATTAAACTTACCACTACATTTTTTTCCCTTGATTATTCTTCAAATGCCTCTATAATTCTTTCATGCATGAAGCAGCGAACACTTTTTTGGGGAGAAACACGACTCATTGCCAAGACTTTAAAAGGCCACTTCACTAAACATCTTATCAGCACTGACAAAAAAAAAGTTCAGGTAATACACAGTAGTTACCTAAGAAAGTTTTGTGTTCAAACTACTATATTGGCTCTAATTATTCCACACCGCTCCCCCCGCCCAACCAACACACAACCTAAGTATAATTTTCGCTGCAAATAACGGTCTTAATATACCATTTTTGCTGTTGTACCATCGTATCACACTTTGATTAGGACATCACCCTACGTGTTCCTTCCTAACAAACATCAAAACACCTTCACAAGATCAATAGAATTCCCAGAATCAGGAATTCTGGTGTATCCATGGTAATTTATGGTAAATATCCACTACAGTGAATTCCTATGTGGACGCTGCATGATAACATTAATGAAACTTTATAGAACTGAATTGTTCTTCCACTGAAAGGTTACATGTATTTCTAACATAGCATACATGTACATCTACATGTATATATTTATAGAGGTCGGACTGATCTATAACTCGTTTGACATTTGTGTGGAGTGCACCTAACAAGGGTGGAAGTGAAGTGATCCCCTGAGAACTTCATGTTAGATCATCTAAAATGTCCTAGACAAGCGTTCTAGGCCAAATTTTCACTTTCGTTTATGTGTGACAACTTGCAAAGTATCACACTGTCATGGGTCACTGCTCTGGTTTTGCTCTCTATGCCGTAAGTCTTGTATTCTATACTCTCAACTGCTTCTTGTCAATAAGGAATTGAGAACAGTGGCCACACACCAATATCTCACAAAGATTCCCTGTCAAATGCTGGAAGCCTTATCTTTCATTATAATGGTTGTAGCCTTGTCTAACACAGAGTACAGATTGCTGAACTGTTTCTTGACACTCTTGCTAATCTTGCTACAGCCCTCCAAACCTGAAGTTCTTCTGGACTGAGGTGACAGGTTTCCCAGAGATAAAGCACATGTACCCACAAGAACAGCTGTCTAGCAATTCTAAGGCTTTAGTCCCAAGCTATGGGACCTTCTAGAGCTCCAACCAAACTAATACTGCTTTTCTCCTTCCTCCTCCATCCAAATAATTTATGTGTCCATATTAATTCCCAACTCTTAAAAAATACAATACCAAAAAGATGTCAAATGTAATCAAAGAGGGGGTAACTGAGAATTCTTAGACTATAAAGCATTCGGCACAAAAACATCACACCCCCACCCATCCAGAGCCTCAGCGAATAATATGGAAGATGAAGCTATTGGTGTTCACTGTTGTTTATAACCAGCATCTACGGGCTTGACAGGCCAAACCAAGCTACAGGACTCTAAAGGCTATAAACAGTCAAGTGCGCCCTATTTTATCCTGGAATCCCATATGTCAAGTCGGGACAAATTCTCATGGACTTGGGGCTCAGACGGCAAATAATTCAATGGTATTCAAGGAAGAAAAATGGTTATGCTACTAGGCATCAATGTTGTAGCTTAGTCCCTGCAGAGAGGCATTTTTTTGAAACACCTTAGGCCAAATACAAGCTTACTTTATGTGTTTCTGCCCAGTTTCCTCCCACCATTATGCCGGCCACCATCGTAGAAGTGAAATATTCTTGAGTACGCGTAAAACACCAATCAAATAAATAAATAGTGGGTCAATTCTCAGCTTCTCAGCATTGTCTTCATCTGCCACAACTTTCAAACTTACCTCAACAATGGAAACTTAATACAGGTTACAATGTATATGATACCATCAACAAAATAAAACATTGTAAGGTTGGCCATATTGGTGTAACATTAGCACTGGTATAAATAGTAGCATTGCACCAACATGGATGCCGAAAAATAGGTCATGTAAATGCCAGTATACTGTATAATGACTGACTTGTTTGGCATGCAAGTATATTGAGGTGCTCTACATGCTAAACTGTATGTGTAGCACAGTTTCCACGCCTGAGCTGAAACAATTTCTCATTCTGCTCCAAACAGTTAAATCACTTGAACATTGTTTTCATGGGTCAAACTAAAACATCCACCCTTTGTCTGACACACAAACACTTTAACTGTATATAGCCTGGTATACATACATGTACATTTACATACACCAGTCCGCAGCCATTATGACAGAGTTAATGCGAACAGCATGTCTACTTTTGGGCTAGGCATAAATGTCAGAGACACTATTAGTGAGCTGTTGTAGTGCGAATATTGGCTATGCAAGTCTGGGATCAGATATAATTGTATAACCGCACACTATATATTTATACACTGTACATACGTGTACACTAAACATGAACTACACAGCAGTCCTGTACAAAAAGGGTTCCTCTCACAGCTGTCTTTAGCAAGACCCCATGGCTGAATGCATTTAAACACTTGGCTCCCCCGCACCAACCGTTATCCTTTATAAAAATAACACCACTTCCACTTTTTGAATGTAACTGTTCAAATTAGTGAACTCTTTAACCATCAAAAGACTGAACCTAAGCTCATATGGTGAGACAAGCCGATTTGACATAGGAATGAAATAGGAAAAGCTCCAGTTCCGAGAACGTGTACCTTAATTTTAGTTAAAACCAAATTACAGATCACAGAAGTCCATGCGACAAATTACAAGATTTGACATAAAGAACAATTGTCAACAATACATGATGTTATTTTAGCAACAATACTTTCACGATTTTCACTTTCACTATAATAGGACTGAAATGGTTGTGCCCCAGGCGTTCATACATGTAGGTTAAACCTGACTTGTGTCACACCCTATTCTGTAAAATCTGATACAATGGAGACGAGGGAAAAAGGAGAGACAGTATAAAGGAGACAACTGGACTTCAAAGTCAAGCTAATTCTGGGATTGCCACGAACATCTATTATATATCTAACGTGCTAAATCAACAAAATCTGAATGCTAGAAGATACTGTACCAGTATTAACACAAATCTGCCTTAAAATTAAAACAACAAAGGAACACCACCATGACGGAATGGGTGATCTTAAATCTGACCTCAAACACAACCCTCCCTTTTGACCCTCCTTGTAAAACTTAATGACCAAAACTAGTAACCTGTCCCGAAAATAACCAGTGAGCAGAAGTAGAAAACTGCTGCAGGGAATTTTGTGTGCCATGTGCCTAGAAGGAATTTAACAAGCCCTAGGAGTGTCAGTGGAGTCTAAATTTAGCAGAGTCCAAAGTTTAGCTGCACACAAATTTTCTTTCCAGACTTGTACACATGTACACTGTAGGAGCCAATTTAGCATCAGTTACTTGAACAACTGGTACTCTGAGGGATGACAGACCCCTTACATGTGAGGCAATATTCCGAGAGGAGTTATCTCCCCTCACTCAACAGTATATATATGTATATATATATATATATATATATATATATATAATTTTTTCCTATACAAGTGGGCGAAAAGGACCAGAGGCACAAAGGCCACAGTCACAACAGATTTATGTGGTTATTTCTCTTCATAAACGACGATCTCATGGAGTCCTAATGCAAAAACCTCTTATATCCAGAGATTAAAAGTGAAAACGCAGGACAAATGTTACTGAAAACTACGATGGGCTAAAGGCGGACTTACCAAAAGTAACCATGAAGTTTCCATCGCGGAATTAAAAAAGATTTTGTCAAGGGAGAAGTCCGAAGAGTCAAGGACGATCTTAACAAAACTTATAATCCCTGAAGATCACACAGTACAATGTATATATCAATTTGAAAGGAGAGAGGCAAACAGAAAAAAAAAAACCCTTGTATAAACTTACCTTGTCACAGCTCACAGGTGCAGCATGAGTCTACAATTACATGTAGTAATGGGCACCTTTTCTCCATTTTACCTTGAAATTCAAATCCTGCATTTTCCTGAAAATCCATCCTTGTCCACATCTCAGGATAAAGGACAAATTTTGAACAAATAAACTTCCCATTTTCTACCCTCAGCACAATTCCAAAATTTGATACAAAACAAAAACTAATATCACACAAAGTGCCGCTACTATGTTAGCTACTGTCTAGGACTACGACAGCAAAATGCTATTGTCCTCTCCTTGCCAATCCTCCTGTACACATACAATCATGCAGGATTCCACACACAGAGAGGAGAATCTTTCCATCAAAATCAGCCGAAATTTCTTGTAACAGCTCACCCACATTAGTGGGATCAGATTTGGCAATTTTGTTGGAAGACCAGATACGTTCCTCTGAAATCAGCTTACAACTTGAAAATTCTAAACCCTGAACATGGCAGTGACAGTGCTACTGCAGCTTCCTGGACACCCAACAGTCTAAACTAGAACCCTACATGCTACAGTCATAACAGTAACAGTCCTTTGGGGATATCCTTGGATAGAATCAAAGCTGAAATAGATGCTATCCCACTTGAGCTTTTAACACCTCAACATCTTGAACAAAACAAGAATGCTTCTGACAGTGACAGTGCTACTACAGGTTCAAGCGTCCTAACAGTTGTAAAGGTCTGGTGAGGTTATCCCTAAGTAGCCCATCTGAGATAGTAGATATAATACACGAAAACATTAACACAAAACAGGGCACTTTTGAGTGACAGTGTTACTATAGTTACCCCAACCCTTGCTTCTCCCCTTAAATTTGAATAACAAATGGATGCCACTTTGGCACTACAGAAGCCACATGTTGGTATCTAAGCTGAAGCAAGCTATCCAACTAAAAATAAAAAAAACACTTCACAAAATATTTACTTTGATACTCCTTAAAATTATTCAATAATCTTATGACATATTTACCTCCTAACAGATGTGACAGTGACAGTGCTACATTACTTCTCCAGAGTACCACCCATCCCCACCCCACATCCACAATGACACCGCTCCTTCGACGTTTCTTCAAGTTCCAAGTTGGAGGAAGTTGCCCCTGAATACATGAACCCCATGTGAGAAGATGACAGTGCCACTCTAGATACCCACCCTCTTCCAAACCCTCAAGAAGCACGATCCAATGTGACCCGTTTATAGCACCACATCCGGCACCCCCTCTCGGACTCCTCAATAAATCTACTCACAAAAGAGGCAAGCAAAGAACGTCACCCACCTTATCGTAGTTTGAGCTGAGTGAATGCTGATGATGTCGTTTGCTGCGCTCGTGGCGTCGCTCACGTCTCCGCCGACTGCTGTGGCTGTGGTAACTATCACCCCGGGATCTGTGACGCGTGTGGCTCTTCCTGCGACTGTGGGCAGAGTCAAAGTCTCTGTTTCGACTGCGGCTGATTGGTGACCTGCTGGGGGTTCGGCGATTGTAGCGCTCATCATCTCTTCTGTAATTGCGTTTGTGCTCACTGCATGAGCTGAAAGAAGAAGTCATTTTGCAAATTCCATGTACTTAAGTTCTTGCAGATTTTCTTTCTTCTACATGAGTCTAGGAACCTCAAAATAAGCCCACAATGCTATCAGATTTGGAGCTGAACAGCGAAATACACAGGGTCATCAAATTTCAAACTCTTAAAGAAGTGTGTTGACACAAAAAACCAAAATGATATCAAAGATGGGTATAAATCTGGAAATAGCACAGCAGAATACTGTCATCAATGTGGTCCTGTGAGTTCAAGTCCAGCTCAAGCTGGCTTCCTCTCCGGCTGGGTATTATTACTGGCTGCTGCCAAGGTATGAGTGAAATATTCTTGAGTACGGGATATAACACCAATCCAACTAAAAAATATATACTTTTTAAAATGATGGGACTCATTTTCAACAGGCTCAACTGCTCTTGTGGTAGAGACAAAAAGTGAAGCAGACAATGAAATACCAAAAAGAACTTGTAATATGGGAGTGAAAAAAAAAAAAAAAAAAAAAGCTACTAACACTTAGCCACATCTTTTATTCCTGGATAACAAGCTGAAACAGACTGGGGTGAATAGATCTCTTCCACCTCCAACATCTTACCTTTTGGAGTGCTGAGACGAATCATCGTAGTAATCCAGGTGAGATCGCTTCTTCTTGTGACGATGGTAACGTTCCTCGAATGACTCATCGCGGGACAGTGACCTCTTCCTCCGCGAACGAGGCATCTGGTATAGAGAATAAAAAACCTACGTTATGAACTGTCTTGTCAAATTGTGAAAGGTACAGATGGTCAAGTGAAGATGGTCAACAGTGACAAGTACCAAAACAGAAGTAAATTCTAAAGTGACTATACAAGACATTTTTTTTCAAATAATTTTCCAGCACAAAAACAATCCATTTTTAACTATTATTTTAGAACAGCCCATATAATTACCTTCTACAATTACCAGCCTTATCCGTGCACATTACTGTTGAAAATTTGTAATAAAGTTCAACAAATTATCATCTTTATAAAACCATAATAGTACATCTTCAAATCAGAAAGGTCATTAAATGAGTTATCGTAAAATAATAACGAACATTTGAATGGATTGAAGCTCATCAATTTTTAACCTGGGGGGAACCCACAACCATCTGCAAGGCACTGACAGACTTTCCCGACCTACGGCAAGGAAGGGAGCCAGCATGAGTAGGACTTGAACTCACAGCAACAGCATTGGTGAGACGCTCCTCTCGGCCACTGACATATGACCACAGCACAGCCAAGATGGAAAATAGATCTCTTATGCCATAACATGACTACTCTGTAGCTTTTTACATGTAAATTGGTATCTTCTTTTCGCCAGTAAATTGTTCAATAGCTGACCTAAACTTTGGTGACTATGAACACACACATAATAACTGGCAAGAAAAGGAATTAGAAGGCTAGTGTTATGTATGTATGTACGCATGGGGTTATCATACTTAACAATTTTTCAATCATATGATGACGGAAGTCATTAGATGTGTGTACGTATCATGTGCCCTCCGGTAGCAGAGCTATGTGCCACCACAGTGCTGCTGCCATGGAAGAATCTAGTGTAATGTATTGGGTGCAGGAAAGTAACATGGCATGATTGAAGAATCTCATTTTCAAAATAAACACCCCTTGACACTGGTCATTAAAAAACCAAGGTGCAACCCATGGCAATACTTTACTATTCCTAGTCAGTCATTATGAGCTCCTGTTTTGATGTAGCTTTCCAAGCCTGTTAAGGATGAAAGATAAACTAATTCTAATTGTACAAATTTGTTAAAATGACGCCTTATAATTCCAAAACGTGTCGATGCGTCTGGTCTCAGTGTCAACATCAGACTCCCACTACCACGTCTAGCACAAAAAATGAAACATAAAAAATCAGAACATCTGAAAGTCGCTGAAAACGACACTACCTCCTCACAGCTGATTTCTTATTCACTGATATAATGTTGCACAAAAATTGCCACAGGTCTACGGGTGCGCAAACTGCCTGTGATTGTAATTAAATACATTTCAATATTCAAAACCTGTTTTGGCATTAAGTTGTTGTTGTCAAAAAAACGTTCATCGCTCGAAGTAAAATGGCGGCGGTGGCAGTTATAAAGGATCGTCCCGATTCGTGCGACTCTCGATTACAACAATGCTACCATTCGGTACCAGATCACCACCAGATTTGGAACTAGTCTTCTACTACGTATACTTACATTTTTGGACCGAATTTTGTCAACTTTGTCCCACAAAAAACTGAGATTAAACGATTTCGTACAACTGGACACAAATGATGTCACAGCATCCATAAAGCCGAGTGATGGTTGGTTTTGATTGACCAATCGCACGCAAGATAAGAAATGTGTCACTCTCCACTGCAGATTCTTTACGGCTGATATAAATATAGAAGTGTAAAAGTATAAATAACGAACACGGACATTTTGTGAAAAAACAAAACAAAAACAATTGGGCCTAAAGATATATACCGGGATGCATTACTTTGTCAGCGCAAAAATATTCAGATCTCCTCTTGTGGAAATCTTCAAAATTGACAAAAGTTGGGCTACATACTGAGGGAATTTTGAGAGAGGAAGGCAAGAAAAAGAATTAAGGAGAAAAAGTAAAGGTAGTATGTTACCTGCGAAAGGAGAGAAATACATGTATGAGCCAATCTATATATGGGCCTACATGTGCAGTATACCTCCATGCATGTACAGAGGAATTCATATAAGCGTATAAAGTGGTTAAAAAGCTATATCCGGATAGAACAAGATCTGTGAACTTCACTCTCGCCAGTCGTGCTGTTTAATCTATTGCCATGCAATTAACTAACTTCTCTTGATACGTCAAAGAGCTGCCACCACTGAAGTATCATGCCGAAGACACCAGACGTGACACCCCACCAAATAACATTATACCTCTCAGTGCTGAGCGCCAAGCGAGGCAGCAACAAGTACCATTTTTAAAGTCTTTTGTGTGACTCGACAAAGGTCTACCGAATTCGAGGCACCAAGAGAGAAAGACAATTTTAAAATATATAGGCCTAGGCCCCCTACATACATGTATTTGTCTTAATGAACTGTTGTGTTGTTCAAGTTTAATCTGTCCTTATACTTAAACCAAATGTCTTTTTATGTATAGCATCCATAAATATCCGAAATCCTTGGCAGTTTGTGAATCTTTTGGGTTAATTATATTGCATGTCTTTTTGGGCAAGTTGGGGCGCAATAGAAACGTGTTGTGAAAAAAAATCGATGTCGTGTTTTTGCATATTCCTGCTTTTCAGGCTACCCCTTTCGTAAACAAGGCTGCGCGGAGAGCAGCACATGTTGGAATGTCTTTAGAACGGCTCCATGAGTGATGGTTAAACCTGACGTTTAAAGACGAAATGGCGTATAATTATGCTGCACAGAAGCTTGTCAGTTCCTTGCTGAAATCATTGACACTGAAAGGCGTAAAGAAAATGACATTCAGGTTCGATCCGTATCACCCAAAGGTTTTTTCAATCAGGTAAACTTGCTGTGCGTTGTCGTGAACACCCAACCCAAGCCCCAGGTGGCTACTTCAACTCCTCTCTTTATACTGGGCTGGCGGAATAACGTAGCCACAGTGGCAACCAGTAAGAGGCATACACCTATTCACACAATGGACGATAAGTCCTGGGAGTTGTAAAGACTAGGGTAATATTTACCTGTTGATTTCCACATACATTCTGACGTCATTCTTTTCCACACAGTCACGTTCTTTTACGGATTTTTCATCGGTTGAAATTGAATGGGGAGATGTTCAATTTGCATACGAAGAAAAAAGCGACTTACCACTACGCTCGCTTACAAACACAACATCACACGTAGATTCCTGGCACCTGGTAAGGAAACACGAGACCAAAATTCACCTCACAGTCATTGCTAAAGCAGCAGCCATTTTGCCTTCAAAACAGTTGTGGGTCTTGGAAAAAGTTATTGTCCCTCGATGGCGCATGTGTGTTAAACCTGCCTTGTTTAGAAATGGTTGGCGTTGTTCTGAATAGATGCGTCATTACCGAATGGAATGTACCTGGGGTCGTGTGGGGGCGAGCTGAGAGGCCAAAGTTGACACCATTTTCTGACCGCAGCCACTGTTTAGACTTACCAGACATGGCATGAATCGGTGTATAGTTTACCATTAGTTCCCCCTGTGACTGTGATACTTTGCCAGCCCAAAATAAAGAGAGGAGTGAGTGAGTGAGAACTTGGGGTTTAACGTCGTACTTAACAATTTTTCAGTCATATGACGATGAAGGAATCCTTAAAGTGCATGTAATGTGCCTTCATGCAGGACAGATTTCCACTCCTTTTTTATCTAGTGCTGGTTCGCTGAGACGCCTTACCAAAGGCAAGTAAGCCGCCCCGCCTGAGCCATTTTACTGATACAGGTCAACCAGTCGTTCCACTATCCCCTTCATGCTGAATGCCAAGTGAGGAAGTTACAACTTCCTCTTTTAAGGTCTTATGACTCAACCCAGGATTGACCCTGGATCTACCGCTCCCGAAGCGGACGCTCTACCAACTGTGCTATTGGGGCTTGTATATAAAGAGAGGAGTTGAAGTAGACACCTGGGGCTATCCCAAAACCTGATCTTTGACTGACTGACTGATTGATTTTTTGATTGGATATTTTTTTCCCAATTACATGCTGTGTGAAGACCACTTCTTCTTGAGCAATTTACTTAATACAGCAATGATAGGATAACTTAAACACAGATCTTTGACTAAATATGAAATCATGAAAATAAGGCCTAATACTCAATAAAAACTCAACTCTAAATATAGCCATGCCTTTTGAGGCATAGTTATCCACTACTGCTTTAATATGTAGTTGTGGAGTGGGGTAACTCCAATTTCAAGCAATGCAGCTGTAAGAGTTATGGTGTGAAACAGTCCCAAATATGCCAAACTTACAATATGGAACATTTACAGATGTTCACATGCACATTAAAACGTCTCTATGACTAACTAAGCTGTTGTGTCATTAGACACGCTGAACCAAAAGCGTCCATGGCAATCACATCGTTTCTTGAAAAATAATCACACTTCCATGGCAGTATTTATCCTGCCTCGATCATGCTTTGAGGTCATGATCTTTATCATTATCTGCTGGCAGATGTATGGATCGAGGAATTATCTCCCTTGAATGACATTTTTTCGATTATATTTTCAATAGATCTATGATAGGGAAGTTTTGATGCACATGTGAGCAACAAAAAACATTTCTGAACTACACATTTGGGGCTGTTTTTTAAAATCTAAGAGCAGTGTGGGGAGATAACTCAGTTGTGAGAAAGGCTTTTTGATTGTAGTTTTAAGTTTTGCCCTCTTCTTTTTTTCCATAGGGAGCTACTGTTTATCACCAACTCCCCACGGATTTTAGAAACGAATCTGAACTGTGATGTGAAAGTGGATGTGAAAAGTGATAGATCAGAGCCAGTGTTTGATGTCGAATTTAGTAAGTTGTGTTTAAAGCCCATCATTGAGAGCAGTGTTTAAAAATATATTTGTTTCACATAATCCTACCCAGTGAAAAAATGGTCCTAATTAAGTGTTTGTATTGAGTGGAAAATTTTTATTTCAGTGCAGTTCTTATGTGAAACAATCTTTTTTAAGGTTGGCCCAATAAAGAAATGTGTTTATGCTATAATACTCTGAAAGTCTTAAACTTGGAATGGATTTATTGTAGGAAATGCTTTTGTGCTTGATAATTAATTTGTAGCACGACCCAGCATGTTTTGCCAGCATTACAGGTAACCTTAAAAGTGGCTTTAATATCAGTCTTTATCAACAACTGGCCCGATCTATGCCAACAGTAAGGTGCTCGAGTGTCATAGATTTTAAACAAGGAAAGAATAGATGGGGTGGACATTAAGACTGTTTTGTGAGCATTTTTTTTAATTAAGCTACAATAATTCCTCAACCTTTTTGCATATTAAAAAGCAATATTCAGTGAAATTGAAGTACCTTTATTATTTGATATTGGAGACAATACTGCATTGATTGGATTGGCCAGTTTCAAGGTTTTGCAAAAATTATAATTTTATCAGCCTACACAAATAATGCCTTCAGGATATGCTTGAATAAACATCTTGGAGACATGTGAAAAGGCTGAAGAGTTTTTTTTTCAGAAAATTTTTTTTCAGTTCAAGGTATACAAATGTATATGAATATGGCATTCAGTATTCAAATTTCCTTTGTTTTTACATTTGCAACAGTTGATGACTCCAAAGCTGTGTTCAAGACTGAAAATTTGTTGATTGAAGACATCATGACGCGCTTTCATAGACTGTGTGAAGAGAAATGTCCTGAACAAGATGACAGCCTACTTGACATGGGTAAAAAACCGATGAAGCGGAAAAGGTGATTGCAGACTTTGACTTTTGGAGCAGTCTTTGTCTTCTGTGCGGTCCTCTGACAACAGTGAGACTTGTTTGAGGTAGATATGAAAACATGCACAAAGTACTCTGGCTGCATTGACAAATCAGATCAGGGGTTCACGTTTTCCCAGAAGCCTGTAGTGCTTTAATATAATATGCATGAATCATAGGATAGATTTGGATTGCTTATGTGGTCGTGAACCAATCAGATCAGAAATCATATTCCAGATTTCCCAGAATTCTGCAGTGTTAATGAATATGCATGAGGCTCTAGTCATGCAGGGATTTGCATAAACATTGGTGGACATTAACCAATCAAATGAGGTGTTTCTTTTTGTTCCATGCCATAGTGTGATGAAAAAATGAAGTGAATGTTGATTAGGTTTGTAATAGTGACCAAGGCAAACCCATAGCTGTAACTGAAGGATACTGTCTTAGTGACTGAGTCAGTATTCAGGGATTGTTCCAGCTGAGCAGTTTGGGCACACCTTTGAATATGTACATGCTAATAACACAGATTTATGAAAATTTCAACATTTTGGATTCCGAACTGCTGATACCAAAACCCTTTTGACGGGTTAAAGAAATGACAAAGATGAGGCCCTGATATTTGCTGAGTTGACAAACATGGCTTTCATAGATTGGTGCCATACAGTTGCAGGGTGCTGAGGGTCTGTCTGTTTGTCTATATAAACTTCTAATCAACTTATCCCAAAACACAGAAGTGACCAAACCACTAAGTGGCTTGTCCTTGAATGACCCGGTATATAAATCCATTTGTTAGGGAATTTTATCCATTATTATCAAGGCCTTGCTTGCACATGCAAGGGAGACATTTGTTGCTGGTACATGAAGTTCATTGGTGATTACTCACCATCTACGTGTATTGCCTAAACATCCAGCTCATTCCATGGACGAATATTGTTGCAGTTACTTGCCAAAGGTCGTTGGTTTATTTCTGGTGCTCTGCTTTTCCCCACTCATGAAACTGACCACGGCCATGAGAGCAGCAATGTTGGTAAAACATGGATCAAATTATTGAAGTTAGTGAATGTAAGTACCGTGGCTACACATATCAAAGTATCACAGTGCCATGGTAGTTACAATCAGCGTTCCCTGTGATAGTGGAATTCAGTCCAGGGGACAGAATTTAGGAACAGTGTGGAGTTTTTTCTGGATGTAGTACAGGTTTGGGGAATAAAGATGAGGTGATACAGAAAATTGTGTTTGTGTGATAATTCTTTTTATCTAAAGGTGATTCACTATTCTTGTTCTTTAAAAGTGAAAGTCGCTCTGTCCATTGTGACTTGGTGACAATAAACAGCCGACTTCGTTATGTGGTTTGTTGCGCAGTCTAAAGTTTTGTTGAACACACACTTTTCTTGATGACCAATATGACCTGCATATCTGTACGTCAAACGGAGGAAAGTTTCTGAACAAGATGCCACAGGTCAGTGGTTTATCCCAGGCACTCCAGCTTCCTCCACCCGCGAAAGTTCTTGAGAATGGCGTTAAGTAAGAGCCATATAAATAAATTAAATGACAAAAAAAAAAAAAAAAGCAAACAAAGTCAGCATCCGTGTAAAGACAACTTAAATGTATCTCCTCATTGACTAACTAGAAAGCCAGAACATCAGAACATTGAACCTTGCGGATTTAAAGCACTTTTCGTACAGTATCACAGCGATGGACTGAAATACAGCCAATATGGTAAACACAATGACCCCAAATCGCTCAATCATTCAATGAATTTGCACGCTAGCTGTATATAAGTGAACTACCGACAAGGCTTCTGTGCCCGGTTTCACAAAGCACTCTTTAACGTTATGTTCACCTAACCACGGCAACCAGCACTGTAGGCATTAGTTGCAAGTTCGTGACGTTAAGAGAGCTTTGTGAAAATGGGCCCTGACTTCCATTCTGTGCTGAAATGAAAGAAAATGAGCTGAACTTGAACTCATGCCGAGCGCATTGGCGAGAAGTTCCAGTGTTATTCTGCTCCACCATAGCACGCTACTCCATTCGGCCACGGAGGCCTTTGGAAAACCATGTGTTGCTTTTAAACGTTACATAACCAATATGTAGGCCTACGTCAGGGTTACACTTGGGAAACATGGGTGGATTGAAGCCGATTTGAGAAAAAAAGCAACATAAAATAAGCCTGTTCTATTTAGGACGACTTTTTCTGATCCAACAATTTTGGTGGTCAAAATTATAGCGGCTCGGCTTAGTCATGGAGGTATCCATGGTTTAGTCAACCATTTTTATACGCCCCCCCCCCCTGCAAATAGATGAAGCGTATTATGTTATAGCTATTCTGCCCGACTGTCCAACTGTATTCGTGTCTGGGCCATACTTCCAACAGTTTTCAACATAGAGTTTAATTTTCGGTGGATACATAGATACACAAATGACAATGTGCCGCGACTCACATTTGTTCATTTCCGCTGTTGTCATAGTTACCAGATAGCCAGTTTCCCTATATATTCTATACAAATAGATATGAATTCGTGTCCGGGCTATAACCAGCAGTTTTCCGCGTTGAGTTTTCCTTTTTGGTGGACACATACATAAACATATGGTGATGTGTCGCGAGTCCTATTTGTCCATTTCTACAATTGTCGTGGTTACCAGATTGCCATTTACCTATGTATACATGTAAATAGATATGATTTCATGTCTGGGGCTATTGTTCTAACAGTTTTCCAGTTTTAATTTTTGGTGGATACATAGATACACAGATGACGATGTGTCGCGACTCACATTTTTCCATTTTCGCGGTTGTCATCGTGAACGGGTAGCTGTTTTCCTTATATGTACTATATAAACGGAAATGATTTTCATGTCCGCACTCCAACTCCAGCTGTGTCCCGCATAAATTTTCATTTGTGGTTGTAACTTGCGCGGTTGTCATGGTAACTACATACCTGTCACCAACACCCACGAAGACTCCCCTCAGGGGTTATACTCATCACAATGCTGGTGGTATTCTTTTATACACTTTAAACAGATGGATATGCTGTGGCGTATGTTGTGTTCACCTGAACTCTTGTCGTCTGTATAAACACAACACGGGTAATTCCCGGCTGGGATGCAAATATCCACGTGCCAGGCACAAATTCGCACTCCTTGCAGGTGGATCAAACGTTACTGATCTACTGGCTGAAGTGTAAACGCAAGCAGCCATACATTAGCGGAATGGGATCAAAAGCCGACCTTTGAAAGTCCGGCGGGTCTACGCTAATCTCACCGCGGCTCTAGACCTGCGGATAGTCGTGGGTTTCCTCCGTGTTCTGCCCATTTCCTCCCAACACACATGTCATATACGTGAAACGTTGTTGAGTAGGGCGTAAAACAAAAACTAAGTCAGTCAAATCAACCAATCTGTCCTGTAGTTCGACTGTGGGTTTAAGTCGTGACGGATTTGTTTGGTAACCATTGGAGAGCATGACATGTATGGTTTCCTCTGGTTTGCCCCCATCCAGGCATAAACCAGATTTCCGCCATGTAAACGAACAGATCTGGAACAGTACGTTAAATAAGACGTGAAATAATAAACAAATGATCCTGCATGTGTAGGCTGTTTATCGACACGGTCATTCACGCAGGTATGCCGTTGACTAATACATTTGAACTACTGGGATGTCTCTGCTGCCAAAAAGAAAAATAATGTGTTAAATTTTACAGAAAGTCTGTTATCTGAGTGATGCTTGAATGTATTACTAGTATTAAATGTTATTGCAGCAGATTGTTCTGTGTAGTTTTGAATGTATTACTAGTATTAAATGTTATTGCAGCAGATTGTTTTGTATAGTTTTGAATGTATTACTAGTATTAAATGTTATTGCAGCAGATTGTTCTGTATAGTTTTGAATGTATTACTAGTATTAAATGTTATTGCAGCAGATTGTTCTGTATAGTTTCCAACTGATTCAGAATTTTTGTTTACTCTTCTGTATTGTAGGTTGGTTTCGGAAAGAAACGCTATAGTCGAAAAATATTGGCTTCAATTCAGTTAATCAACATAACTGAAATACACGTGCGTCAAAATTTTGTTACCTAGACATCTTTTAATAGAAGGAAAAAGGGTTTGTACGAATGTGTAACGCCGTACGTACAAGGTTTGGAGATACTGGTAAACATGTTCCTGCCTGTCGTAAGCAATCGGATATTTCCGTAAAAACCGAGGCGAGGTCGTGCGTAACGCCGAGTAACCACGATTACTAATTATGCAACCGTGACCATCGCCAGTATTTCCAGGGTTACGATGACAACAAAGGGCTGGACCTAACAAATCATGAGCAGCGTGTGGTCAGCCATTCTTGTCTAAACATGCCTGCTGTGTGTTCTTTGCTATGGTGGTAAACCGCCTTGTAGACGAAACATGCATTTTAACTGACCAGTTTGATGGACGTGTTAAAATAGGCCAGCCGAATTGAGGTTTAAGCTAGGGTTTACAAATACAGGTAAGTAAGAAATGCATTTATGTCAATGAACTACATAGCTTCCCTGAAAGTCTAAAACTGTATATACAGCTTAATCCCCCCCCTCTCTCTCTCTTTATCTCTCCATAAGGTGGGTCACAAATGTAGCCGAGTAAACTGTTTTGAGGTTAAGAAGAAGATTAACTTAAATCTATATACAACAGCTTCTTGATCCTGAGTCTCGTATACATTCTGATTAACGTTAGAATCCCAGCCTGAACTGGCTCTTCCACCAAACACGTACACTCCCTCGTATAAGCCTGATTGGCCTGATCGTAAACACTTCCGGGAAGGAGTTTGTCCTATGACTTTTTTATGATAATTTGCGAACTTTTCATTTTCAGGCGATACCATGTCTATCGCAGTGACCATATCTAAAACTGAAGCTGACGCACGTGACGTCAGGAGTATGACGTTTATGGAAAGATTACGTCACACCCAACGTATCAGGAAAAGGCAGACGAGATCACCCAATCTTTCACGGGCAATGTTCTGTTATTTGATTGGTTCCGGACTGTATACTTTCCTCAGCCGCCTGGCAGGATATGGTTACGGTCATTTGGGAGACTGGCGAGTGTACCAGATAAAAGTTTTATTTACATTTTGCGCAGTGAACTGTTTTGTCAACATGTTGTGTTTGATCTTTTACGACACGAGTATAAAAAAGACCAAAGACAAGCCTGGATTGCCACGTCATTTGTGGGAAAAACCACCCGACCGCTTTATCCCGTATCTCTACAACCACTCACAGAGCGACCATGTAGTGGCGCAAAACGGGTCGACGGTGGGCTGGAAGTGTGACGTTCAAATGGAGCACAAGGACGGTCTTCCGTGGAGGTATTGTGACATCTGTGACGTCGATCTCCCGCCACGTGCCATTCACTGCTCCACATGCAACAAGTGTATTTTAAAACGCGATCACCACTGTTATCTGACAGGCGTCTGTGTCGGCCATTACAACCAGCGGTATTTCATAATGTTCGCCTTTCACGGCATGATAACAGCGACTTGGGCTTTTTACTTGACCTGCTTGTATGTGAGAGACCACACCTGGGACCGCATCGCCTGGTTTGACTTTTTCCCTCCCTACAGCGGCTGGAAAGTTTTGGCAGGAAACATGTCGTTGGTAGAGTTCGTCATGATCCATCATTTATGGACGTTGTTAATTTCAAGCATTGCTGGCTGCGGTTACTTTGTAGGACAAGCGACGCTTATTGCCCTCAACAAAACCCTGTATGAGTACACGAGGAAAGACCCGTTCCGATCCACCACGTCCGTTAGCAGTAACTTCCGGTCTGTGTTTGGGGACTTCTGGGGAGTCAGTTTCATATTTCCCGCGCAAATCATTTTTCGCCAATCAGACGATGGATATCATTGGGAAGGCCTCAAGATGAAACGTCTCACGCAATTAGCTGGAACAAAAAGACTATTTTAATTAAGCCAGTTAACTGATTTCTATCATGTAAAGATTATGCATTTTCATACCATTGTCCTACCACCACAATTTTCCATGTACAGATGTATACTTATTCATGCGAATAACAGTCTTTTGGCAGTATATATTTTATGAATTTTTTTTCCGATTCCACATTTCGTCTAAAGGTCAAAACACCGATTGCTTATACATAATATTATCCCCGAGGTCGTAGTTGAACTCTAAGTGTTCAACTTCTTTCTTTCTTCTTGACCGGCCCCACTGGCTCAGTAGGTAGAGCGTCCGCTTCGGAAGGCAGGGTAGGGGTCACCCCTACTTCCTTAGAAGATTAAGTTGTAGCTTCCTTGCTGGCGTTCAACCTTGAAGGGACAGTACAACGACTGGTTGACCCGTATCAATATTATGGCTCGGGTGTGGCACCTTACTTTCCTTCGGTAAGTCGTCTCAGTGAAGCAGCACTACAGATAAAAGAGCTTTTGAAATCCGTCCTGCAAGAAGAAGGCACATTACATGCACTTTAAGGACTCATTCGCCGTCAGGTATATGACTGAAAAGTGTTATGTTAAACCCTAATCGCTCACTCACTCACCATTTTTTTCTTGAAATGCTTAACTTAAGCCACAGTGCTAGGAACGTGTTCATGTAAATTGGTACTACTTCAGCACATACATGTATATGTATGAAAGCTTACCTGAGGTAAATTGAGAGGAAGGCGGGTTTCACAGCTGTTCGTGACCATTTTCCAACTATCATCCTGTTGTCTCCTCTGGTTTTACTCTCAAAATCTGCAGATTTCATATTGTCATGTCATCTCTCATCTACATATATAAATGTATCAAATTTAATGGTGTTTCATAATGTTTCTTCTGTGCGAAGACATTTATCATGCAAAATATAATCCTGCTAAATTTACTGTATTGTTCTTTACAAATTGCGATGGGTGTTTCTTGAAGCACATGAAGTTCTTTGTGACGATCAAAGAACCATTCTTTCTTTTGGAGAGACAATATCAGTATGCGCAGGACTAGAAACTGCGACTGTTACACAGTTACAATTGTGCTTATGAATACTCCTATACCAGAGAAATACTCTGAGTTACAACTGGGATCTGTTTCCACGAATCTCTGTTTCAATTAGTGATTAATACAGTGGCGGACGATGTTCACTTGTGTTGTGTAAAATTCCCTTGCTCAACGATATAACTTTTATAACTCACATGTCGCCAGTAACCTGCCAAAAGTCAGTGATTTTCTCGGGTTTCCATATATAAGGATAATTGTGCGTCGCGAAACAATTTTGGTGTGCTGTTTGCTGTACACTCTAAATACTCATAAAACATAATGGTTTTGAAGTGTATTAATTACAGTTATAAATTCGCGCCATATAAATAGATGTTTGATGGGTTATGATAATATTGTGTATTTTGAGTGATACCTTAATAAACTGCTACTGTAACATAATGTTATGGACAGCAACATCGATCCCCCATTACACTAACAAAACTATTCTGCTGGAATAACAGAACAAGTCAGTCAAGTCACAGTTTATAGCCACAGCAATCTGTATTCTTCTTCCACCCATGCAGTATAATTTTCTGTTTCTAAATTGCACGCCCACATAGAATTTAATATGCCTTTATTGAAAAAATCAACGTGAAAGGTGCCTCTTTATCTTAGAAATCTGTGGAATATGGGCAATGTTAAACATGACACCAGAGCGGAGTACGGCAAAGGATAAGCTTAAATTACAGCTAATGCTCCAGCATTTCTGCAGCGGCATCAACGACTTGTTGATATTTAAATATTGATATACACTCTAAAAAATCAATCTGTTGAATTAACAGAATACTGCATGGTTTCTGGGTGATAACAGCTTGTGTTATTCCATCACAATACTTTTGTTAATTTAAGGGGTTGTTGCGTTGTCCATATCACATAATGCTATGTTCTTGTAACATAATCTATTTTAGTATCGCTCAATAAAAATATTGTCAATGTTTTCAATGCCCAGTAAACGGTATTTAAGATGAAGGTGTTTTTTTTTTTTTTACTGAGAATTGGATGACAAAAATGGTATTTGTAATTTTAAGTGAATGTGACTTAAGATAAACACAGCATCTCTTAACGATATGTAAATGTTAATTGTTTAAGTAGTTGGATGTATGGTTAAAGATCAGGATTTCATTCATTAAGGCAGGCCCATAGGCTATCAGCAAAATACGGATACTGTACAGGTCCCTACCGAAATATAGAACTATACCTCAGCATATGTTTGTATACAGTGTTTGTGTTTACAGTTTTGTGCTTGGAGAAACACCCAGTACAGGATGACTCAATGACCCTGTTAGTGCTGACTTGCTACAAGTTGTTTACCTCTAAATACTTAGAGAATGTAAATGTTCGTTAATCTGGCCAATTTGTGTTACTGGAAAAAACATAGCAATCTGAGTACCCTACGCTACATGTCCAAATGCGGCATAAGGGGAGATAACCCTGCCAAACCTTCTCCACGCACGTGCCAGCCGTTGCTCCTGGCAACAGTCCAACTCGATCGTTACTATCGTGCACTCGCTTGCACAAACTCGCCCCGGTTGTTGTATGGGATGTGAAAATCACACGCGGATCTGCATGTAGACAGATACGACCTCGCCTGGTGCGAAAACGACGGTAAGTGACGTAATCTTCAAGGATTATGGCATGATAATCGTATAATCATGTCGCCTCTGTATGGCTACAATACAATACCCCCAAATTGGCGTTAATCCATTTATCATTTTTTCGTTGCCAGGTCGATGTTGTTGTTGCACGCACTTGCATACATGTCTGTTGTGTTTACGTTCAAATGAGAACATCTTTTTCTTCCGTGTTCAAATAAATGCACATTGAAAAAAAGGGTTTGATAGCGATATGAGGATGATGTGTTAACAAAAATTAACCTTAATCCATTTTTGTGAGCTCAGTGTCAACGGGGTACTAATTTAAGAATTTAATATCATTTTGTTTAATTAATGAATCTCCCGTTTTGTACGTATATGTGTCTTTGTTCACCGTTGTGCGTCACAGTTATTAGTAACGTATTTTCTATTCTTTCTTTTTTTCTCTCTACAATAATCGAGGAATAGATGATTTCGTTTAATTTTGTACTAGCCTGTAGTTAATGTTCAGTTTAAAAACAATGACCATACGAATTCGCATCGTTTCACATGTTTCCGAGTTTGCATTGTAAACTGTACTTTTTTGGTCTTTGACTAATAAACGTAGACGTTTATTTTCAACATGTATATCTACTACACAATTTGTGAAGTATCTTTTTTATCTATAACGGAAATCCTAATATATTTCACCTGTTCATTGGTAAAAAAACAAGAAAGCTACCTGTACATACAGTGTATATCTTTAAGGTTTGTGCAAACGTGGAAAGTTTATGCATTTTATGTTCAAACGTCTTCTGAACTGGCTACAACCCTCTAATTCAGAATAACCGATTTCTATTTTATCAGAGCATTACTTGTCTTCTCACACTTATAATGATTTAATTCATTCGTATTTCAAATTATTCAGGAAAGTTTCTAATCGCTTATTTCGTTACCTTCGCCTTGGGTGAGGTTTACCCGATGTACTTTATTTTTTAAAAATTAAACATTGGCTTTCAGATCAGGCTGTTGATGGTTATGACAATTTCTTTCTCTCAGTTAAGAAAGTATTGCTGTAAGCTTATATAAATGTATGTGAAACTCAGGTACTGTACCGTACAGTATATATACCAATGTTTTTAGCAAATTCATGAACAAACCTCCTGGATGAAAGCCACAGCCGTATTTTAAGCAGATAGAGCTGGATTCGAACCCTTAACCTGATTGGTATGTAAGGGGCCAATTGGCCACGGCCACTTCGCCGCTTTTGTCGAATCTCCCGTCCGTTATAAGTGAAAACAACGATTTTATATGATAGTTGTCGAGCTTAAGCGTACATTCAAAAATTAGTCTGTTAATTTTAACATTAAGTCTGTTGTGTGAGTCATGCTACAGTATATTCTGCTATTGCAGCAGATTATTTTGTTAAATATAGCACACGTGCATATGATATTCTGTTACATGTAATTCAACGCAAAGATTAGACTAACAGGATGTTATGTTGAACATGGCAAAATACTGTACTATAAAATCGGTTCCAGCATCACTCAGATAACAGACTTTCTATGAAAATTAACATATTAAGTTTCTGAGTGTACAGGCTGACATATAAATGAATTTGCTCTTGCTGATCGGAGTAGAATCTAGTTGACAAAGCTCAAACTGGGTAAATATCTCTTGGTGCATGTTGACAGAAGAGATCTTTTCACAGACGTATACAGACAGAATTGTGCTGGTCATACGTACGGTGTGTGTATAGTCTTGTCGTGCGTGCACCTGCCTACATGTAGGTTAGCGTGATAGTGTTACCCACAAAGCTCACCAAATATTCGTCATATTTAATCGCGTCACCCATGTGGAATATGAACACGGGCAAGAGATTTGTCCTCTTTTTGGAGGAATTTACAGAAAAAGTGCATCAGAAAAATATTCAGAACTTAGTTCAGAAATGCTAAAATGATAAGATCGCTTTTTCCTCTTTTTCATGCCACTGTCTGTCTCGTCCCTGTGAACATTATGTTGACTGCATAACAACCTACTATTTAAACCACGTGTGAAAGAGCAGGTTGTGTGTAGTTTGAGAATTTAATGTTTTTTAAAGGAAAACTACTGAAATATTTGGAACATGCTGTCTCCCCATCTTGCTATGATGCTATCCTCCCGTCTTTCATCTCAACTTGTCTATAGACGGGAATGGGGTACCCGTCTGTTATGATAGAGTATGGTGTTTACCTTTAATTTCATATGCTTAGACGATTAATGTACCCTGAAAGCACGTTTCATGTCATCGATCAGGCGTTATAGCATGAAAAACATCTAAGGCGAAAAGGCGTTTATCGCTCTTGCTGTTTGCTTTCTCTAACGTGTTTGTTTGTTGAATTTCTTCCCTGTCTGCTCGTTTGATAGTTTCGTTTGAGAGTTTCGTTAAGATGCACGCCACATGAATCGTTTACAATTTATGCTCCTGTGCGAACAACAATTTGACTGCCGTGCCCATTTGCGTGAAAACAAGAGATAAACTTTTTTGTCTTCATAAATAAATGCATAGCCTATTGTTGGCATTTCAGATGGTCTCATTTGCGGAGGAGTATCTGCATTCGAAATTATGCTAAATGGCCCAAGGTTAGATTGATTCGCCATGGTCATGAGTTTCCTTTGGGCTCTGTCCGGTTTCCTCACACCATAATTGTGGCTGCCGTCGTAAAAGTGAAATATTCTTGAGTACCGCGTGAAACATCAATCAAATAACTAAATAAAAAAATAAATACTCGTCTCATTTAGTTCGGCAGATAGGTGTTCGTCAGTCCGTCTGTTGTCTGTAAACTACATTTATTTACTTTTCGTATTGGTGTTTTACACCTAATGAATCCTCGTCGTAATATGACTGAAAAATTATTAAATCACTAATATGTGTGTACGCTTGGAATTGTGCATTCTACCCACTGTAATTCTCAAAAATTTAAATGTAAACATACCTGTCAAAGTCTAAACGATAATACGACCAAATTTCTCCATTGATTTCAGATTTGCAGAGCTCGGCATGTCTGTAACGTTGACAATAACACCAAGTGCAACGACGGATGAAAATCCGACCGAAACCTTGGGTGAAAAATGGATGAACTTCGTAAAGATGAAAAAGAAAGAGACAAAGTCAGCGCTCGTTCCAGGCTCTACTTCTGTCTCATGGCGGTCACTCTGCTCTACAGCAGCATTGTTTATCTCATCCCACACGGGATGAAAGACTGGGGCGAATGGGGAGTGTATCATATGAAGGTTTTGGCCTGTTTCATCGCTTTCAACTGCGTGGCGAACTTTCTGTGTTTGATATGTTACGACACAAGTATAAAAAAGATAAAAGACAGACCCGGATTGCCGCGACATTTGTGGGAAAAACCGCCCGACCGCTTTATTCCGTATCTCTACAACCACTCACAGAATAGCAGAGGCGTTGTCATGCAAAACGGGTCGACTGTGGACCAGAAATACGAGCGGAATCACATGGATTGTAAGGATGGCCTTCCGTGGAGCTATTGTGACATATGTGACATCGACCTTCCACCACGCGCAGTTCACTGTTCCACGTGTAAGAAGTGTATCTTAAAACGGGATCACCACTGTTATCTAACCGGCGTTTGTGTGGGCCATTACAACCAGCGGTATTTCGCCATGTTAGGGTTTTACACCATGGTGTCCTGTGTTTGGGGTTTCTGTTTGACTCGTGTGTACCTCATCGCAAATGCCTGGGATGTTTTTTCGTGGATAGATTTTTTCCCGCCTTATAGTTTGTACCGCGTCTTAAGTGGGTCGTTAGAATTTCACATTTTCATCATGATACATCATTTGTGGATATTATTTCTCTTTGGCTTTGCAGGTTTCATGTACTTCACTTGCCAGATAATATTGATCGTACTTAACAAAACGCTGTACGAGTTCACCAAGAAAGACCGTTACCGATCCACAACTTCTGTTGCCAGGAACTTCCGGTCTGTTTTCGGCGATTTCTGGTTGATAAATTTCATCTTTCCCGCTCAAATTATATTTCGCCAATCAGATGACGGTTATCACTGGGTAGGTCTTAAGATGAAACAGTCGGAGCACATTTTGTAACCAGTGACTTGTATTAGACAAGCGGTAAGTCATGGACAATCTTGAATTACCATTGGCTTTGCTGTAGTCTTTTAGAATGAGAACTTACGCCTGGAGATGCATGTGTACACAACTGTTAATCGAATGTATATTGACCTACATGCCATGGTTTGTGTCATTGTACGTGAATTTATTTTTGCTGACCCACATTAACATGAAACATGTAATATAAGTAATAAGTAATGTATTGGATAGGATCATGGGTCAACACACGACAAAGAGTCGCTTCAGGGTCAATTCAGGACGTCTTTAAGTCAAATTCACATAGACCGATATCTTCAACGCGATAGGTGTATTTTTGGAACATGGAAGAAGAAGTGGACAAGAGTTGTGTCCAGTTAAGATTAATAAAACTAAAAAAGCTGAAATAGGGATAATATTATTTTTTTTTCCATGTAAAACCATAAGGACAGAAGTAGATGAATTGCTTGAACGGTGGGACATTCATTTAACCGGGGACTGAATAAAATAGTTTCAGAATATTTCAGTGTAGCTTTTATACGTAAAAATGCACTTTAAGAAGCACACCAAGGCCTTAAAATGATGCTTTTGATGTCAAATTAATTCACAAAACAAAAATTTGATAAGATTTGATAAGAGCGGAACGATTATCAGTGTCTATTAGACGAGGGTCCATGGGCCGCCTAGGCCCCGGAAGCTCAGGGATATTAGATTTCTGGAGAGAGAATCTGAGTGATTTTGAACTGTTTCAAATGCAGATTTGGCCAATGTGTACACACTCATTTTCACATAAAAAAAAACAAACAAACAAACAAACCACAAAACAACTCAAGTTCAGCTTAGGTGGGGTTGAAAACAGGCTGTCCCTGAATATATAGTATTTATTGTCATGGGTTCCAGAGTTACGAACAGTACAAGTAAAACTGCGGCATTTGTGTTGTCCACCAGACAGAAGTGGCTACTGCTGCCTGCCCGGTACGATTCAAGTACGTAATTATGTAAAACACGCCGTCTTCCACCGGGAACAGTATGGAATGGTTCACATAACAGGTCTAAATAGGCCTATGTACTATTTAGTATAAATATCTGTAAAATGAATGTTAATAGCTAGGTAAGAAATATAGGCTTAAATACTTTTTTCGCCAACTTGAGCGGAATATTTTTGCCTTAATAGCTAGGTAAGAAATATAGGCTTAAATACTTTTTTCGCCAACTTGAGCAGAATATTTTTGCCTTGCCCCAGCCTATGCCCCTGAGACTGGACTAACAGTAGTGTTGTATTAGGCCGAGACTGGGATTAAGAGTTGAGTCCGGCTTAACTTTTAATACACTTTTGAACAACCGGCTACAGATCTCGCAAATCTGACTGCGGCTAACACAGGAGGTCTGTCTGGTTCCTGACAGAGAAGGACGCAGGTTTCCCTCACTCATAAATCTGTCCGTGCTCATAAAGACAACAGCTTACTTCTTGAAATAACAACAACAAAAAAAAAAACTATATGTAATATTCTACATGCCTAATCAAAAGAGGCACGTTTCTATAATGCCTTTAGTCTGATACTCTTCATATGCAATCTGGCATCCGTTTGTGGGTTGACGTCGCCGCTTTACGACAAGGGAGGGCTAATCAGTGCATTAATATTATTTATAATTGATTCAGTTTATTTCCACATGAGTTAATGCAATAAATTAAATTCATATGGTTGTGCACAATCTTCAGTACATTGTGCTCCCACCCAAATTAAAACACACTGATTATCCTTCGTGTGCCGTAAAGCGACGATGTCTCGGGACGTTACCATGACGTTGAAACTGGAAATTTTCATATTAAGGACGTCTATTTAAAGATTATTTATATTTTATCATTCACTCTCATGTCATGCTGTTTTTTTTTGTTTTTTTGCTCGGTTAAAATGGTTATCACCAATATTATTACATCGTGCTTGTTTTTATCCTTATTTCAGAGGTATTTCTCACAATGACATTAAAGAACTGTTCTTATAATTGTAAATTATATGGCAGCAAATAACTTTCCAACATCTGCGCAGTTTCGAATCTCGATTTTTGCAGTTTCGATTATGTATGTTTTGTGTAAAGATGATTTTTGTGCCATTTCTTGTTTTTTTTTTGTACACATTCATTAAAAGTCACTATCATCTCCTGAATATTGTGGTGCTTTTTGTAGATTTGTAAATTTATATTATTTATGTATTTACTTGATTGGTGTTCGGTGTCTATGATAAATGCACGATGGTAGTCAGATATATATTGGCGACGGAATTTTGGCTTGCATACAAAGCCCTGGGGGCTGTTTCTTAAAGCAGTTGTAACGTTTAAGTTGGTCGATAGTACCAAGACGGCGTCAGAATCGTCGTGGTGATTAGGCGGGCGTAACGATGAGAAACAGACCGCTGATAAAACAATTCCGCTCCACCAGGTGCCTTATAAACAACTCTGCAAATGGTTTAATCGTAACAAGCGATGGCCAGCGATTCAAACAATATCACCCAATCAAGATATATAAGCGTGGGATCATTCGTGATTGCACCTCGAATTTTCTCACAGAACTTTGTTTATCAAGCGGTCAGAGACATGACTGTAATCACCAATCATCTGTGTTCTCAACATGTCTCGTCATAGTAGTTACAGTCAGTCAGTGTGTGAGTGAGTGAGTGTTTGAGGTTTAACGTCGTACTTAACAATTTTTCATATGACGACGAAGGAATCCTTAGAATGCATGTAATGTACCTCCTTTTCACAGGACGGATTTCCACCGCTCTTTTATCTAGTGCTGCTTCACTGAGACGCCTTACCGAAGGCAAGTAAGCTGCCCCGCCCGAGCCATTACTGATACGGGTCAACCGGTCATTGCATTATCCCCTTCATGCTGAACGCCAAGCGAGTGGTAGTTACAATCAGCTTAGTCTACAACTGGTGCAGGAATTAACCAGAACCCACATTTTGAACTCTGTAATTGATGTATTAAGCAACTGGTCTTGCACACAGCTGAGTAATATTTGTTTATTTATTCTTTTGATCGTTTTTTTGATCAGCAAATAATATCACCAGAGTTATTTATTTATTTCTTTATTTGATTAGTGTTTTGCGTCGTACTCAAGAACATTTCACTTATACGACGGCAGACAGCATTATGGTGGGAGGAAACGGGGCAGAGCCTGGTAAAAACCCACAACCATCTGCAGGCTGCTATCACACCTTCCCACGTACGGCCGGAAGAGGAAGAGGGATGAAAACAGACCTAAACGGCCATAGACATTTTTTTTTTATCTGACGTGTTTGCTAACAAATAACCAAGTTTTAACCAGGAATTCTTACGACGCCATTGAGTGTGCCATTTAGAGTAACCAGACACACAATATCATGTCACTCGTACCCCAGGCGCAGAACTCGCTCCTGATTGGTTAAAACTGATAACATGGCGGCGCTTTCGAATTTCTCACTGTGCGGGATTTTGATATTTCGGTTGTGCAGCATCACAATTATAAAAATGTATGCTGCTTAAACTTTGAGTTGGACACTTTATGGATGCTTATATATATTTTGGTCTAGTGTTATCTTTCCTTTAAATATTATACTCTAGAATGTTTCGCTTATACGATGGCGGCCAGTTTTATGAGGAGAAAGTAAACCACAAACCATGGGCAAGCTAATTCCGAACTTTCCCACGTGTGACGTACATTTACGTCATATTGTTGGGAGATAAGTGGTTTCCAGCGAACTTCATGTAACACCGCACAAGAGAGCTTGACATTTATCTTGGAATGAAAACCCCGAAAACAATCGAACAGGAGATCTTGGAAATTTCCTGTTCGAGAATGGGATTGAAACACTTTTGGATCACCTTGAATCCGACTGAAAGGCAAGCATAACCCCTACAGGAATCCCTCAGGGATCTGTGTATAATCTCTCAGGGAGTTGTAAACTTTAGGCCGCTATTTTGGTTACGTAAAAGAAAATATCATGTTCCCTCCTTAATTCTTCTTCAGAACGAACATCACAGTAGGTGGTCAGCGACAAACAATGACACCAACATAAAATTTACATCTCCCAATGCAAAATAAGGTGCCACACATTCGATAAAATTCCATCAAAACTTCAACTTCATCTACTCATTTTGGCCGACATTGATATACTGTACTTCATTGATATTTTACTTTTGTGGTAAAAGATATGACGTCAGTTTATTTTTTCACTAAATATTTTTAAAAGTCAACGGAATACAGTGGCAACAACCTAAACTTTATAGCCTATAACCAAAACAACCCCAATATAAGTCGTCGCTCATTCCACAAAATTCTCAAACCTACAATTTTCAGCTTTTCATAGTTGCTGACACATATGCAGTTCTTCCCAACTGAAATGCCATGCCATGGTTACCACACAGCCAGTCATGGTGTTCTGAAACCCCTTCGAAAGGGACCAAGCAGTGTCCATTACAAAGCCTTAATATGTGTATCACGTGAGTCTCACCAACGAGGAGGCGGAAACATTAATAACTGCATGGCTCACCTTATTAAATTTTCTGTGTGATGGATTAGAAAAGAAAAGATAACGATAGACCGAATGTATGGATGCATGGATTAAAGATATTCGTACAGGAAGTTTAAGAAGCAAAACTTTTTTTATATTTGTGATGCACAACCGAGTTATATCGCAGTCTATAGTATAAATAAAATCAGGCACATTGAAAAAATTGTTATCACTTTTAACCAATCAGAAGAGAGCTGTTTCTTTAACTCGAGGGCGCGTCAGTTTGCGATTACTTCACACGAACACTGTTTTCCTTTAAAGTGTGGTTCGAGTCAGGCGACATCGTGTTTCCGGTAGCTGATGGCCTCGTAAGGATTCCATGTTAGAAGATGATTTACAGAGTTGCCAAGCGCGTCAAAAAAAAAAAAATGTCTGTGATCGTTTAGATCTATTTTAGCCCCGTCCTAAATAACCCAATTTATATTATTTGTTGTCTTTTATATTATTTGTTGTATTTAGGCTGGGCTGACAAACGGGGACCCATGATCAATCGATTGTCCCCTCAGGGCATGCAACCTGTACATCACATGACAGGTAAAATAATGAAGTACCTTTTGGTGCAAGCAATGGCGAATCGGGAACAAGCTGGGTTGATCATGATCATTGTCTTGTTGTTCACAAAACGTCGTTGCTATGGCAGGAAAGAAAGATAAACAGATTTGGCCTGTGTTACTGTTGGCAGAGGGGGTGGGGGTGGGGGTGGAGGGTTGGCTCTCTATTAGTTTTGATGCATTAGGGGGACATTATACAGGCATTCTAAACTTGCACAGAACATCACACGACACGCTCGTGTATTTCAATCCTCAACTGACTCCATCGATGGTCTAGCTTATTTGCCAATCAGCCTGGCTAACACAGTAATTCAGTTAAAATGTATGACTGGGGTTTAGTATAATGGACTACTGTAATTCTTCTAATTTTTGAGACATCTGTCGAGCTCCTATTAGTCAATAGACACGTAATTGGATCAGGAATTCATTAAAAAAGTCGATATGTTAATTTTAACAGAAAATCTGTTGTCTGAGTGATGCTAGAATGTTATGTATTCTGCTATTATAACACAGTATTCTGTCATATTCAACATAATATCCTGTTAATCTAACATAATCTTTATGTTGAACTAATACAGCATGATTTAACAGAACAATCTGCGGCAATCTCCAAATACATTCTAGCATCACCCAGACAACAGATTTTCTGTTGAAATTAACAGATTAATTTTTTGAGTGTGGACTGTTTCTCTTTCTCTTTAGGTTAGTCCATCTAATGAACAACATATAAATGTCTTTACTATTCGAAAAAACTGAGAGACAGTTGTAATTTTTTGCTATCCGCACTAATTATTAAAACACTTACAGGCATATTGTAGCATATAGAATGTAAAACGAGAACGTAACATGTACTATAACATTTATATAAAATGCCGTTTAGTACAAATAAAACACTTTCTCTCTTCACTCATAATAATGACATCTCCAGTCCCATCGGTAAATTGGTCTCCTATTAACTGCGCAGATTGGATAGAGTTCCTAGTAGGCATACTCTAATAGAATCCACTTTTATCTCCCAGCATTATTCATAATTTGTGACACAATGACACAAATGGAACAAGAGGTGGTATAATGCGGCGTTGACCATCCAACTCCCCACAGCGGATGATTCGCTACTTGAATATCTCTGCTACCACCGGTAATCCACAAACAAAACCTTAAAAAAGACCACAGGCATGTGATCGGCTTGGGACAGATGTTACAGAAAATTTTCCAGCATTCTCAAACCCTTCCATCTCCGTATATATTTTTACCTAATATGTATATTCGTTCCATTTTAGTCATAGCTTGTAGAGAATGGCTCAGTGCTATAGACGGGTCCTACTTCGTTCTTGTTTTCAATACACATTTAAAATTAGATCCGCGCAAGGAAATCCTGACCAGTTGTGATGTGCCAAACCTAGTCACGACCGCGAAGACCCCACAAGGACGAAAGGTCAGCAATACCTGCTGACGTCAGTGATAACGAGGTGAGAATATGAAAAAGAGCATGCGCTGTCGAGGAGTTTAGTTGAAAGCAGAAGCTTGTTGCGTGAGCATGACGGAAGAGGGCCCGGATGAAACAACTTTCAGCGGTGACAGAGTGTGCAGGGTGCAATTGTAAACACACACACGACAGGCATGTATACATATATCCTACGGACTGACAAAGCTGACCGGTTTACGTAGGCCATGTCTACCGCTACATTTAACTCGGCCACATATTTGAGGTTGTGTAGGTCAATACTATCGGTCGATTTATTACAGAAGACGTGTCTTGGTTGAAGCGGATTTGAGTTCCAAGTGGCGCATTCCTAGGAAGTTAGATTGGCTATAGCCCTACATCGTGATCGTGGCTTTACAGACCCTGTGTTCAAGGGCTGAACACATGCAGTGGCCTCCACAAGGCTGTGTTGTGCAGGATATACGTGGTGCATAAGCCCATCCGTGAGCCGCGACCTCTGACCCACATTGACGGACGCCTCGTGTAAATCGGCTGTGTATACATGCTTGCAGTATACTGGGAACACGAGTGCTCCATTCCTAAACGGCAGGAGACTGATAAAGGCGAAAAACCAGGCTATGGTACTGAATACAAGGTTGGTACGTTCGCGAAGCTTAGGTTATACAGATCCTGAACGAAAGTATGACTCCTCCCCGCCCCAGGGGCTAACCATTATCTAGTTTTGGCCTGCCTCCATGATATATGTCTATACGTGGCAATAACGTAGGTTATATCGTCTAATAAGTAATATATTGACGTGTAATTGAGCTGAGACCTAGCTAAGACAGCATATAAGCCTATGTATATACAGATATCGGCTCGGAAAGCTGTCACACTCACAGATAGTTAACCATGTCAGAAAGCTGCATACATACGACTGTATACATTTAGTAGGCTTATATAGTAGGGCGTGGGGGTATAAGTAGCCCGTAAAGGTAAGCAGTGTGTATGGTGACGTAATACCGCTTATATTACGAGCCTGGAGATATTAGCCGTCAAAGTAATACGTTCGAGCACGTGTCGAATACAGCTATATGCTAGGGGGCACGTGTATGAAGGCCACGTGCAAAAAAATTGTGGAAAACCATGAAATAATGTGTCTTTTTGCTAAACCATTTTTGGTTAGCAGTGTTAGTAATTAAGGTGATAGTTATTACTGTCAGGATGCGTGTGACTGAATTGAATGAACGAGCGAACGTACATGTATTATAAACAAGTTGCACAATGAATGCAGGATTAAGAATATATAGAAGATTAAATGAAAACAGAGAGATTGAATAAATGAATGAGTGAATAAGTTTTAATGAAGACATTGCCAAATGGAAACAGGATGTAAGATTAAATGAACAGGTTGCTGGCAGACTTTCCCACGTACGTCAGGAGAGGAAGCCAGCATGAGCTGGACTTGAACTCACTGCGACCGCATTGGTGAGAGACTGCTAGGTCATTGCTCCACTGAGGCATGTCAATCCCCTCGGCCACAAAGACCACCAGAATTAATGCGTGATCCTGGGGTATAATGCGGACTATATATGACCTAACTAAATAGGTTTGTTATTTCAGATATTCTGGTTTGCTCAACTCGTAAACCTGACTGCAGTTATGTAAGTGAACAATTCTTTCGGTACGGCGTTAAACACCATAGACAATCAATCCTGAACGGTTTAGCGGAGGCAACCATCTAGACATTATACGTCGTACTTGAGCCAGTGGGAACTGGATGAAGGACCGGCCATTACCAGTCATGTGATCAAGTATTCGCAATATTTACACTCGTGCCAAGAATAGACATATACGTTGTATGGTTCCTTCCCACGATAATGCTGGCCGCCATCGGATAAGTGAAAGATTTTTAGTACAGCGTAAAACACCAATCAAATAAATAGATATGCCTACACAGCCAAACCATATAGGCATATACATGTTAAAATGGTAGACATGAGACGTGTTTTCTATATAACACCAATGTTTTTGAGAAAATGTTGGAAATTTACTGAAAATGTTATGGTTACAAAAAGGACGCCAGCCTATGTTTTAATAAAAAAAAACGTAGGCCTGTGCGTGTATAATCCCATCATATACGTGTAATGCGTTTATGGATAACACGTCTTCGTTGAAATAAAATCAGGAAGGCATTTGCACATTAATGCGTGTGTTTTCATAACTGCATGTACGGGTAGTTAATATTTGCAGTGTTGTTTCTTGCATATTCTTTTTGGAACTTGTGTTGTTTTGGAAATGGATCTTGCGATTATTGACCTCATGGTTTGCGAGTGGTTTTCGAATGTCCGACTTAGAAAAATGCTATATTTTCATGATTGAGTGATATACATGTAGGCTGTTAACATCGATTGAGGATAAATACTATCGGGGGACTTCGCTCGTAGAAGGAAACGACAAGCAGACGACGAGGTGAAAGATAACATGGAAGGATACAGGCAAATGAACAACATTCAGAGAAGTACGGGTGATAATAACCAGACATAATGGTCTGTAATACAACAGAACAATGTACACAGCATGTATAAATTGTAAACGTCAAGCCTGATTTTTGCCTTATAAGGCCGTGAAGCAGAGTTTTGCATTAACGCCCATGTTATTTGGAAAATGATCTCATGTCTGTGTTTCAGCGAGTGTAAAGCGTGTTGACGCGAGTAAAAGGACAAATACCCGGATGTCCGCGGTTTCGAATAGCTCTACCTGACAATTAGTACAGATTGTAGGTTTAAATGTTGCTCCGATGAGGCCGTATTTTATTTCAAAGCGCAGTTATGGTTAAAATGTGGCATTAAAGCATGGGATTTATCCGGTACCAGGCAAATGGCAGTCGGGTTTGTTTCATCCAGTCTGACCGCCGAAATATAGGCCTAAATGAAGTATTCTTGGATTAGGGGTTTTATTTTATGTGTTAATTTTATTTGTTTATTTTATTTATTGATTTTGTTTTGTTTATTTTCTTGTTTATTTTATTGGTGTTTTACGCTGTACTCAGTAATATTTCGCGTATACGGCAGCGGCCAGCATTATGGTGGGAGGAAACCAGGCAGAGCCAGCGAGAAACCCACGACCTTTCGTAGGTTGCTGAAAGCCCATCACACGTTCTGAAGTCACCATCAGCTGGATTTGTACTCACAGCTATGGCATTGATGAAACGCTCCTGGCTGCACTAGTACGCTAACCAAGGACACAGGCGTTTAATAATACCAAAATAATATATAAATGTGTACAATAGAAAACAAAACAGCATGTAGGAGTAAAACCAGAGCAGCGAAGACAATGTGGCTGGTTAGCAAATGGTCACGAGTGACCGGTGAAATCCAGCCTCTTGGCAGTTTACCTCAAGTATGGTTTGCCAGCAAACTGCAGATGTTTGTGCGTTTCTTCCCGCGCGCTGCCTGGTATCCTCTCACCTTAATGCTGGCTGCAGTCGTATAAGTTAAATATTCTTGAGTACGGCGTAGAACACCAATCATATGTACAGTATGTTTATATTTGTGTATGCATTCTTTGAATTTGACGATAATGTCATGTAAGTCTTTGTCCTCACACACACACATGTATATATATATACCTACTACCTACCTAGCTGGGTGGTTTATTTATTTTCGTGTTTCATGACCTACCTACATTCTAACAAACACATAACGGAGTCGAAAAGCGTGCCAGTGGGGTATTAAACTGTGTTAAGGCGTGTTGCGTTCCCCTGCCCGCGGTTATCTCTACGATAAGTCTGTAGATCGAGAGCAATCATGTATAGCGTGCAAGTGTAAACGACACCACCTCGCCCAGACTACTCCTTGTCCTCTATTCACCTGACCCCTCTCCGGCGTCAAGTAACAGTACATTCCCGTGCCTATCACTGCGTCATTCATGTGAGCGAAGGACAGATCACATGCTATTTAGCTTTACTTAACTGAATAAGGTCGTCTGATTCAATATAAATACAACGTAATTGGATATCGGTGTGCACTAACATTCCGCGAATGCAGAGCGAGGGATATTAATATGTGTCCTTCTGCTCATCTGTCACGCTGTTGCCCAATTTTGATAGCATTTTGTACACATGCTCATTTTGGGCAACCGCAGATCAATTTTCAAAAAGCAACCTGATCAATGACCTCGTGCGTAGTTTTTGGACATGTAATGAGTTCCGTAATTCTTATTCATGGATAGTTATAACTGCTCCAAATTTTGTTCGAGTGTGTTGACATTTTGTGCGCGGATTCATAATGTGGTCAAGTTCGAAAACCGGCTTGATCCATGCGTAAGTATATGTACATCTTGGGTTATAATTTCTCTGAATTTGATTCTTTTAGAGTACAGTGTCTTCCTTGAAGTCGGGAGTCCAGGGATTAACCTGGGTCGCGTCAAAACAAAGACTTTGAAATGATACTTGTTTCTGCCTCGCTTGGCGCTCAGCACTGAGACGTTAGAGTAAAGAAACAGGTTAGGGCAAGGAAACAGGTTAGAGCAAGGAAACAGGTTAGAGCAAAGAAACAGATTAGAGCAAGGAAACAGGTTAGAGCAAAGAAACAGGTTAGAGCAAGGAAACAGGTTAGAGTAAAGAAACAGGATTGGTTGACCCATTGTCAGCATAATGTCATCTCGGTAGTTTGGTGTTTTCGGCATGATACTTCAGTGGCAGCTGTCACTGTATATTTTCTTATTTTAAAACAAATGTTCAGTCCTTGACACAATAATAAAAGACAGCAATGCTGTGAATGGTGTTGATACATGTATTTTATAGGCACGACCAGACAGCGGAAAGTTACTGTGCTGTCAGGCAATACCGGTGATAGCGAAAGAAGTTGGTTAGCTGGTGTAGCCTAAGTGCAGCTAATTTCTATCATGCCTATTTTACCTCAAAATGACCGCCCCCTCCCAACCTCCCGATAACCTTTAACAAATCGATTTACAGGGAGTTATTTGTGGCGCTAACACTTCTTTTGCGTCTGAAATAAATGTATTCCATTCACCGCATACACCAGCTTTTCAGTGCCATGTTGTCTTGAACTCCTATCGGTGTTAGTAACTAACGTGCCTGTCGGCTTTTGTGCATATAAACTGGAATTTGATTGGGCCGTGACTCATGCATATTTATTTTTTCGAGAACCGAGAAAAAATGGAATAATGTATAAAAACACATGGTATAAGCAATACTCGAATAAATCCATCATGTGCAGTGATTGATAGAAAAGGTTACCCGTACGTGGGAAAGTTTGCTGCAACCTGCGAATGGTCGTAGGTTTCCCCCGGGCTGTGCCCAGTTTCTGCCCATCATAACAATCGTATAAGTGAAATATTCTTAAGTACGGCGTAAAACACCAATCAAATAAATGCATAGATAAACAGAAAAAGTTAATCTACTATTTATACATTATGTTACAGGAAAAGAAGTGATGAAAGCTTTGAGAGCAAGATGTCCACGTCAGAATGGAACCAGTAGACGAGGATGATGACGAGAGCTCACCGCTTATACCCAAGTCCGAGAAACTCGCGCCAGATGGCGCCATCGGTTCGACGCCGAAAGTAAGTGGATCTGTCGAGAAAAATATTCATTTAGGTTCAGAGAAGTCGCGTCGCCATCTAAACCCAAAGCATTTGGCCAGACAGAGAAGCACAACAGTGCCATCTAGCTTTCCAACTCTACAGACACGGATAGTAGCGCCGACTGGTAGACATAAACCCGTTCCAAAACGACCCCAATCTCCAAGGCAGCCCACTAGCTCAAAGCCACTTTCGACCCCAAGGCCACCAACAACCCCAAGGCAGCCCAAGACACCAAGGCAGTCCGCGACCCCTCTGGAAAATGATAAACATGGATCCTCTTCTAAACGCGGTGGAGGTTATGGCGCAGTGCAGAAGATTGTCCAGGCCGCCACGCCTCGTGATACGAACTCGCCCTCGTGCGACTCGGCTTCTGGTGAGGAGCTGCCGACAGATGGCGCCTCAAGTTCTGAGTCGTCTGATACTAGCGAAAGCTCTACAGAAGGAACTTTTTCCATTCGTGGATTGTCGGGGCCTCAGAAATTCCTCCTTCTCAATGTGTTGCTTAGCGATTTCTTGACGTCGTGCTGCCTCTCCCTTCTGGCGCCATTTTTTCCGCAAGAGGTAAGTAACAGGGTGACATTTCATTTTCATTGTTTGCGATGTTTATGAGCGAAGTTTCTTAAACCGAGGCGAAAATATTACTACTTATTATCCAAAAGTGGATGAGAGTGACTGACGTAATACAGAACAAACGAAGATTTTATCTACACACACCTAATGACTCCTTAACGTGATGGTGAAAAATTGCCAAACACGACGTATACTCATTTTACACGACATTGTGATTTTATACCCGCTCATTTCAAGAGGGGAATTTCCTTTTCTGTGCATCCGTGAGCTCGTGTATCCGGCCTGTTGATGTCTTGAAAACTAACAAAGAGAGGAATCAGTGGAATTTTTCAGGTTAAATCGCGTAACTCAATCCATGCGTAAAATGTCCACATTCAATGAATTTCATGATCCACATGGGCTTTTGTTTTCTGTGCAAAAATTGCTTTAAATACTGTCCGATCTTTCTAAAAAAAAATTGCAGGTAACCTCAGATTATACAAATATCAGACAGATAGGTTTTGCATATTTAACGATTTCTTGGATTTCCATTGGTCGTTGGTCGTCGGTTTCCGAGCAATAACTAATTCAAATGCCTTCCCAGGTTTGGTAAAAATTGGATGTAGTTTTTCTTTGAGGAACCTCAGAGGAGTATTAAAACAGTTATCATTATTCTGACTGGTTCTCGGTTCCCACGTCATACTTGCGCTAAATATGTCTGATTATGCGAGATTCTTGTTGTTGGAACAAATTTTCGTTCAAACATTGATTTTATTTCATCTGGGCGAATTTTTTTAAGTATATCTCGGAAACTAGGTGAATCATGACACTAGCAGATTACGTTCTGCAACAAGCGAGGAACTTTGTAACGTGCCTCTTTTTTGCAATTTGCGATTTCCATCGCTCTTTTATCTAGTGCTACTTACTGAGACGACTTACCGAAGGTAAGTAAGCGACCCTTCCCGAGCCATTATCTTGTTACGGGTTGCGTTGTCGTTGCGCAATCCCCTTCATGCTAAACGCCAAGCGAGGAAGCTACAATTCCCTCTTTTAAAGCCTTAGGTGTGATGCGACCCGGGATTGACCCTGGATCTACCGCCTCCCGAAACGGACGTTCTTCCAACTATACTATCGGGGCTGGTGAACTGAGTAAGGAAGTAGCAACCTTGTCAAAAAAAAAATCAATCATATGCACTTATTGGTATTGTTTTCAGGCTCACAACAAAAACATCAGTGACTCTATATCAGGATGGATATTTGGAGTCTATTCCTTGACGCAGTTCGTTTTCGCTCCAATATGCGGGAAATTGGTAAGTATGTTTTGTATTTAAATAAGACCAGTGCGATTTAAAACTGAAGTGCCTATCTTATTATAGCCCTTAATTTACTTCTGAAGACTTTTAACAGAAATAAATGTCAGAGTGTGTGAATTCTTAAATTATTCAGTTAATATTTAATTAATACTGTTAATACTCAATTGTTATCGGAATTTTCTGAATTACTCTGATCCAGACGTATTTGGGTTTTTGTCACAGAGCATTTTTAGGCTGTACAGAGGCCAAAAAACCCCTACCCACGTGCATTCAGCTATAGATAAATGCACTGATGACCTATATACATTAACTGGGTGAGACGAACTAGTTTCCAATGGCTCTCCAAGCTTATAACCTTGTCTTGTGACAAAGGCCGAAGGTGTTTAGCATACCACTGACTGCTTGTGAATCACGTAGACGTAACCTGACGATCTTATTTTGAGGTCAAATTTATATTTTTTTTTTAAATTACATGTGTAAGACCTTCATTTATTTAAAAATACGCGATTGTCATTATTAACTCTTACTAGAGGAGAGTTTTACAGGCTAATTGGCCTATTTAGTCTTTCACTGGCAGGCTCATGTACTCACTCACTGGCAGGCTCATTTACTCACTCTCTGGGAGCTCATTTACTCACTCTATGGGAACTCATTTACTCTCTGGGTGCTCATTTACTCACTGACAAGACCTACTATTCGACTCGTGACTCGCTCATTTGCACACCATAGCTGGCTCGCTCATTTACCCACTAGCCCACTCACTCATTTATGTTCTTGCCAACTCGCTCATTTACGGACTTGCTGACTCACTCATTTACACACCTTAGGTGGCTCGCTCCTTTTCTCATTAATTGTCTCGCTCATTTATAGAATAGTTTACCGGCTTATTTTTCAGCGGCTGGTTCGCTCAGTTACTCACTATCTGAATGGGTCAATTATCTACTAGCTGTGGAACCCATCTACTCGCTGCCTGCCTAACTTATTTACTCACTAGCTATCCGACTCATTTATTCGATAACGTACTCGTTCATATACTCACTCGTTTATTTTGCGATCCTGAACTCTAGCTGCCGACTATCGGAGGCCGGTTCATGTACTTATCGGGAGGGTTTTGGAGCGGAGCTTGTACCATTCTATTCGGGTAAGTCAGCTGAAAATATCAATTCATCTTTTTGGTCGGTGTCTCATGCAACCCCAGTTCACTTATACAACGGGGCGTTAATCTATGGGTTGAGCAGTACGAGCCAAACAGGCGCAAAACCAGTGCTGTGCTAGCAAGAGCTGGGTTCGCACCAGCGACCTCTGGATTCTCACGAGCGACCTCTGTATTGGTACCAGCGACGTCTGGATTTACACAAGCGACCTCTGGATTCTTACCATCGACCTCTGGATTTACACCAGCGATCTCTGGATTCTCACCACTGACCTCTGTATTCGCACCAGCGACCTTATTTGTCAAGTGGTCTGGAGAGAAAACGCAATTGCAGGCTGGTTAAGTGAAATCCGCAGGATGTTGAATACTTCTATTCGGTGTCTTTGCTCACTTTAATACCTCATGTTGTGATGTTTGAGACAGAGATATTGTGCATGGTTTCATACTCTCTCCTCTGCATCAAGCCGGCGTGTTATAAATGAAAGCCATGCAAAAGACCTTTGAAACTGTCACCTACCCCTGGGGGAAAGAAAGTACTCCACACCTGTAGGTAAGATTAAATATAACTTTATTATCAAGCCTCCATATTGGCGTGTTACAAAATGAAGTGCACCGTCGAACGTGGCTGCAGCAAATCTAAGCTCACGGAAAAATCCCGAAAAGGGACTAAGGTAGTATAAAATGTTCTTACAAGAACAAGGAATCATTTCCAAGAGAAGACGAAAGCAAAATAAATTGTTTGCACAGATGTCTCCTTTGTAAACAAAACAATTGAGGGTAATCCATATTGAAGAAAAAACATAGAAATCTCTGGTAAGGTGATGGCCAATACTTGTACAGCGTCACAAAACCATGAAAAAATCGATCAAAAAGAAGGCGACAACCTCCCTACAATTTGCTGAAATCGTTGTCCAAGACCGTTGACAATGTGGATACGCCCAAGGCCTGTTGGCCTATTATAAAAATACAAAGATATGACTTCTTTATAATTTTTAATTTAGGAATTGTCACATTATTTAAAGTTAATAACTTAGTATTTTTGTAAGACTTAAAATTGGTAATTTAGGGTTTATCTAAGACATTAAATTGGATCAATTTTATTTTTGGTAAGTCTTTAAAGATGGGAATTTAGAATTTGGATAATCTTTAAATCCTGGTGATTTATGATGTTGGCTAATTCTTAAATATTAAAAGGAATACATTTTTAGATTACAATAAATTATTGAAAAATATTCTAATATTATAGTATTATTGTAATAATAATATTATTATAAATTATACTAATACTACTGAGTTGCTAATTGATATAAAACTCAATACAGACGTGCTTTCACCTGCCTCCCCTGTGTACTACAGCTTTCTATTTAAGCAAAAGCGGTGTACACGTGTTTCTTTATGACATTTTTAACGACAGTAAGTGATACACAAATACTAAGTAAGTGGGAGCATATCTTACAGCTAAATGATATTCATGTAAAAGTGTTTTCTTATCTCTCCTCTAAAGTACTAGACATATAAAGTTAAGAGGTTTTCAATGTAAAATTTTGCACCTGATAAGTCCTACAAGATCTTATCTGTACAAAATTGGCAGAAAAGATGATGACGTTTGTGAACATTTATTTATCCAGTGTGAAATAGGTAAAATGTTTTGGCCGAGGTTTGAAAGGTGGTTAAAGCTGGAGTGCAACTTCACGCGCGAAATCGACAATGCCACAGTAACTTTAGGCTGATTCAACAAAAAAGAAAAAATAATAAACACTTATACTACTTGCTACTTATACTAGCAAAAATGTGCATTTTTGAGATAACGTGAACGGAACGTGAATTAAAAACCAAATGGAGTAGCATCTATAATGCATTTAAAGAACAAGTAAACGCATAAAATGCGAGTGGAGGTGAGAGCGAAAGTGTGGCCGGCATATAAATAGTAGTCTTCTGATTGGTGAAAAAAATAGTCCTAAAAATTGGTGATTTAGAATTAGCTAAGACTTTGAACTTTGTTATGGATGAATCCGTCATAATTTCTTACTTCATTTTTTGGGTCTGTGGTTTGTGTTGAATGTTGATTTGAAAATTGGTCAGCGATTATTGAACCGGAACGCATAGAGTTTGCTTGATGGCAGGTAAATACGAATATCTGTTTTGCCGCCTAGATTATTAAGATTTAAGGCACCATAATGCTGGCCGCCGTCGTATAAGTGAAATATTTTTGAGTACAGTGTTAAACACCAATCAAATAAACAAATTAATAAGATTAAGGCTAGGACTTATGACGTCATTTCTATCGTTTGCACGTGAATCGCATCATATTACAAGTACGACGCCGTTTCTATCGTCAGCACGTGAATAGCATCCACTCCTGTATATCTCCATACATCCCAGTATGCAAAATTTAATATCGTTAACTTGTGAATGACTTCATACATTCTGTTATTAAAGGTACAAACTGTTATTTTGCAGATTCCTACAGTACGTCCCAGTAGATAACGACGGCGGCACCGCCTTCATTGCCCTCTGTTTCTCCCTCCGGATTGTCTTAGCCATAGGTTGTGCAGCCCTACAAACTGCCGGATACGCCTTTTCCTTCAATGAATTTCCAAACAGTGTGGCTACTGTTTTTGTAAGTATGAGTATGGCCATCGAATTGCTATCAGTGGCATGTATTCGAAAGAGGAAACTTTACAGATTCCAGAAAAAGCATTCAAACCCACAAGCACACACGAAAAACAAAAACAGCTCTTTTCTTTAACTTTGATGCATGAGACCACCGTAGCCGAGGTGGCTAGTGCGCCAGCGTCGCAGTGGCCCAGGAGCTTCTTACCAATATGGTCACTGTGAGTTCAAGTCCAGCCCATGCTGGCTTCCTCACCGGCCGTACATGGGAAGGTTTTCCAGCAACCTACGGATGGTAGTGGGTTTGTCTCGGACCCTGCTCGGTCTCCTCCCACAATAAAGCTTGCCGCCGTCGTAATTTATTTGATTGATGTTTTACGCGGTACTCAAGGATATTTCAAACGTGCGACTGTGGCCAGCATTATGGTGGGAGGAAACCCTGCTGAGACCGAGGGCAACCCACGACCACCCGCAGGTTGGCCGTTGCATAAGGTAGATATCTTTCAATACGACGTAAAATGCCAATCAAATAAATAAATCAAATAAATCTTCTAATAACCTAATTATCTGTATTGACAGGGCATTATGGAGGTGTTTGTAGGGCTGGGGTTCATGGCAGGGCCGGCTCTAGGGGGCCTCTTATATGAGGTATGTACATGGGTACCATTTCTATATCTACCTGAATGCTTGTCCCAAACATTTTAAGTTCTTGTAGCTGTCTGAAATGCCGCTATACATGTATTTAGTGCTATATTACCGGAAAACTCCAAAAATACACGAATTGACACCAAATCCTGTCAAGGTAGATGTACTTGGATCAGAGCTTTGTATCCTCAAGAATGTACCAGTGTTACACATTGTATGGGTTAACAACAACTTAAAGCACCAGTTCTCAAAGGGATGTGTAAGAAATATATAAATGATAAATATTATGTAAATGATAAATATAGATGGTACCTTGTAAGGGTGACGGGAGCTTCCGCGGCCGAGGAAGTCATTAGCGCTCCAGCACGGCGCAATGGCTCAGGAGCCTCCTACCAATGCGGTCGCTGTGAGTTCAAGTCAAGCTCATTGCTGGCTTCCTCTCCTTCCGTACGTGAGAAGGCCTTCAGAAACTTGCGGATGGTCGTGGGTTTCCCCCCGAGCTCTGCCTGGTTTCCTCCCACCATAATGCTGGCCGTCGTGGTATATTTGTGGAAATATTTTTTGAGCACCACGTAAAACACCACTCAAATAAATAAATAAATAAATAAGAGAGAATCGGTCATCAGTTTTCCGTGATTCAGTGATTACAGTCGATATTCAAGGCATGGCACTCAATTAAAACATTCAAGTAACATTCAATTAAGACGTGGCTCAGTTGGTTAGCGCACTAACGCAGCGTAATGACCCTGGAGCCTCTCAGCAATTGCGGTCGCTGTTCAAGTTCAAGTCCAGCTCATGCTGGCTTCCTCTCCGGCTGTACGTGGGAAGGTCTGTCAGCAACTTGCGGATGATCGTGGGTTTCCCCCGGGCTCTGCCCGGTTTCCTCCCACCATAATGCTGGCCGCCGTCGTATAATTGAAATATTCTTGAGTACGGCGTAAAACACCAATCAAATAAATAAATAAATCAATTAAGACGTAGTCCGTGGATAATTTCCAGATCAAATGACACCTCTGCCAACAGCTTCATTTACAATAACCAATATTTATTTTGGAGATCCATGTTGTCTGGAATTTCTCCCTCTATTGTGTCATTGTCTCAATGTTTCAGGTGGGAGGGTTCTATTTACCGTTCGTCGTTGTTGGAGGGCTCATTCTGGCGTCAGTCCCGATTAATTACTGTTTTATACCGGAACTGGAAGGTAAGCTGGGTATTTCATTTTTCTAAACGAAAGTGAATTGAAATAAAGCCCTAAAACTTGTCTGTGATGTTTGTTCAAAAGAATATAAAAGTGTATTAGTTCCATTGGAGCTTTGCTGGCCGTTTCCCCTCTATTTCTTTGTCGTTTCCCCCCATATTTCTTTGCACCCCCCCACTCCCCTTATTTCTTTGCCGTTTCCCCTTTATGTCTTTGCCGTTTCCCCTTTATGTCTTTGCCGCCTCTCCTTTATTTATTTCTTTGCCGTTTCGACTTTATTTCTTTGCCGTTTCGACTTCATTTCTTTGCCGTTTTCCCCCTTATTTCTTTACTATTTCCCCTTTATTTCTTTGCCGTTCCTCTGTATTTCTTTGTCATCTTCCCTTTATTTCTTTGCTCTTTCCCCCTTTATTTGTTTGCCGTTTCCCCTTTATTTCTTTCTACTGTCTGGAATGAGGTCTGTTCGTATACATGTACTTCGGATTTATAAAAGCCCAGTGATACTAATACTGACACTCTGATTTCCGCATTCGTAAATTTTTCCTTTTTCTGGTTTCTCTCACAGAGGTGGACGAAGGTGAAGGAGAGGGCTCTGTTATGAACCTGCTCAAAATGCCGTCCATTGTTGTCATGAATATTGTTGTTGTTGTTGGTTCCGTTATCTGGTCGATCCTTGACCCGACTCTAGCCCCACGGCTTAACGAAGTAAGTACAGAACGATTAAAACAGTTGTCCTGATAAGCGAACGTTTATAGTTATCAGTGTTTAATTTCAAGCCCTTCAAGAGATCTCATTTCTGCAGGGGTTTAAGACGTGTATCACATGCGTTGAACCCATGATGCCATGAGATCGAATCCAGTTCTTATTCGCCGTTTTTCACCCGGGCTGTGTCAGGTTTCCTCCACCCAAAATATGGCGGCTGTGGTTTGAGTGAAAAATGAATAGTGTATGTAATTTTGAGCATGGCATAAAAATCCAGTGATATCGATAAATAAATACGTTCAAAATTGTATTGTATATTTACGTGTTGTATGTAAGCGAAAAATGGAAAACGATAGGTGGTACAAAATAATATATTTGTGTGCAAATTTTAAACTGAATCTTTTTGATCTTCTGTTAATCACTGTTTTTTTTTCATTTCTTTCCTCAGTTCAGTTTGTCCCCCAGTATCGTAGGCCTCATATTTCTACTGATGTCAGCTTTTTACGCCTTGACGGCGCCACTCTGGGGGAGAATGGCCGATAAGATGGTAACAGTATGGTGGAAAATGCCACTTCTAATAGTTTTCTTCAATTCTTAATCTATTTGTAAGGGATGGGGCATGGGGAGGGAAGTTAAAGGGGATTAAAAGATTTTAAAAAGTTAGGTATTTTCACATGTATTTTCAGTGGTCTTTCTACTGACGCTTACTTCATTTTACAGTTTCTGACAAAATGGACTTTTTTAATTCTAGATCATTGACGTCTAATAAATTGCAGATAATATCACTGCGTTTTTTTTACCTAATTCTGCTTAAGCCACGGTGCTAAGGGGTGTGTAAATTACCACTATTCACTATGCATTTACATGAAAAGTTAGAATAAAACGCTAACTGAGGTAAACTGACAGGGGGGTCGTATTTCACCTGCTACGTGTGACCATTTACCAACTTCCACACTGTCTTCACTGCTCTGGTGTTAATTTCTATGCTGTGCGTCTTTAATTATATTATAATTATTTGTACTGTTGTATAAAATTCTCATACTCCTCTTGCCTATGTGTAAAACTGAGCATCAGAGCCTCCTTGCACAAATATATGTAGCCTCGTTTTTTTTGTCATTACTACAACGACAAACACAGAGGCGTTACTTCAGAATAAAGTTTCCCAGAAAAAAAGGGATGTACAATCTTTTATGAAAGTATCAAACAACGGAATCGTGGGTATGTCACTTATTTTGTATCTTAGCGGATGTTTAAGGTAATAGACACGCAGTTTATTGCTGAGAGGACCTGGTGCTACCTGGTGCCTTGCGGACAGTCCAATAAAAAAGTTCAGAATACATATAAAAACGAGCAGCATTCACACACATGACGTCATCGATAGTTATTAGGTTCTCATGGACTGACTAGGTTCTACGATACTTACTAGGTTCTAATAGACTGACTAGGTTCTACTGTACCGACTAGGATCTACGAAACTGACTAGGTTCTACGATACTTACTAGGTTCTCATGGACTGACTAGGTTCTACGATACTTACTAGGTTCTACGAAACTGACTACGTTCTACGATACTTACTAGGTTCTACGATACTTACTAGGTTGAACGATACTTAACAGGTTCTAATAGACTGACTAGGTTCTACGATACCGCCTTTGATCTACGAAACTGATTAGGTTCCACGACACTTACAGTGTTCTACAATACTGAATAGCTATAAAGACATGGACAAAGTTATACCAGACTGACTAGCTTCAACGGAAACTGACTAGGCTCTACGATACTTACTAGGTTCTAATAGGCTGAGTAGGCTCTACAGCGCCTACTAGGTTTCACGATACTGACTAGGTTGAACGCGACTGATTAGGTTCTACGAGACTCAATAAGTTCTACGAGACTAACTATGACGTTTCTGTGAGGTTCTACGAGACTCAGATTGTTCTACGACACCGACTAGGTCCTACGTGGCTGACTATGTTCCAGTACACCGACTAGGTTTAAATAGGTTGTTTCCGTTCTGTTTCTGTTCACAGAAAGACAACAAGTTATTACTGATACCTGGCTTTATTTTCTCGGCTATAAGCTTGTTGCTGTTGGGGCCTTCTCCCATCTTTGGTCTGGGTTCAGACTACAAGTAAGTTGGAATATACTCACTTCAACATCTACAGTAATGGGGCTTACCGATACTTATCGTATTCCCTTCCTTAGAGAGGGTAACCGTGGCCTAGAAGATGAACATGCCAGCACGGTGTTACGAGCCTCACATCATTGCGATTGCTGTGACCTCAATTTAGCTCATGCTGGCTTCCTCTCAGCCCGTGCGTGGGAAGGTCTGCCGGCACTCTTCAATTTCCACCTCAGTGCTGGCCGCCGTCGCATAAGTGAAATATTTTTGAGTACGGCATAAAAACACCATTCAAATAAATAAATAAATCTTTAGAGCGCTGAAATGTTTACCAGATTTGCCAACTTTATATCTAGACGTTTTATTCTTGAGAGTACGGCGTAAAGCACCGCTATAAATCTAGACGTTGGACCTCCGAGGCCCCCAGCGCAATGGCTCAAGCGTCTGTCATTGATGCGATCGCTGTGAGCTGGCTACCTGTCGGGTAGCACGCAGGAATTGTGTCAGCAACTTGCGGATGTTCGTGGATTTTCTCCAGGCTCTGCCAATTTTCCGCCCAACATAATTCTGGCCGCCGTCGTATAAGTGAAATATTCTTTAGTACGACGTAAAACAAGAATCATGTAAATAAATAAATGTGGCCTTCACCAATTTTCAACCATCGAATGGACTGAGAAAGGATTTAAAGTAAGCAAAGTATGCAGGTAATGATCTAGAAGCATGATCTAGGCTCATGACCTAGTTGTTTTTCTAAATATATTTCAACTTTACATGAATTGAATGGTTTGTCAACTTGCTTTGTCAGACATTTGGCTATGGTACTTTTCTTGCGTCAGCCGATCATCAACTAACCATGATGTTGCAAGCTCAAATCCAGCTCTAGCGCAAATTTGGCTGGGTCTTCATGTCAAAAATTTTGAGCAGTATCTGCCGAATCGTGGTAACCTATCTTGGGCAGTTCGGTTTCTTCCGGATAAATCGGTTTCGTCCAGGTACTTTTGTCCTCATCGTGTCCTTTGGTTTCATCCGCTCACTTCGGACAAATTCTTGAATACGGCGTTAACGACAAATTAAATAAATAAATAAATAAATAAATAAATTTAACTCTCTTGGCAGTCAACTGTGGCTAAACGTTGTGTCCCTCTGTCTGTTGGGAATCAGTTGTAGTCTGGCGATCATTCCGTCATTCGACGTCTTCCTCGACTTGGCTGAGTAAGTATGGAATCTACCCCTCATTTTAAAGCATATGGCAGAATAACCAATAGTTAAGAACCTTATTAGTTGATGGCTTTCAGTTTTTGCATTTAATACCTGCAGAGGAGCTGGGCACTGTACATTACAATCTCGCATTTAAAATAAGGTTGCATTTTAACAGAATGGGGATATATAAAGCGGAGTAGCTGAACTAAAAGTATCTCACATTTAATCTTCATGTCACATTTTGAGGAGGATGAGCACGTGTACCCTAGAGCAGCTGAGCAGTGAATACAGGTAGTAGGTGGGGATGGTACATTATTGGTATTTCACATTTAACCTGCATGTCACATTTTGAGGAGGATGTATATGTGTACGGTAGAACAGTCGAACAGTTAGTATGTGTAGTTGGTTGGGATGGTACATTATTGGTATCTCACATTTAATCTGCACATTTTGAGGAGGATGTTTATGTGTACGGTAAAAAAGCCGGACAGTGAGTATATGTAGTTGGTTGGGATGGTACATTATTGTTATCTCACATTTAATCTGCACATTTTGAGGAGAATATTAATGTGTACGATAGAGCAGAGGAACAGTGAGTATATGTAGTAGGCGGCGATGGTACATTATTAGTATCTCACATTTAATCGGAATCTCACATTTTAAATAAGATATAAATGGGTAGGGTAGAACAGACGAACAATGAATGCAGGTAGTGGGTGGGGGTTTGTACATTACTAGTATCTCATATTTAAAGGACGATGTTCTCATATACATGGAATAGCCGAACAGTGGGCAATGTTCGTATTTCACATTAAATCATTATCTCACATTATTTTACATTTAAAGGACGGTTGGCTTTGAGGAGAATGTGAACACGTACGGAGTAGTGGCTGGGTTGTGGAGTTCTATGAACGCACTGGGGTGAGTATGCACATATATGTTTCATTTTAAACACGCTGTTTTGATTTCATTTGATTTGCAGTATTTGATTAATGGTTTTGTGCTGTTACACCAGTTTGATGGTAATCTGCAATATTGCTGGAGGAAACCGGCCTCCGTTGTAGCTGGGACTTATGTTCCAACGCGAAACCAGTATTTCATATATACCTGCCAAACATACGGGTATTATGGCCACATGGAATCCATACACTACCCCATCCCGACCAATGATATTACAGGCTTGAGTAATGAGCGCGGAGGACTCCCTGATCTAGCCTTTATTCTTAACTTCAAGTTTAGGAGTACAAAATGACCCCCTCTAACTGGAGAGTTATCCTGAATGTCGTCAGCTTAAGCCTCGTTTTCAACCGGGTTCTTCTGTTACTTTTACCCTTAAATATGTTCATGTCATATATGTGAAAAAGACTTATGTTGCACACTAAATAGCGATAAAATGAAGAAGTTAGTGTCTTTCATTGTAAATGGCTGGAAAGTCTGCCAGCAGCCTGCGGATGGTCGTGAGTTTCCCCCGGGCTGTATCCGGTTTTCTCCCACCATTGTGCTGGCCGCCGTCGTATAAGTGAAATATTCTTGAGTACGACCTAAAACACTAATCAAATAAATAAATAAACTGTAAATGAGATGCACAAATTCCATGGTTTCATTACTTGTAGTAAAAATGTAACTGAAAAACCGTTGATTATTTATGCATTCATAAGTGATGTTTTGGGGAACAGGGTCAGGGTTTCTGCATGCCATTATGCGAACTGATATTCATTCGGTCAGTAAATTTTTCAGTTATCATTTTCATAATTTACGACTTGCGTGATCTGTTTGACAGTGACTTCATCGGACCATCTATCGGCGGCGTACTCCTCACGAGTGTTGGTTTTCAGCTCTGTATGACGTACACAGCCCTTGCATGCGCAGTCGTGGTAAGCGATAGACCATCAGTCTTACTAAAATCTGGGACTTGTGTTACCAAATATCACAAAAGACATTTGATTAAGAAACATATTTATCATGCTTCAGCATTAGTTGACTTAAGTTTTTGTGTGAAATGACGTGGGCACTTACAGAACTTTACAGAATTTTCGTAAAATCGAATCCAGAAGACACGCCTGCTTCCAGGCCGTCCAATGACCTGTATTTTGTTGGAGAGGTCAAATCTAAAAGATCATATTCATCATTTTAGTAGTCACGTCATTGGGCGTGCCCACGTGCAAACACAAATACGTCAGCAAAAATTCAGTTGGATGAACAGCAGTTGTGCCGTGAATGGATCATTCTTCATTATCCAGTTAGGGAGAAGCCCGGATAGGGATGCACTACAAGAGTACTCTGAGATCGTTTGGCCATGTTCCGGCCTTTGCTTCGCCTAAATCGCTCTGAATTCGATGCCTTTACAAACCTGGAAATAGGTCGTTTCGGCTGTGCTGTCCTCACTTTGTTGAAGTTGTGTGCCACAAAAACAGGTGTCTTTGAGTCTTTTAGAGGGGAGCACTCATGAAAAGACCGCACGCGTTTGGATCACGCACTAAGCTTTGAACTACTGCATAAGTACGTCCTTGGAGTTTAAGCGAAACCTGTTGGCCAAACACACCGTTTGCCGCGAGATTTAGGGAGGAGGTTTGCAGAATTAGAGATCTCTTCTGTGCCATTAGAAGGATAGTGTGTGAATACATAGCTAACAACAAATATTGCCAGCTTAGTTATGTGGGCCGAGAGGTGGGCCTCTCATTTGATCTAGTGTTGTATTTTTCTTTAAATGCACACTTGGATTTCCGACCACCCCAATACTGTTTTTTCATTCAACAGTCACTGACCATTAAATAGATTTCTCTGTTTTTGTTGTTCTTGAAAGGTTGTACTTCTGGTCATGATGGAAATTGCCGAAAGATGCGGAAAGAAATCCAAGTCACTTTCAAACGACCTTGAAAACAATGTGCAGACTAAGCAGACGGAAGACGAGTTGGACAGAGAATCATCAGTTAGAAAAGAAGTGGAATACTATGCAACAAATCCCTACATCACTACACACTCAGAGATGGCGTGATGGTTTTATCCCCTGAGAAATATAGTCCATTTGAGATATGTACATAAGACATGCGCAGTGTGTGCAGGTGAAGCGGAAATTACACGCGCAGTGTGTGCAGGTGAAGCGGAAATGACACGCGGTGTATCAGTAACACTTCCATATAATTTGGCCTGATTTAAGATCATGTTGTGTGATACTTAAAGTGTGATAAAAATACTGCCTAATTATTCATATACCGGTGCTATTCTGAGACAGCAGGATTTTTTCGCCGTTCATTTTTATAGTCACAAGAAAGTGCCTTCAATGGAAATCGGAAAAAACAGGACAAATGTTTGCCTTGAATACCCGTTCTTTCGTCTTGAAGACTGACTCATACAATATGCTGAAGCAGCATGACATACGATTGTTTTAGTTTTGTACAGACGGAAATATGTTGCCTTCACAAGAAATTAGAAATACATGGATAATGTTTGCATTTGCATTTCCATTCATCTTGCAGAATGGATCCATTTTTAAACTTAGGTCTGGATTATAACATGGCAACCGAAATGTACACATGGAGGAAAGTGGATGTGTGGTTATTCTGCATATGTTTATCTTCATGGCATTCATTTTTCAATTTGGTGATATCCTCAAGCCCATACTAAGCGAAAAAAAAAAACATCCACTTGCAGATTATGGTACAACGGCACAAGTACTGTGAATAAGAGTTATTTAGTTCCGGAGTTGGACTGGCGTTTTTTGTGTTTACGTATGACCTGGCCTATACATTCTACCCTTCTGGATGGCACACTTCGGCATGTCTAGTAAACTTTGGCATTTCTTGCCATGTATGAATGGAACAAAGGACAACGCTGTGTCACGGAGGCGAAAGCGAAAAGCTTGTGATGCGCACATGGTCGGTTATGTGAGGACGCGGTGTGATGCTTGAGTTGCGCCCCTTTGTGTTATAGTGATAAATCGCTGGATATTGCGGACATGAAGTTTTCCCTTATTTATTTAATTGTTGTATGGCTAAAGTGTGTTGAGGTTAAAAAAAAGACGATTGTTCGCAACAGAAGACCAAAAGTGATGCTAATTTATTTTTATAGTGATGGGATCCTTTGAAAAATACCTTTAAAAATGCGCTGCAGATATGCAGCTGGTGATGCGCCTAACCTCAAGGTTCATTTTTAACATGGAAATGTAATTCATTTCTTCGTAATTTTTCTCGTAAAACAAGTCACATAACAGGTAATGGATGGGCTTCAGTAATAAAGGCCGTCACTGGCTCATTTCGGCCGAAGCCTCGTTATCAAGCCAGTAGATCGCACCCCCTATGAATGAGGTTGTCGGTTCGAATCCAGTTCTACTGATTTGACATTGGTGAACGGCGGTGGTTAGCTCCGGGCTAACCTGTCCGGCGTCGTGTATAAACGGAACAACTTCTCAGCATGGCGGTAAACGCCATGCATGCAATTAAAATAAATATGTAATTTATGGCGTTACAATTCACATGTACAGCGTGTCATAAGTTGACAAAAAATACAGGAAATTTAAATTCAGGAAAATTTGTGAAAGATTCCCTGGAATCACTGTTTATAGAAAAGGGGAAATTTGGGCCATACTGTATGCTCCCGGACATGGCTTGAATGTACTATTTTGCTGATGTATACTAACTTCAGAACATGGCGTTGAAACTTAAACCAGAGAAACGTTTGAACATGCATGACAAGAATTCCACTCTCAAGGGTGGGGTAATGCAATGTAATATAGCTCTGGATAAAGGTACAGTTAATTTGAATGGAACACATTCATATTTAATTGAAATAGATTTAATCTTTCAATTTATTTAAAATAAATAATATATAATATATTTAATCTTGGAAAAGCAGAATAAAAAACAAAAACCAATGGAAATTGTGTACATGAGGCACTATAAAATATTAAGTAACAGAGAAAATCCATATGTAAATTATTCAACGGGAAATATTAAGTCAGGCGAGTTTAGTGTTGTGGTACAGGTGGCTATATATAAACGCGAAAGCTTTCAGTAAAGCCACGGTATCTCGGTGCGATTTGTCGTATCGACTGGTTGAGTGCGACCTGTCGATCTACTGGAAATACGTCGAAACTAGCTATTTCACACGTCCTGTAGAATTCGACAAATCCCATTGCTGACGAAATAGAGCTTGTGTTTCGAAATGGATGAGTGGATACTAGAGATCGTATCGTGTGAACTCTGGTTAAGCAGATTACTTTTTTGGTTATCAGAAACGGGGTATTGTTTGTTATATGATATAAGTTTTCATTAGTGGATGCCATGTGATCTATTTTTCCTCATCACCATTACTTGTCATTTATACATGAAATATCACTGGAGCTATATGTAATATGGGTCCCACTTACAAAACAAAATTATCATCAAATGAAGAAATAAAAGACTATTTTATATGATTTTAGCAACGTCTTTTCTTCATTTTAATTTGATCATCAGAACATTCATTCCGACGATTTGTAGGTGAGGATGGATGTTGGTGTTGCGTTATGGGTTTTCCTTCATAACATTTTACTTGGTTTCATGTGTAGCCCGTCTCTACAAAGTACAGGCATGGCTTATGTCACATCCCGACAGTCGGCGTCAGAATTGAATAACAGGGAAAACCATTAACAAAATGTTAGAGGTACTATTTTAAACTGCTGAAAGAAATTTTTGACTTGGTTCAGCGAAACACAGAAAAGAGTTGCATTTGCATTCTTCCTTTTCTATCGATAATGTATTATGAAGCAGAACTGAAATTACCTGACTGCATAATAATAACAGAATAGCCTGTCTGACGTTTGAAGGGTACTGAACATCTCCCGTGCTCCACACTATAAGTCAAAATGGTCAATCTTCAGCCATCTTGAAAAAAAAACGTTTTAAATATAGCGACTTAAGCTGGGCTACGTGGGCACGTCGATCCCTGTACCACGGTGGTAGTCTTTGTCCTGTTACCTCGCCGGTCCCTTTTGCACTCTGTTCCTTGTCGCTCGCTGGCCCCTGAAGCTCGCCGGTCCCTGGACCACGGTGGTGGTACAGTTATCTTTGTCCAGTTACCTCGACGGTCCCTTTTGCACTTTTGTTCCTTGGCGCTCGCTGGCCCCTGAAGCTCGCCGTTCCCTGGACCACGCTAGCCTTTACGGCTCCCCGCCCCCTGTATTACACTGGTCCTGGTAACTCGCCGGCCCCTTTTTGCACTTTGGTCCTTGTCGCTCGCTGGCCCCTGCAGCTTACCGGTCCCTGTACCACACTAGTCCTTGTATCTCGCCGGTTCCTTTTACATTCTGGCCCTTGCAGCTCGCTGGCCACTGCAGCTCACTGGCCCCTGGACCACGCTAGTCTTTACGGCTCACAGCCCTCTGTATTACGCTGGGCCTGGTAGCTCGCCAGCCCCCTTGCACTCTGGACCTTGCAGCTTGCCAGCCCCTATACCACGCTGGTCCTTGCAGCTCATGGGTCTGTATACCACACTGGTCCTTGTAGATCGCCGTTCCCTTTTTCACTTTGCTCCTTGTAGCTCGCTGTCCCCCCGCAGGTTGCCCAGTCCCCGAACCACGCTAGTCTTTGTGGCCCACCGCCTCCTGTATCACGCGGGTCCTGTTATCTCGCCCGTCCCTATACCACGCTGGTCCTTGTATCTTGCCGATGCTTGTACCACACTAGCGCTTGTAGCTCACCGGTCCCTGTACAACAGGGGTACCACACTGGACACGCTGGTCTTCTGTAGCTCGCTTGTAACACCCTGGTCCTTGCAGCTCACCGGTTCCTGTACCACACGGGTTCTTGCAGCTCGCTGATCCTTGTACCACGATGGTAATTGTAACTCGCCGCACCTGTAACACTCTGGTCCTTGTAGCTCGCCGATCCGTGTTCCTTTCAGCATGCTGGAACCGTAGCCCACTGGACACATTTATTCTTGTAGCTCGCTGGTCCCTGTAACACTCTTGTCCTTGTAGTTCACCGGTTCCTGTACCGCGCTGGTCCTTGTAGCATGATGGAACTGAACCACACTGGATACATTGGTCCAGTCAATTGATAGCGCTGCCTCATATAAAGGTCAGCTGGCTCATCCGCTGAAAGCGCAGTCGGGGTTTTCTGTTGTTTCTTCGGCATAAGCAAATTCTGTCATTTGTTTTTGTTTTTTTTCTTAATTCCCCCAAAATACTTCGTTGATTTTTCTCCATATTCTGACCGTCTAATCTTCGATCTTATCAGTGAATATTCATATATTTGTTTGAGCCTTCTTTGACACTTATCATGTTCTGTTATTACAACATCTGTCGTCGTTTGATCGTAAAATTTTCTATCAATAATGGTAAATTTCCCAATCAGGTAAGTTCCTTCCTTATTTCTTCGAAAATTAATATCCTCTGAGCCTTTTAAAAGCTGTATTTTCATATTTCTGAAAGGACCCCTTGCCAATAGAATGACACCCATGAAGCTGATCTGGCCCCACGTGACCTAGTGTTGGGCGGGCTAACGCAGCACAATGACCGAAAAGCCTCTCACCAGTACAACAGCGGCCTGCTGATGGTCGTGGCTCCCTCTCCCGGCTTCTTCTTAGCTGTTCTCATATAACTACATCGCAAAAACTCCAGTCAAAGAAATAAATAAATTGACAGATGAACACATGCAGGTGCTTGTCTCCAAATGTAATTTTACGATGTGCCGACACTTAACACGTGGCGCATCCAATCGGAACTGACAATCTGGACAACCAGTATTATTATTATTTCATTTTCAAAAATATGATTGCATGTACCAGCATAATAATTCGGAATAGTTTAAAACGCATTATTTATTTATTTATTTGAATGGCGTTTTACACCGTAGACAAGAATATTTCACTTTTGCGATGGCGGCCAGCAGTGTGGTGGGAGGAAACCGGACAGAGCCCTGGGGGAAATCTAAGATCATCGTATTGAAGACTGGAGAGGAAGCCAACATGAGCTGGACTTGAAAACTGGCTAACGAAAACTGGATCCATCGACCGATTGGCGGGATCAATTAGAGACTTTCAACGCTTTAAAATGTCCAAATGGTCTACAATTTGTGAAGAAGATCCTGTTGTAACGTACTTTTCGTCTCAGACCTTATTTATTAAATATTTTTAAGGTTCTAGGTGTATATGGCAGCAGAGATCAGACCAAAACGCCCCCTATCCAGAATACCAGCCGCCTGTACTTAGTTAAAATTTTTATGAAGCATTTTACAGAGGATATGTTTTAACAAGATAAACCGTGCATTCCTGGACCACCTCTGTGTGACCATGGGGTGTTAAGCATTCAATCATGCAGATATAAACATGGTAGATGAGCTGCTGGCTCGGAGGTGATCGTTTGAAATACTGGTTTAAAAAAACTAGGAAAATTTAATTGATTTCAATTCTCTTCTTCTGCATACCAGTGTGGTATTTTATACATTTTATTTTTATAAAATACAGTACATTTACAGTAGTGCGGTATTCTACGAGACTAAGATCTTGGTTCTTTTCACCAGGTCTGCAATCGTCATTTGGGAAAGCTACTGTTTTATGCATTGATTTCGCCAGCCTATGCATTTCTTTTCCAAAGGGACTGAAATGACTTAGTGGGAATAAGATATTAATAAAAATACTTCATATGGTCTTTTGAGGCCATACACGTTTATTTGTACCACCGCGGCAAAACTCATTCCTGTCGTTCTGATGGCCATTAGTATCATATATATGGGTAATGTGCCGTCTGATGGGCTCGCTTATGCAAAATATGTGAGCAACGTCGCCTTTTTCCGATGTCTGAGCCTTGCGTATGATGGATCTGTACGTCGAAACCGACATTCGTGTACGAGCCGTTAACCAAATGTTCATTCTAGGTCAATAATCTCGAGGTCAATTCTCAAAACGTCGTTTCACACAAATCACAAAAAAACTAAGTACGATGTCAAGTACGAAATAGAAGGGAATTATGAAGACAGAAACAGTCAGCAGTTTTCAATGATGTTGGAAAGACTCAGGAAATGTTCGATGCAAATGAATGAAATCAGTATTCAAATCGTGTACCATGCTAGTATATAAGTTGTGGATATCAAAATGTGTATCTCAGTTACGCTTTAAATGCAGCTGTTTAAATACCCAACGGGACGATCATATTCTGCGTGATGAGCATACAGTCCCTAACCCCGGGATAAAAAGAATTAAACAACATTACGAAGCATATTGCCAGGGATTCTGCACGCACTGTCCATATTTACTTACAAGAGAATTATACTCATTGCAAAATTTAAGGTGGAGAAAACATTAAAAATTACATAAAAGTCCAGATGGAGGAGTGCGAAAAGTTAGTTGTAAATGTGGTCTTCCATATCTTTTTTTCTTTCGAAAAAAGACACTTGAAAATAATTTTTGTATGGTGGGTATTTGGGACCATCTTTTGGTATATGTTGTTGTTGTGCAGTAATTGTTATAAATAAGGATGCAAGACATGTTTAATAAATATATTTGTACTAGAATTTTGTCTCTTCAGCTTTATAATGACATCGTTAGATAGAAAAACCTCGACACACCAGGTTTTTAAATTTTTGAAGCTTTTGAGATTGAAATTGTCAAATACAAGACACAGCAAACGCCTGAAGGAGAATTATATACACGCCTTATGCAGGACCCTTTAGCGTTTTGCTATCCAGGTAAGGATAATTTACAAGACGTTATAGCTGTCTGTAAAACCCTCATTTCATTTCACTCCTACAGACGAACTCTCGAGCACGTTATCAAGGGGGAGCGCGAGAACGGACAAACATGACTTTTCATTAACATTAATTTCTGTGAATATATCCTTCAATCTTCTCATACCTGAAGAAGGCTCATTAGGATTCTCACAGAAGTTGTATTTATCAGATACTCATATAAACAAATGGATGGTATTTCACAGGAAACGACAGAAAGATGTTCAGTTGTCTCCCGAAAAAGTCCATTTTCTAGAAATGACGACAAGAGTAAAATGACACCTGGTAAGAAACACCCCCAACACATGCTATGAATTGAGAAAGTTAAATAACACCTTAGAAAGTCTTCATCGAAAATGTGTTTTGCTTTTTGGGGTGAAGATATCTTTTCTGAATATTTTTTTCTGAATGTGAAACTATTCTGGGCTCTGAGGTCCTTTGTCAGTGCTGTGAAACTTGACTTTGCAAGTCATCTGAAAACAGCTTTCACAGTTTATGTAAAAATTGCCTTTGTGAAAATTTCAAATTCATGATGCTTAAGTAGGCCTACTTTAATCTTAGCCTTTGACATTCGTATACCACTCGTAAGCCATGAAGTGGCGTTCCCAGTCGATAATTGCAAGATCCATTTCCAAACAACCTAAAACACTAGTTTCCAAAGATATGCAACATATAAGTGAACAATCACCAGTTTTCGGTGATGTAAGAAAGACAGCCGGTATTGCGGACAAATATTCAACTCGCAGACCGTGAATAATTTTCAGGTCGTTTACAAATTTTGGTTTCTCAGTCGCGTTTTGATTCCAATTTTTCATAAAAGCATTGTTTCGATGTAATGTACATGCATGCTTACGCATTCCGTAGCCCCATGTTATAAAGGACAGGATACCACTATGACAATTATGAAACAGATCGCCGAAGAAACGCTCTGCTTATATTTGTTTATTTTTTAAATTTTTCTATTTGATTGGTGTTTTACGCCGTACTCAAGAATATTACACTTATAAGATTATGGAAACATGTCCATCCACAGGTTGCTGGCAGACCTTTCCACTTCCGGCTGGACAGGAAGAGCCGGAACATGAGCTGAACTTAAACTCACAGCGACCGTACTGGTGAGAGGCTTCTGTGTCATTATGCTGCGCTAGTCTCCGCTCTGCTTATACCTGATAACAAGAGTCTATCAACGTCACAAGTTATTACTGCAAAAAGTGATGTGTCAAGGTTATTCCACCAATCACCTTCACTCCAAGTTTCGGAAGTTTTACAATGAGTATAATTCTCTTGTAAGTAAATATGGACAGAACATCCAGAATCTCTGGCGCTCTGTTTCATGATTGTGTCTAATTCCGCCCAACCCGGGGGCTGGGGACTGTATATTCATCGCGCTGACTTAGACCGCCACGTTGGATATATGGACAGTTGCAATCAAAGCGCAACTCAGATCCATATTTTGTTATCGACAACTGATATTCTAGCATGGTACACGATTTCAATACTGATTTCAGTCAGTCGCCCTGAACATTTTTCAACATCAATTAAAACTGTTAACTGCTTTTCTTTGCATGAATCCGTCGTATTTTCGTACTTCATACATGTATATTTTCGTAGTGCTTTGGTGGTTTGTATTATACGTCGTTTGGGGAACTGGCCTTGCGATTATTAACCTGTAACGTCCTTATTGGTTGACGGCTGGTATACGAATGTCTGTTTTGACGCATAGATTATAGAATTTAAGAAACTTAAGGGTGAAGCCGTTTGTAGAGCTTAACTGATAACTTAATTAATGACGTAGACTGAAATCATCACATTTTTCACAGTATCAGCAAATGCCATACAAGGCAAGATATGTATGCGCCTTGTATAAGACCCTTTGGTGCATTGCTGTCGAAATAAGGATGATTTACAAATTCAGAATTATACCATTTTTTATAAAGACGGCGTGACCGGAGATCTTGGTCATCCTTTATACTTTACATACACTTTAAGTTCTTTGGTGGTTTGTGTTAAACGCCGTTTATGAAACTGGTTTTGCGATTATTGACCCGGAACGTGTGTTTTGGTTGACGGGTGGTATGTGTGCTTCGACGCCTAGATTATATAGATATAGTTCCAAATATGACATACATGTACTGTGACGACTATATTTAGTTTTCTGTAAATCTAACGAACGTGGATAAATGTGCTTTTCATAATTTCAGACAAAAGTCTGGGTTGCGGTAAACTGATCACTGCTTCTTACTTGAATATACAAGTTACCAGCTTTATTGACTATTTATATACTATTTTTTTTGGGGGGGGGGGGGAACTGGTGTTTTATATTGTCTTTGAATTGATTCTTGTAATTATCGACTTGGGAAACCATATGCTTGCCGACGAGTGGGGTGTGAATATTGTCCCGGACACGAAGATTCAGATACCGCTTTATCATAGCTATATACAACGTGCGGAAACTAACTTTGAAGAGACACGATTCAAACTTTTCACAGCGTTATCAGCATATTTATGCTGAAGCATGGTTACACTCCATGTCTTTGTGGGGTTTTTGTGTGAGAAATTTTTAATACACACGACTTTCAGAGATTTTTGCCGCTGAGTGCTTTTATGGCGTTAAGTTATTACTAACATTGACCAGAGTTTACAGTTTTATAAAGCAAATCACATGGGGCACAACAAACATTCACCACTCTGTTGGTGTGCTTTATTCGTCATGTATTGATAATAAATCAAATGAATTATGTAGCAATGCAAACAAACGAACGTGTGAATTGTGATCAGAATTGAAACAGAAACAGTATGGTTGTGTAATGGGGCAAAACCGATGCGAAGCGTAGTGTGTGCGTAGTTTTCTTTAATAGACTAGACTCTAAAAAACGTACCTTTTTCTGAAAAGGAGCATTACACAATCATTGCGTGGTTGTCATACTTAAATATTTAATAGTCTCGTATACTTTAGTTTTTAAAACGCTTGGTTATGTGCTTGGTATGTGTTTGTCATCACCATGAAATCAAACATGAGCTCTGACAAAGGGCCGAGTGTCCGTGTGCAAAATAAATAAATAAAACTTTCGGTAAAGGCATGTTCTATTGGAACATAAAGCTTCCATTATATGTCTACTTCGGCTTGCCAGAGATTGGCGTCATTCATTCTAACTTTGCCGTACCAATGCGAATTTCAAACTTTAACAATAAGGTATGAATACTGGGAAAAGTTGAATTCAATCGAGAGATCGTATTCGCAGAGCTGGAAACAATGTGCTTTGAATGATATACAGTTGATGCACAAATTGCATAACGTTAGAGGTGTACATTATTAATGATGACGTCAGCCAAGTGGAAAATAATTTCATCTCTTGTTTTCCACGATCATGCATGTTGGAGTATATGGTGCGTGTGTAGCGCAAAAGGACGACCACAGCTCACAGTGTTTCACTGTAATACCAGCAGATTCTGCTGCCATAGATAGGAGATTCTGTGTTGCTGTAGACATTTAAAGGTTACATTGCGGACAGAGTGTGCGTTCCAGACATTAGCATTCAGTTAATGATTTCAGCTTTCTTGACTGTGCCAGCATTGCCGAGTTGTTCAACTCTAAGCAAAGTGCAGTGGGAATAGAAAATGTGTTTCAAAAGTTCTTAGAAGAACAGAGTTACATTCTGATAGACTAGAGTGTAGGGAATAAAACCAGAGCAAAGACAACATTGTGATAGGTGGCAAATGTAACCGGTGAAATCCGGAAGTCTTCTCACTTTACCTGAACAAGAGTTTTATTCTAACTATTCATGTAAATGCATAAACAATAGCAATTTGTACATCCCCTAGCATGAAAATTTAGGTAAAACAAATGTAGCGCTGGTAATTGCGATTTATTAAACACCACTGGTCTAGAAGTTTTCAAAATGTCAAGATATTTAGCGTATCATTACTTGAACATAATGCGAGGCTTTGTCAGGGAGCGGGTTTCGGGAATGTTTAGACCACCAGCAGATTCCTTGTTTATGTGGCATTTGACAGAAAAAAGAAAGACTCTTTACAAACGTTTTCGCTTTCCGTTTTAATTATGGAAAGGAAATTTGAAAACTGACCATCAGTCGTGGCGTCTAATAAATTGCAATTAACATCACTGCATTTTTTGTTACCTAATTCTGTTTAAGCAATGTAGCTGGGGTGCGTAATTTGCTACTATTTATGCATTAACATGAACGGTTAGAAAAAAATCCTGACTGAAGTTAATTGACAAGAGGCCGTCTTTCACTGGTTACGTGTGACCATTTGCCAGCTGTCATACTGTCGTCACTGCTCTCGATCGAAAATGCATTTTCGGTGGGTTATTACTAAGCAACCGTCTTCTTTTTAAGGGTGCTTCGACCAAGTTTTGTACTTCTGATTCAGAAATTTACCGAAATGTGTTTGGATTTTGAAATTTGCACTTTCTGATCGTACCTCTCTAGAGCCGATTCTACGCCATATCGCACAGAATTTCCCCCTTTCTCGCCTTGTTGTATTTGTTAGATCATGTGTGTTATGTGACGATTTTATCAACATCACAAAATATTACTACAAAAAAATAGCGTGTCAAGGTCATCAAACCGCTGCCCTCTAAATTTCTGAAGTTTTACGAGTATAATTCTCCTGTAAGTAAATATGGAGACAACCCCCAGAATTGTATCTAATTCCGTTTAACTAGGGGTTAGGCCCTGTATGTTCACCGTCTTGAATTAGATCGCCACGTTGGACATATGAACACTGGTACTGAAAGCGCAACTGAGATACATATATTATTATCAGACCCTTATGTACTAGAATGCTACACGGGTTGAATAGTGATTTCACTCGTTCACCTAGAATATATCTAATGCGTCTTTCCAACGTCATTGAAAACTGTTGACCGCTTCTGTGTGAATTACAGTATTATATGCATGTACTATCTTAGGTCTTTGGTTAGTTTTTCCATTTATTTAAAGGTAAAAATATGGCATCACAGCACTGCCCCGAAAGCTCGGGTCATGATAATCCTCGACCAATGAAGCAAACTCCAGTCAAATTCCTGATATAGGTTGAGCAATGAAATTTAAAAAAAAATTGATTAACGGCTAATAGGGGTCAAACCCACTCAGTTACAGGCGTGCGAAAGAGGATTTTTCACTGCCTTTGTCTTGTGTGCATCCGCTATTATTGTCTGAAAAACGCACAAACTTAAACCTAGATTGAAACTTTGAAGCCTCTGCTACAACATGATACCACTTAACAAGCATAAAAAAAATAAAAAGCGAAAGACAATGTATCTAAATATAACAGGGGATTACATTCCTACCTGAAAGCATTAATTCTGGATTATAGCCAGATGGCAGGTTCATCGTGGAATGGCCTTAGTGACATCACTGTTGTCGCAGCCGAACGAAGGGAGATAACCTAGTCAACAAATACATATGGCCTCAGCTGCTGGATAAGGAATAATCATTTCCCCCATGTGATCGATGTTGTCCAATGAAAACCGGAGTATTTTTTCTGATGCAGGGTAATCTTAAATGTCCTTCTCCAGGCCAGGCACAGATAATTGATAAAGTAGAGCCTGAATTCGAAACTCCCATTAATCCACTTTTAGAGATCTTCGTTTATTACAGCACGCTCCGTCTATACAGGAGAGTGACCCCATGGCATGCCATCTAATGTATGGAGAGTTAATGCTACTTTTTTGTAATTAAGTATATCGATAATCAACCTGGAATGCTTACAGTGGATGACCCACACTACAATCAACCAATCAACCAATCAACCAATTAGCCAATCAACTCTGAAATACATACATTTTTACGAGAGATTCAGATAATCGATCCCGCCAAAAATCTTCCCTCTTTCAATATTTTAATAAAACCCTATTTAAATTGACAAGTCGCAGGATTTTCCCTGCAATAGGTAGGACCATGCACTAATTAGCACACTGTCGTTGCTGGTCTGGGTTTGCTTCCCTTGCAGTATATTATTTCCATTATTTTTTTCAGGTAAGAAAAATCTGCGTGGATTTCAAATCCACATCAGTGATGACTCGTCGTCTGACAAAAAGCTATATGTTTCCAGGATCCCAGCGACTACAGGAATGTAAAGAGGCTAATTAATGTGAGTTGTCATAACCCCGTGACCGGTAGATACCTGAAAATATCCTCGACAAAAAGGGTTTTTTAAACAAATGTGATGTTTAGGGTAAGACTAATACGATCTTTCACAAGCGGCCATTCTGTTCCTTTTAAATAAACAACGGCGAGTTTTAAAACATTGAGTTGTAAAAATATGACTTCGGGTTGTGGCATACCATCACCGCATTTAACTTAATATAGAACCCAAATAGAAACGGTTAGCACCATCCCTTTTCTACGCAATCACTACCGGAGAGGACTATGGCGACACTTTGGCATACCCTCAACTTCTGTTGTTGTGATTTCTGGAGAGCGAATGGTGTAGATAAGGCTGCTGGTGGAGAGGAGTACTCGAAAGTAGATCAATCTTGTACTCAACATCAGAGGTTCATCCTGGAACATGTGTCGGAACATCTCGATACTCATATAACGAATCTTGTACTCAACATCAGAGGTTCATCCTGGAACACGTGTCGGAACATCTCGATACCCATATAACGAATCTTGTACTCAACATCAGAGGTTCATCCTGGAACATGTGTCGGAACATCTCGATACCCATATAACGAATCTTGTACTCAACATCAGAGGTTCATCCTGGAACATGTGTCGGAACATCTCGATACTCATATAACGAATCCTGTACTCAACATCAGAGGTTCATCCTGGAACATGTGTCGGAACATCTCGATACTCATATAACGAATCCTGTACTCAACATCAGAGGTTCATCCTGGAACATGTGTCGGAACATCTCGATACTCATATAACGAATCTTGTACTCAACATCAGAGGTTCATCCTGGAACATGTGTCGGAACATCTCGATACTCATATAACGGAGAATGCACTTCCGTTCACTCAGTTTATTATCAATAACGGCATCCTTGTACATCTCCTTACCTTGTGTTACTATGTGTTACTATTCATGTATAACTGCGGCGGCGGCGGCATTCTGAATGCAAAGAAATCCTACACATTTAAGCTTATCTTTTCGGGCTACAAACTTTATTCAATAGATTAATATGAAACGTTTTCACCTTACCAGGACGTTTTACCTTATAATTATCAATGCTAACACATTCAATGCCCTTTTCACTGCATTAGTAGCTACGTTGTTTCAGTTGGCCACAAAAGTAATACCTTATCACCCATTTGTAAAGTTCTACGTGTAGCACCTCTTCCATGGTAATGCTTCTCCTTCTTTGGGCTCTTGTGCGGTTCATTTTCGCCAACGAACACGTAGTCTCCAAGAGGTTTTGAAGGTAGGTGGTAGGTGGTTTTAGCATCGACATGCCTGACATTACCTGATCACAACTCATTTAACCCTTTGAATCGGACCTCTCGCACTTCGATCATACAATAAATAAAATGGCGGAAAGCCTAGGCTAGTTTGAACAGTTTCGCGATATTCAAAAAGTAATGAATGCAGGTACCGGTCCCAATCTCTAAGAGGGTCGGCACACATTTTGCGTAAGAGTGACTTGAGTGCACCATTGAATCGTTCTCAGATTCCATTACAGGCAGGGTGATATGGGGGTGGTAACCAGTTGCTTAATAGATAAACAATCAGACAGTAATTTTGTCCCTTGATCAGACAGTATTTTATCTGGTATACCTAATCTTGAGAAAAATGCACTAGAGCTTCTGCCAGTTTCAATATCAATACGTTGAAAGGCGAATGCCTTTGGGTAACGCGTAGAATAATCAGCATTCGTTAAAATGTATTGATTCTACTTATCAGTAACCTAATAGAGGGGCTATTTGCTCGGCAAAAAAGCCGACGACTATAAAAATGTGATGGTCGGTATTTATTTATTTGATTGGAGTTTAACGCCCTTCTCAAGAATATTTCATTTATACGACGGCGGACAGTATTATTGTGGTAGGAAACATGAGGTCGGTTGGTCGGTAAAATGAAAGTATGTTGTACATGTCTTATATTACAACCAACATAGCCATAGGCACAAAATGTCAAAAAAAAAGAAAAAAAAATAGGAAAGGTTAGTTGAAGGAAATTAGGGGTTCACACTGTAGGTGCAGGTTCACACAAGTTTAACCGTTCACGATGTTCAGCAGCATCTCTGGGTATCACCGACAATCTTGCCTCACAGCTTTGTAGAGCATTAAGGGTTTGTCTCGTGTACTGTAAAGTTCTAAAGAATACTGAAAACCATATCTTAAAATCTTAAAGTTTGTTAGAAGCTCACTCATTTGACCACAGGAGAGACACAGCCAATGGGATAGCGTGTATCAGAGCGACATTCATTAAAAACCAGCACGTCCTGGTATCTACTTTTCGTTCACTTTACGGGCATAGCGAACATTGATCAAACTAAAGACGAATAAACTCCCACTTTTTTTTTTACACCCACCAAGTCTTAGCACCAGAGTTTGTATATATTTAAACCATAATTTCCCTTCTCTGCTGTTAAAAAAATTTAGCTAGCCCATCGAGCTTTCTTAGCGCAACTTCCGGCATCCTGGCAATGTTTTCACTTCATTATTAATACTACCTGCAGTATATGATTCATTATTGGATATTTTTTCGCTGAAATTATTTTCGCGGTGAATTATTGACCACGAAATCCGCTAAAATTAGTTCTACCCAAAAATTAAGTACTTCACAGTATATGAACTGACCTGCATCGAAGATCATTCCATTTGCCACCTCAGTCACGATAATTGATCCCACAGTGACCTCTTGATTCAACACCCACGTTCACCAATAGTTGTAAATGGGACAACAGTCTAGACAGTCTAGACATTTGGAACGTCGGTTAGCGCGCTAGCGCAGCGTAATGACCCAGGAGCCTCTCACCAATGCGGTCGCTGTGAGTTCAAGTCCAGCTCATGCTGGCTTCCTCTCCTGTCGTAAGTGGGAAGGTCTGGCAGCAACCTGCGGATGGTCGTGGGTTTCCCCCGGGCTGTGCCCGGTTTCCACCCACCATAATGCTGGCCGCCGTCGTATAAGTGAAATATTCTTGAGTACGGCGTAAAACACCAATCAAAAAAAAAAAAAAAAAAAATCAAAGTTTCATGATGGTTGCCGTCGGCTGATGTGCCTTCCTGGCACACCTAGGTATACTGAAAAAATATACTTGCGAATACAGTAACTTGTCCAGGGCGGATTGACCGATCGCAGGCCTAAAATTTTCTGTGAATTGTGAATAACTATGCATATACATTGAATTAACGGTTAAGCGACGAAGCACATGGAGCACGACGAACATTCATTACTCTGTTAGTGTGCTTGATTCGCCATGTGTTTATACTAAAATCGGCTGAATTGCTTAGTATTGGCGCACTAGCGTGTAATCTATACTAATCTATATATGCAAAACAGCGGCTGCACCGGAAGGACTAGAGTGAAAAATTTGTTAAAAAAACACGTACCCTTTGTCACATGATTTTCTATCTTAAATATTCAAGTTTCATGTAGATTTACAAATGTTTGATTATGTGGCCTGATCGCTGTTTGTCATCACCGTGAAATCAAATGTGAGCTCAGACAAGGGTGCGGTCGCTGTGAGTTCAAGTCCAGCTTATGCTGGCTTCCTCTCCGGCCGTAAGTGGGAAGGTCTGGCAGCAACCTGCGGATGGTCGTGGGTTTCCCCCGTGCTCTGCCCGGTTTCCACCCACCATAATGCTGGCCGCCGTCGTATAAGTGAAATATTCTTGAGTACTGCGTAAAACACCAATCAAAAAAAAAAAAAATCAGACAAGGGACAACGATATGTCTGCTAAATAAGTTATCTTTTCCTTCTTTTGGAACAAAAAGGTTCCATTATACTTCTGATAGCCAGAAAACGCAAAGTACAAGGATTCATAGAAGCTAATTTCAGACGAGAGATCGCATGTGCAGAGCTGAACGCAATGTTCTCTTAATGGTATACGGCTGATGTTCATTGTATAGCTCTAGAGTCATCATTAATTTATGATGACTGCGCCAGGAAGGCAGCCATTTCGTACCATTTCGTACCCATTTCGTCATGATTATCTGTGCTCGATATATATATAAGTCGGGAAAGAATTGCACCAGACACCAGTTTATCAGCGATCTTTCTCGTAGACAATTAACGAGCTCAGTGTGAACCGGGTGCTTTAATGGACATGAGCATTCCGCTAATCAATTCAGTCTTCTTGACACTGGCAACATTGCCGATGTGTTCAGCTGAAGGTAAGTTCACTGTCAATAAGTCAATTTGCTACCTGACTATTGTACTAACAGCGCGGGATCAACCTGCCTCTTATCGATGCCAGGATATGTATCCAGGTTCTTATCTTTTATGTTTGCTCTGTTTTGTTTAACGTCCTACTCGCAAGTCCCCTGTAAGACAGAAAGGAAAAATTTCAATTTTCATGTTGTAAATTACCCGTATAACTGGATAGTGATATATCAAATGGACATGCATATGTATTTATGTATTCTGTGCATAGTGGTGTTAATCTACGTCACAGGCAAGTGGAACATTTGAGGGGACCTCAATGGCCAAGGTGGTTAGCGTGCCAGCGCGGCGAAATTACCCGCAAGCCTCTCACCGATGTGATCGCTGTGACTTGAAGGTCAGCTCACGCCGGTTTCCTCTTCAGCTGTAGGTGGAAAGGCTGATGGTCGTGGTGTTCACCAGGGCTGTGCCTGGTTTGCTCTGGCCAGAATGCTCTTTGCCGTCGCAGAAGTGCAATATTCTTGAGTACGGCGTAAAATACTAATCAGATAAATAAATAGTGGGACATTCCCTGAAAGGCCTTCACTCTAGCGTTCTACAATTTGTTGTGAGATTAACAATCTTGTTGGTAGTACTCGGAATCTTTTGCAGTGTGTTTCCAAGTCGCAATTCCTCGTATGAAAACAGGGGTTATTACCATACAAGCATTTTAGTTTATTACATCATCATTTTTGAAATTGGATGTCCTACCTGTTTCGGCTTTTTCCCTGCATACTGGATAACTCTGGACTACATCTTCATACATGTTACCACTTTATGTAATATTTATGTACTATTTCTTTGATAATCCTTTGGTATGTGCCAGTTTTCGTTCTGAAAATGTGGCTCGTGATTATCGTCTAGGAACGAGCCTTTCCGAATGGCACACGAAAGTCAGCCAACCCATAAAGTGAATATTTGATTTGTATGCTGTAATCTGCTGAGAAATCAGGTTGAGGTGGACTCTCCACCTCAATCTTGTTTATATTGAGGTGGACTCAATTGTTTATATTTAGGTTTATACTCCCTTACACAAAGAAGCACTAAATTCCAACATACCTGTGATCAAAGTCCGGGTCGGGTCATACCAAAGACTTCAAAATTGGTAATGTTTGCTGCCTCGCTTGGCGCTTAGCTCTGACAGTTTAGAGCAAGGAAATAGGGCTCGTTGGCGGTATGGCCGTACAGCATATACATATGACATACACTAAATGGCTTCTCGTCGTCGTATGACTGGAAAATCATGATACCATTATAGATATATACATAGCTTGGCATTCTGTTCTCCTTCATTTTCATACTGTTTTCGATGTATTATTTGATTATGTGATTCTTTAAGCCTGTTAAGTTTAGTTCATTCTATGCCTCATTACCACCGGATATTGCCTCATCACCACCAGGCATTGCCTCATTACCAACAGGAAACTTGAAAGTTTCAAGGAAAATGATAGATATGAATTTTTTTTTATTTTTACGTTTTTGAGACGTATTTTATATTGCTAAAGAACCCCTCTATTTTATGCATATTTTCCGTCAGTGGTCGGAAATATTAGGCAAAGACGTCATCGATGAACCTACTGGGAACGGGGGACCAGCTTAGCGTCCCCAATGCAGGGTCCAAAAGAATTGTTTAAACAGCTATCACCGTTGGCGTAAACACATCCGGGGTACCTAATATCAGGACAGACCGCTGGGGCCATAGGATATCTTTAGTTGAAATACAAGTAAGGACGCCACATTATGTACTCCGCACAAAGATGTAAAGCACGTTTAAAAACAACTGCACATCTAAGGGTTTAAAAATACATTCGTATACCAGCCCTATCAACCATAATGTACGTTCTGGGTGAATAATAGGAACACCAGTTCCCAAACAAGGTTTAGCGCAAATACCGAAGAACTAAGAAAGTATATGATGTGAAAAATTAACCGAGATTTATGCAAACCAAAGCAATCAACACTTTTCAGTAATGGCGGAAAGATAGAAACAATGCTCTTGGTGTATTAGTTAAATAAAAATAAATATTGTCACGCCCTACCCCCGGGAGAATTGTTATTGTAGGAAATTCTCTAATAAATCTCCAAACATAAGATCCCAGAGGAAGAGCTGACATTAGAGTTTTAGGCACTCTAATAACCTATAGGGTTCCTGGATGTTATAATAAATATAAGACAGTATAGTGATTTAAAGAAGTAACAGACTGATAGAAAACAGAGATTAGGAATACAGTTATAGATGAACATTTTATTACAATAAAATTAACAAACAGTAGTTTACGCGAATGGAATAAACGATTCACAAAAAGTTAAAGTATCCTTTCAGTGCTTCTATCATCTTCCAGGTACAAGATAGGCAGGGTAAGCTTCCGTAATCTTCCAGTTCCTAATATAGTGAAAGGAACCAATGCATGATAAACAAGATATTGAAACTAATATCACCATATTTGGTGGTATGTTCAGTTCAGATTAAATAATATGGATCTCTATGTATAGCTGATTTCCAAGGTCATAAACAAGTCTATGTAGTTATATGAGCTTGAGACATTTACTACTAGGGGAGAAACAGAATACACAGAAAATGGTGGAATGTTCAGTCCATGTTACCTAAATAACACATCTCTTCATCTCGTCACCAACTGTCGTGATCTCTGACATGGTGACACTTCAACAAGTCGTCGACAGCCAGAGTCGCTCCCAAACGTCAGCCTATAACAACTACACTCGTAGGGAATTCCCAAGGAACAGTCCATCAACATCCACCACCGGATTTGGTGGGGGTGACAGTAGATAGGGTAAACTCCGGCTTCACACTTCACGTATTGTTTGAGGTAAATTAGTCATAAAGGGTCTCTAGATTGGCATGGTGAGTAGTAAGCTGCTAACTTCCATCCACACAGATTCGTAGTATAAAGATTAAGTTATTAAGCCAGTGTACTCGCTATCTATATGGAAGACAGTGAAATGTACTACTGGGATTCTATCGAATTTGGTGACGTCGTAATGATCAACATAGCATGCATATTATAATTAGCCATATGCTTAGTTTACCGATATTTCTATACCAGTAACAAACCATGCACTGTAATTCAGTTTACAGTGGGATGGCCATCATCTGCACTAAGATGCCGCTGTGCCATGTCAGGTCTGATAACTTAAAGTAAACTGTGTTTTTGCTGTTTTTCCGAAAATGCCGACCTTGAAGCTGAGCGGGCTCCGTAATGACCTCGCATTGAACCAATCAAAATCCTTCATACTATGAGGGATTCCCGCATCGCGTCATTCCCTATAGCAACACTCCCACTGCACCTGAGCAGAATCTAGACAAGTTGGCAGACAAGATAAATGTTGCTGTGTGTTTGAAAGGCAAACATCAGTACAATAACAACCTGAATATAAATCGAACTAGAACTCCGTTGATATGTCAGATTAACAATTTTAATAATGAGAGTTGGAGAGCAGACATAAGTAACGCAGAAAACCCTGTCGTTACAATATAAATACGTCGCAGTATTACGTTTCCAAACAATGTTCAACGCAAAATACCGAAGAACTAAGAAAGTATATGATATGAGAAATTAACAGAGATTTATGCAAACCAAAGCAGTCAACACTTTTCAGTAATGACGAGAAGATAGGAACAATGCTCTTGGCATATGAGTTAAATAGGAATAAAAAATCAACACATCGCAGTATTACGTAAGAGATTAACGGCAATAAATGAGTTTCCAATGAATATGTATCAGTTTGTTCAGATGCAGTAAGGGGGGGGGGGGTGTTTTCTGCAAGTATTTAGACGGGGTTTAACAGTGTGATTGGCTTTTTAAAATAAATTTCTGTAAATATCATTGTGTTTTTTTTACTTAACTCTGCTTAAGCCATGGTTACAAGGTGTGTTCATTGTGCTACTATTAAAGCCCTTGCATGAATTTCTACAAATTCAGACTGTAAATTGATTGAAAGGTGTTTATTTTCCTTCATATATACACAGTAAGCAGTAGGCTTGTAGTGTGTAACATTCAATTTAAAATCATTTTTTCTTGAAAAACAAAATATATTTTGTCATTATTTTGAATGTATTTAAATGTTAAGTATTTAAGTCAAACTATAAATTGACGAGTAGCCAGATTTCACTACTTGACCATTTAGCAAATATCATACTGTCTTCGCTCCTCTGGTTTTACTCCCTATGCTGTTGGTCTTATGTAGATATGTAGCAATAAATAGAATTATATTTTGCCATTAACTGTAAAAAATCTAACGGTGAGACTATTCCAAGTTGCTGTGTATGACTCAATATTCTTAGTTGCTCTGTATGACTCAATACTCCCAGATACTGTGTATGACTCAATTTTCCCAGTAGCTCTGTATGACCCAACGTTCCCAGTTGCTCTAGATGACTCGATATTCCTAGCTCCAAACCGGTTACATTTAAGTTAAATTGTTACCGTAATTCTAAGGCCATGGAGTTCAGGAAATTGCAATTAATAACACCGCATTTTGTTTTACCTGATTCTGCTTAAGTCTTGATACGAAGAGGTGATGGTATCAGTTGTTACTATTACAGCAAATACGTTACATGAGAAGTTCGAAAAATTTAACTGAAGCACAGTGACTGGAAACTGAGTTTCATCGGTTGGTTGTGGCCATTTGTCAACGATCACACTGTCGCAGCTTTTATACTCTCCATTATATAGTCTATATTATTTTGATTACTGTTTTCAGGTAAGGAAAGATTGCGAGGGTTCCAAATCCACGTCAGTGACTGCCCATCGTGTGACAAAATGTTATGTTTCCAGGATAACAGCAGAAGCCTGCCATTGATAATAATTAACGTGACTTGTGATAACACGGTGACCGGCAGATACGGGCATAAGTCTTTGCCAAAGAGAGGTGTCATAACACCGTGTGAAGTGGAAGTTTACGGTAAGCCTGAAGTGGTGTAAGACAGGTGGCCATTCGGTTTTCTGAACACACAACGGTGAATTTAGGAAAATAATAAAACGTACTGAAATTTTCCATGTCATTTGGCAAATTCCGACAAAACAACGCAAAACATAACCTCGTGATAATTTTTAACGATGTTGCGTTTGGTTGCTATGTTGCAACCAAGTTCAACATCATTAACCCCTCCATTGGGGGTTTCTTTTTAGCTCGCCGGATTCATCGCAGACTTATTTATGATTGTGCCATACGCGAACGTACACTGATGTCGGTCCAAGTCGCACTTCACCAACGGGAGGCACATCGTTTCTTTTGTGACGTTGCAGTGCGTGTGTACATCATATAGGTTTTGTACGAACAAAAATGCACCGATAATTGTACTGTAATAAAGGGAATAATCAATGAGTTCACATCTTTGGGCCGTCTTGATACAGGCGAGAAGGAGTGCTCAATTCCCAAACGTTAGGTGTCAAATCATAGAAATACTATGGTATGGAGCACCATCAAGCCGCTTCCAGCACCTTTCAGTTTTTACAGTGTTCTCCTTTCACAATCTCCCTCTCTTGCACTGTAGCACACATCAAAAAATAGCGTTAGCCAGCACTATAGTTTAACACTAGCGTATACTACACCAAAAAATAGTATTACCTAAAGGCCTGTACTTTTCGGGCCTTACAACATAAAGCAGGGTAGATCTTCCCCGAGAAAACCTTCAGAACATCTGGGTTTTTGTTTTTGCGTTTAACAAGTTGTGAGCTAGTCGAAAGAAATAAAGAAAACTCTATTTTCACGTTGCAAATCGCATGTTGAATATGGCTTAACATTTGTCCACAACGCGTCACCCCCTTTTGTGTCATAAATCAAAGCTTTCTACAGTCATGCCCGAAAAAGCAGTCGATACAAATGCTTGTACCGGGAAAACCAGACTGGTTTTAACACCCACTGAAACCGTGTAGTATATTACTTCCTATTTCGATCAAAATGTGCTAAGGAACACTGCGTTGTTGTCAGTCTACTGTTCGTTAGTGCTTTGTGCTGGCTGATTTTGTCATTGGTATTACACCACCAACCGTCATAAACCGATCACTAGGTATATTTAAATTTCGCGCAGTACAAACTTAGAGAAATTTATATAATTTTTCAAAGGACTATAATTCCAGTATATCGTCTTCCAGGTTTCCCGAGAAAAAGCGGCAGCTCCCTTTTAAGTTCCGGTTGGAAAATGTCTTGTAAGATTTGTCGAAGAAACACGGCCTAAGCATCCACATATCGACGAGCATAATTTCCGCCTCATCGGTCTACTCAACGGCCACAATTTTTAAGGTGTATATGATACATCACGTGTTCACGTGTCACTCGAAGCAGTTGTGACCCACTGGGCCAAAGCACGTGTAGATTGAGGGAACTGGGTACAACTGGATGAGTCGCAGAAATCAAGCAGGATTATCCATTATTCGTGAAAATCGCCTAAAATTATGAAATATTGAGTCAAAATAAAGATTTCGATTTTATGTATTACGAGATACTTGGTAATGGATCTACTTGATTTCGTAAATATATAATGAGTCAGAATAGACGTAGATCTCATGAAGCCAGGTTAATGTTTGATCCTGCAGACAAAATAAAGACGTAGGAATGGTAAGTGATATACGACGTTTGGGGGAATGTTTCTGAGCAATATGTAATGTAGATCCAAGTAAATGCGCTGATAAATGAAAATTAACTACCCGTAATGGACATAAATATTGGACTTCATGTCCAAGGTCGAGTTGAAACAAGGATTTGTGTGTCCTAACGATTAAACGATTAGCACCTTAAACACTTGGCCATACCCCTACTCCACGCTTAAAGTTCGCGATATTCGTCAATGAACTGACACAAATTAGAACGTACATCAACACATGGCGGATATTTCACTCGTTTCTTGTCAGCCAGTGACGACGATATGGGTGGAAAATTGCCGATGTGATGTTAAGCCACAGTCATCCACTCATGTCGGCAACATTTCAGGATCTAACAAAACGATTCATTTCATTGTGTTCCACTTACAGATGATGCATTTCTGAAGACGTCCACCTTTTTTCTGACCGTTTGCAAAATGGAGATAATCTCTACCGAAGCACTACCAAGCCAAACCAGTTTTATGACCATTCCCAAGACGGAGATAATCTCTACGGAAGCACTACCAAGCCAAACCAGTTTTATGACCGTTCCCAAAATGGAGATAATCTCTACAGAAGAACTACCAATCCAAACCAGTTTTATGACCATTCCCAAGACGGAGATAATCTCTACGGAAGCACTACCAAGCCAAACCAGTTTTATGACCGTTTCCAAAATGGAGATAATCTCTACCGAAGCACTACCAAGCCAAACCAGTTTTATGACCATTCCCAAGACGGATATAATCTCTACGGAAGCACTACCAAGCCAAACCAGTTTTATGACCGTTCCCAAAATGGAGATAATCTCTACGGAAGAACTACCAATCCAAATCTGGGGCGAAGTCACAGACAACATTGCTGGGGACAACACGGCGATACCTTGCGATTGTCTGCCAAAAGGCCCTGATTCCTCCGTGTTTGGATTAACTGAACACATCCAACCCACTAGTGTTGCGGAGTTACACTCAAACAACAACAACAACACTTACCATTATCCATGTCTTTCCGGTCAGAAATGTAATGAATCAAAGGACGAGTTTATCTCTAACATCATCCAAAATTTACAGATCGACACCAAAAACCTGTCTAAACAACGCAGACGATACATTAGCGCTCCAGACGATAGAGTATCGTCTCAGACGATGGGGTATCTGGGTATCTCATTGATGGTTCTCTTGTTCGGATCTATTGTACTGACGGATGCCATCAGCCTGGCAAGCTTTCTCTGGAAGACAGTTTCCAGGGAAGTCAAGCCAGCATAACTGGATAACGTTAAGAAGGGTGATTTTATTTATATATTTGATTGGTCTTTTACGCCGTACTCAAGAATATTTCACTCATGTGATGGCGGAAAGCAAAAACATTGTGATAGAGCACATGTTAAGAAAAAAAAAATACCGCAATCTCGTACATAAATATTGCATACAATGCCTTCAAAGGAAATAAAAGCAGAGATGTCATTTTTGTCTAAGAAGACAGTATTAAATGACGCAAAACCATTTGCAGGGTTTGGAGCACACATAGAGAGAACAAAGTGGAGCAAATAATTTAGAAATTGTTGATAGAGGAGTATCAGATATTTAATAATCATTCTCAGATTCTTTGAGTCTTAATCTCTACCAGTGGTATAAAAATCAAGCACCTACTTGTATCTTAATTAATGATAAACATCCAAGATAAAAATGAAAAAAGAGTTCAAATCGCGTATGCCAAGGTAGCCGGTACAGTTTTTGTAGAGTTAAGGGCAAAACAAATCACCGCTCTTATACGACATATGAGAAAAATATGCCATTGCATTCTAACCGACTGGGTATGGTAAAAGCCTTGTATATCAGATTATGCCTTGGGTCATCCGGCGTCGAAAACACCACGACAACTATTTTTGCATTCCTTCTGAGTTCTGTTATGCAAAATCAAGTGCTGAATGTGTAAATATATCTAATTGTTCAGACTCGTCCAGATTGAGCACTGACGGAGATGACAGTAACACCCATGAACGCCTGTAAAAAGCGCATTACTCAAAGAGTTCGGAACGTCCGATATCGCGTACAGTTGTTTACTTAAGGCGGGACTAGTGACCTCAGATCAGGTGACGTACTGCACGAGCCTTTCTTTCGCTGTTGGTGTTATAAAAAGCATGGCACCCAAGTATATTGGAAATGCTTTGTGATTGTCAGAGAGGTAACTAACTTTAATAACATTCCGCTAAAAGTGTGGATGAATTACAAACCTTTTTAGGACATTGTGATGCGAAGTTTATTATTGAAACTGGAACTTTAATTTGGGTGTTGTAATACCTATTACCTATTGTGGATACCTGTTTTGCTATTCATTTATTACATTACTAATTTATTGTATTTTTGTATTTGTTATATTATATAGTCTTTTATTATATTGTTAATTTTCTAACAGGAATGATAATTGTTCAGATTTGTGTTTATCGACTTGTAAGCGTAATAAAATCTTTGGCGTTACTACTTCACTTCAGACTCTTGAATTTAGGGTGTGTCTTGCGATGTGGAAGTTTTTGGCACACTCATTCTGATTTTCATTGATTTGGCCGGAGCATAATGAGCAGTGTCCTGTTGTTTGCTTGCAGTATCAAGATATCATAGGAAAGACGAGCAAAATCTGTCACCAGTGTTTCTTGGAAAACGATGATTTTTTACATGATTTGCAGTAAATGGATAATTTCAGATATTGAACTTGAACACTGTTCAAGCAGCACTGTTATATACATTTTTTTACTTCATGGTAAATCAAATGGGTTTCGTCGTCCTGGACGTCAATTTAGTCGGCATTACGACATATTGCACAGGAATATGCGCTCAGTCTGTGCTGGCAAACTGGTTTGTACAGGAATCAGTGCACAGTTTGTGTTAGCAAACTAGATTCTGCAGGGAAGTATGCACAGTCTGTTTTAGCGACTAGATTGTGCTCTTGTGGACAAGGAATTCTTATGGATATACAAGTTCTTGGTTTATTAACACGACGTTTCGATGTAATTACTAACATCGTTATCAAGTAATCATACGATGTGTGTGTGTGCGGATTAGATGTTTATTTGACAATCCAGTTACAGTGTTTTTTTCCTAAACTAGCCTCCGGCGATTCTAAAACCTCCGTCATCGTCTTAAATGTAGTGTCAATGACATGACCAAGGGTTTGTGTAAAACGGTCTGTCTGTCTTTAACGATGAAAAGTGCCAAAGAAAAAAAAACCCGACGATTTTTGTTACTGTTGAAATGAAATGGGACTTTCTGCCAAGGGCCAAACAACTATCGGGCACACGGTTTGGGGATTCAGTAAAAAACGCAATGGAGAGAAACTATCCATAAACACTATAAAACATGGCGGCCGTAGGCTGAGAGGAAATTTTCGGGCTCGGATCAATTCTATACATATGATGTATACACAGCAGTGAGGCAGGTTACCACTCGTGAATGTACGTAATTTCTGCTATTCCTATATGTATCAACATTAAAATTGTTGAACGGTAACTGGTATAGACAAATACAATAGGAGCTAGGTCATGTAGGAGTGCTACACCACTGCACGGACTTCAGGTGTAACAATATAATATTAACAGTTAACACCCATTATCTTTGTGTTAACATGAGCAAGACAAGTTTTGTAATTATATTTCTCCTTCTGTACTTACGCTGCTTTGTACCTAAGTTAAAAATTAAAAAACATTACCTCTTACTGAGAACTGAAAAAGAATTAAATTTAATGACATACAGATTTCATCAATATGATGGGACTAATTATATGATGTTCTACTGTCAGTGGGATTGCAGAAGTATAAATAAAGAAAAGAATTGCACATTGCAGAGCTGTGAATGTGTGAATCTAGGTAAGAAATCCCCAAAACACACTGCTGTAAAACCAACCATATTAGCCCAAAACTATAAACCAAAGATAATATGTCAAAGTTAACACCCAAAAGAACAAGGGGAATATAATGTGAATGGCGAATATTTAACCTTCTACAAAATGCGAAATGACTGAAAGAGTAAATATAGTCTTGATGATTGTGTAGGACTCGCAGATCGAAAAGACATGATGTTTGCCACAACAGCCAAAAAAAAGTTTTCCATTACCTGTTTACTGGACACACATAGTGATGCAAGTTACAACGAAATTCTTAAAAAAAGGAATGATAACACGATGGTTAGATTAGCCATTTTAGCTCTCAGTGCAGAAATATAATTAGACTGTCAAATCAATACTTTGATTACTAGGTGAAAAACGTGGATATCGTCCCACCTAGCATTTAATCGTATTTGACCTAGTGATATATGAAGTACCTGTAACTCGGGTTCACAATCCTAAAGCACACCAGACAGTATTAAATATGATGAATGAAGAAGAATATATCGATTAGTTATGCCGTTACACGGAGACGAAAAACACCTAGGTGTCAAGCCAGATTAGACTTTTCTTAGAAAAGACATTTTTAACATTTGTACTTAAGTCGAAATATAACCTGGATATGGGAGTGACCTCTCTGCTATAACACTGGCATGTTAATTGTTAAACTGAGATAGAGGCAAATGATATTGGTAATTAAATTGTTCATCATTGAAAGATCTACAATACCATCACCTTATTAACACTGTGATAAGTAAAATAATGGATGAGTATACACTATTGCCATATCGGAGAGAAACTTTAAGACATGACCATGGCAAATTTGCGTTTAACCACAAATGACTTTGTTTCTAGAAGTTTTTCTGATGACGTTACAAGTTAAATGTACGTCAGCGAAGATGAAAAAGGAAAAGTGCAGAGAAACAGAACTGGAAAGAGAAATACTAGCAGTAGAAGAAGAAATAGAGAGAAATTATACTACTGTAACCGAAAGAAAATTGTTGACGCTCGATGATTTGAAAACAGAATACCAAGATCTAAGGCAAAAAAAGATGGATGGTTTATGGTTTACGGTTTATTAATATTCAGAGCCAACAGGCCAGGATCCCACTTAAAGGTCTGATAACAGGGATACATACAGAATAAGGGAAGCGTATAATACACAAGTGTAGAGCTAGGTAAATATAAAATACAATTTTTGTACAAAGATAGTGTAAACGCAGGTAAACGTATGATGTAATTCTTCGAACAGAAATGTTAAAAGCAAACATGTAAACATAGGTGAATATATAAAACTATTCCTGTTCAAATCTCATCAAAATAAGAATTGTAAACCGTTATAATCAGAAGTTAAAAGCATGAAATATGTTAATCACAGAAAAACCGTTCAAAAAGAATCGAGTAAACTGATCTTCTAAAAGATTGTTGTGAAGAAAAAATTCTATATAAAGATTAGAATTCAGGTCATTATAGAAATTCATGGCTCGAGGGATAAAAGAATGTTTTCGAGGGTTAATTCTAGTTGACACAGGCCGGAAAGTTGCCGTTTGTCGTAAGCACCGGGCGGGAAAATTAAAGTTGACATACTCTACTAGGTAAGGCGAGTCAACGACAGAGTGAACACATTTGTGTAAGAACTTTAAATCGGCAGCTCTGCGGCGATCAGATACTGTTGGCAGGTGAAAATGTTTACACATAGCACTGTATTTTTTTAGAGGAATAAGCGTTATTAGTTTTAAAACAAAGATATTTGATGAACTATTATTGAACGGGCTCTATCTTGTCTAAGAGATATTTTATATCTATATAAATACATATCTTTAACTATATCCAAGTTGGAGCGAACTAAAGATCTGTACAGGGATATAAGTGACTTGGTTTTTGTAAAAGAAATGCACGATCGCTTGAGAAAACCAAGCATTTTATAACTTTTCTAAAGGTATTGGTGACATATACTCTAAAATTCAGATTACTGATTAATTTAATCCCAAGATCTTTCACAGTCTCAACTCTTTCAAGTGCATGTCTGTCTATGCTATAATTGGATATAATTTTGTTGGTCTTATTCGTGAATGATATGACACAACACCTGTCAACGTTTAACTTAAGCTGCCAAATTGAACACCAGTTTGTTAAGCGTACAAGGTCTTCCTGTGATAGCTCACATTCTTGCGTGGAACACACTTGTTTGTAAAGTTTACTGTCATCTACACAAGAAGACATGTCGTTTACAAATAAAATAAGCCGCGACCAATCAAAGACCCTTGTGGTACCCCGGATAAGATACCGCGAGATAGGAGCACAGCCATTTGAGCAGTGGGCCCAGGGTGCTTCAGTTTATGTATCAGCATATCATGAGAGACACTGTCGAAAGCTTTCGGCTCAGTTGGCTAGCACACTAGCGCAGCGTAATGACCCAGGAGCCTCTCACAAACGCGTTCGCTGTGAGTTCAAGTCCAGCTCATGCTGGCTTCCTCTCCTGTCGTAAGTGGGAAGGTCTCTCAGCAACCTGCGGATGGTCGTGGGTTTCCCGCGGGCTGTGCCCGGTTTCCACCCACCATAATGCTGGCCGCCGTCGTATAAGTGAAATATTCTTGAGTACGGCGTAAAACACCAATCAAAAAAAAAAAAGCTTTACATAGGTCTAGGTACACAGTATCGGTCTGCAGATTTGCGTCAAAAGCCTTAGTGATACCATCAACATAAAACATGTCTTGATGGCATAATGATAAGAACGAAGGCCACATATGTAGAATACAGAGAATACAGAGCAAATAAACTCTGTCAAAAAAGAAACGCAACCCCTGTCCTCGGATATCAAAAATTCGTTCGAATAAAGTTATTGCTTCCAAACTAAATTTTAGCCAAATGTAATGAAATTATACACGTTTTTAATGAAGATTACCATCCAAACAACTGCCTTTTCTCCTAAGTGTATAAGCCGGAAAAATTTTTGGTACTATTGCACGACACCTAAATGTTCACAAAACAACGATATCCCGACTTTGGAGCCGTTACAATAACTTTAATTCGACCAACGATCGCCCGAGAAGTGGAAGGCCAAGAATCACGACCCCACTTCAAGATTGGTACATCCGGGTCCTTCACCTGCGTAATCGGCATGCCCTACCAACCGTGACTGCCACACAAATACCAGGTTTGAGGAGAGTGTCGGCTCAAACGATTAGGAACCGTCTGAAAGAAGCGGGTTTACGTGAGAAGTTGTTGGACCTGTACTAAGCCCCTTACATCGACGCCTACGACTCAGGTGGTGCAACAACGTAAGGATATGGACTTTACAAAATTGGAGGCGCATCTGGTTTTCTGATGAATCCCGTTTTCTTTTGACACGTCACGACGGAAGACAGCGTGTGTATAGGAGACGTTATGAACGCTTTGCGCCCATCTGCGTCCGGCAGGTGGAGAGATTTGGCGGAGGCAGTGTTATGGTTTGGGGAGCCATCTCGTACAACCAGAAATCAGACTTGGTGATCGTTCCAGGGAACCTGACAGCCCAACGTTACATCAACCACGTGTTACAGCCTCACCTTCTCCCGATTACTGACCGACAGACACAGCTTTTTCAACAGGACAACGCCAGGCCTCATATTGCACGTGCAACAATGAACTTTCTGCAGGATTCCAACGTCAATGTCTTGCCGTGGCCCTCTAAATCACCAGACTTCAACCCTATTGAACACCTGTGAGATTCACTGGATCGACACATGCGTCAACGTCAGCCACTGCCACAGACGCTTCAACAGCTCGCCGTTGCGTTACAGGAGGAGTGGAGGGCCATTCCCCAGGAGAGAATCCGTTCTTGTCCAAGGAGATGCCGTGCAGTGATTGCAGCTCGTGGTGGTCATACGAGATACTGAGGAAGACGCCCCCTGGTGAGCAACTGGTGTCTGTGAGATGACTTTTGAAAAGACAGTTTTAAACATGACCATCGTGATTATTATTCTGCCAAATTTCTGACTTTTGTCTTCAATAAGAAAAAAGTTGTGCTGTCCTAAAACTAAATATTAAAATCTCTAAAATACGGGGGTTGCGCTTCTTTTTTGACAGAGTTTACTTTCTATCTTTAGAAAAGCGAAATTACACGAATAAGATGACTTCAAAACTTAAACTCAAAAATGGAAACGAAATATTTAAAACATTTCGAGATTTTAGAAGAACATAAATTTATTACAAAAATGTATACATGAGCTCGAATGCAAATTATGAAATAGTAGATACTAAAACGGCATATTACACCACATGAACTTAGGTCAATTAACAGTCTCTGAAACAAGAGTTTGAGGGACAAATAACTTACCACGAATTAACAAATTGCTTGAAAACCATGAAATATAACAGTTTTATAAGATGTTTTGTAAAGACATAGGACAATTTATGGTCTGAGCTGCAAACGAGGTTTTCAGAGATGAAGAAATGCCATGTACACAAAATCCAGGAATAATGACGTGTCTTCCAAAGCCTAAGAAACCGCGAGATGTTTTTTAAAAAATGGCAGCCAGTTATTTACTCGATGTTAATTACAAACTAATTTGTTCCTGTATCGCAAAGAGATTAAAGTTAGCATTACATAAGGCTATCCACGGTGACCAGAAATGTTTCATATCAGGTAGATGTATAGATGAAAATATTCGCCTATTCTACGATAGTGTGTTTGAAACATTGAATAGTGAAATCCCAGTGATGCTTCTTTCCATTGACTTTGAAAAGGCATTCGATGGTGCTTGACTGCTTAACATTAGCATGTATAAACATATAAACCCTGTATTAATGTGTGTACTATATTTTGATGATTGGTGTATCTTGGGTATGTTTTAAATATTCTAGTAAAGATATATACATGGGGGAAATACATGTCTTATAATTTAATGCATGTATGTGGTCATGGCATGTGCGGTTGGATGGATCTTTAGTAAAGATATATATTTGGTTGAGGTGTATGTATGGTTAGGGTATGTTGTTGGTTGGGATATACGTCTAGTTGGAATATGTGATTTGTCTTGGTGTATGCCTGGTGAAGATGAATGTATGTATGCCTGTAGGTAAAATGACGAGAGATCTTATTTTAGGCGTTATGTCATTTTGTGGCTATTATTTATTTACTTATTTATTTATTTGTTTGATTGGTGTTTTCCGTCGTACTCAAGAATATTTCACCTATACAACTGCGGCCAGCATTATGGTGGGAGGAAACTGGGCAGAGCCCGGGGGAAACCCAGGACCATCCACAGGTTGATGGCAGACCTTCCTACGTACGGTCGGAGAGAAAGCCAGCATGAGCTGGACTTGAACTCAAACCGATCGCACTGGTGTTCGCTAGCGCCCTAACCAACTGAGCCACGGAGGCCCCGTTGTGACTATTACAAATCGCTGGTACCTTGGGCTTATTCCCCATACTGTATTTGTTTCATATTGAGATTTTAAACTTGAAACGTCCTTTCATGGTTTACAAGTGGTATACGAATGTCGGATTTGACGCTTGAACATAGGTAAAGTGCACTTTGAAACCGCATTTCTGGGTTGGATGGTCTTCGTATAACGTGAGGAAGTAAAACCATAATATCTAGGGTGCAAACATATTGTCAAATACACGCTTTATAAATAAGAGCCCGCAACTCTGCATGATATTCACGCCCCAGGAGATCGGCCTTTTACCAGTCACGTAGCACTCTCCAAGTCAAACACGGCTGGTTCTTCAGGGGGGTTTCCCTGCTACTTCCCTGCTGTCCAGTTTCGTTCACCCATCCGCCTGCCAGGGGCCCCAGGTCACAAATATCTTTAGGTATGTGAAATATATCATGGAATATCAATCTGGGTTCGTTAGTTAGTGTCAGTTCTGTCTGGAAGACAACTTATTTCTTAAGAGTTCGTAATAGCTGGACAAAGGTCATTGTGGCAATGATAAAAGATTTACCAGGTATATATCAGCGCAAGATAATATCTTTTTTAAAATTTAAACTTATGGTACGATTTTAGGAAAAGTGTAGCGTTCTCCACAGACCAGAAGCATGTTATTTGCATGTTGAAGTGAATTTTAAACAACACATTACTATTGTTTCCGTTAGAACAGTTACACTGTACCTTGTTTTTATTTCACATTTGATCTGATTATTAAACAAACATTATGAACACCGTCTAATTTCTGAGCGGAAATTTCATGTCAGCGAACTATGCCGTGACAGTATCATTGCTTGTCTTGTTGACACGGGCAGGCAGTTTGCTATAACCCTCCATTCTCGCGATCACTCAGACCCGGCGCGTAAGAATTACGACAAGGGCTGGCACGGGACGACAGTTCGAATTAGCATACACGCAAAGAATATATTGAACAGATTAAACTACTATCGGTGTAGACTACTCAACATCCATCCTTTGAATTCGTAATGCATTATCTCGATTCACGCTAGCAGGAGAGATTGATGTGGATAGCATGGTGCGCAATGATATTTTCCAGTAGGCCTACAACTATATCGGACCGGTTCTGAGTGAATGACCTTTCCCCAAGACACCTTGAATTCATTGTAAAACTAGATAAAACTAGGCCGCGAATGACAGGTACACGTATATCCAAATACTACAAAGAACATATTTAACATGGCATTGTTCGTTACAATCAAACCCATACGAGTAACCAGAAATCAAAGATACCTTTTTAAAAGGTTACTTTGAGAGGAGGAGTACAGCACAGAACTTTTTTCATGAAAGCAAACATTACATATGTACGTACATGTATAAGATACAATAGGTCATCAGACAAATTAGTCTACAGGCAGGAACGTTACCAATGTTGAAACAACACGTGTTATATTTTTTAAAAAGTTGTGATGAACAGTATATATTTATGCAGTCGTTTCTCCATACACTTGTCCGCTAAACTTATAGTTCACACGTTGAATGTAACAAATATATCCCCCAAACACTTCGATATCGACTGCACGTTGTGTAAAATCGAATCAGTTTAAGGTCGAACGGAGGTCTAGAGATTAAATCATAGTTTTGTGCATAGTTTCAGGAAATACAAGAAAATTTTTTCCTGTCTACCTCATCAAAATTGCTGTGCAGTACATAAATTGACATCTGCTGGAGATATTTATTAATAACGTGTATATTAAATGTACTATATCAATTACTATATTACCACAGCACTAGAGAAAATTGAGAACAAACCGTATCTCATTTTGACATATCTTTAAGTGTGTTACGTTTGGGTAATAAAATTAATAATGAATATTTTAAGGTCGAGTGCTAAGTCATATTACAGTAACATCCTGCCACCATATTCACAAAATATGACACGTTTCAACATATCCTGGTGGTGTGCATGGGTGAGCGTAATTTTGCGATTCATGCAGGCCATGCTTATGTCACGTCAATGAAATGCGCCGAGCTAATACTTTATTCCCATAAGATGAAACAGATACCAAACATTCCCATTTCTGTCAGGAAAACAGGAATAGATTAATATTCGACCTAAGACACAAACTGCTAAAACTGTATGGTATAATTTGATGCCATTACTGGTTTACTGCTTGTACCATTAAGAAGTTTAACACGTCTGTACCATGTAATGAGTAAATAATGGGGACCCGAAAGGCGGAGGGCAAAACAACTTATCTCATCCCATGACCAGAGTTCACTCGTGGACGTAAATTTCAATCTTGTTTACATTTACTCTAGGATTAAGGTTAAGTCCTTGACCCGGTCTGGTGTTCGGCCTCCAAGGAGGCGATCAGCTATCGGATGACCTTCCTATTCACGTCAGAAAAATGTTCATACGAGAACAATTGTATAATTAAAATGAAACATTTAACATTTATGTTATTATGATTGCGTAATTTTTGTGTGAGAAACAATGTCACATGTAGAGCTTCGCAAAATGTCTACTCCTAATTAAGTACGCTGCGATGTATTAATATCAATCAGAGTTCTTTGATCAGAGGTCAGACGCAATGACCGACAGGCTCTATGTAAGTTTCAGCAAGGCTGTAAATTAACATCCACAAAGGAAACTAATGTGAAAAACCATTTCCATTTATATATAGGCTCGTCCAGAAATAACTTCAGGTCAGCTTTTTGAACTGGCCGGAATCGTTGGACACGGAGGCCATTTTCAGTTGGTTACCGACACAGCTTGTCTTGCCGTTGTGGTCACGTAAGTCGCACAATACGACTTCCGAGCCGAGCGATCTCGATCGCGTTCTTCTTCAGTGAGCTCGTTGATATCGAACCAATAATGTAAAAACAGTTGATATACTACATTATCATTTCTAAGTAGTTTGAGACGCGATTAATTTAGTAAGTGTTCTTGATGGGTGTCCATGCAGTAGTTTATGATGAATGTGTATGTTACATGGCCACTTTACCCGCCCATTGTAACCGACTCCTGGGTAATCCTGTCCATATACTTAACCGGTCTGTCAATCTTGCCTCGTTTCCGTACTAATGTTTTGTTGTGTATACTGCATTCCGGACACTTTTCTGTAAGGTTTATGTATCTCAATGGAGGATCAATCCGTCAAAATAGTTTCCAGGTTCTGGCCTTCGTTCTAACTAGGTTCCAGAAATTTTAGCACCATGGGTCCATACTAATTTATCAAGGTGCTGAAACAATCTAAACGTCGGACAGGTCATGTCATGTATGTGTATATGAGATTAATATAACATAGGCAAGATTGTCTATATTCGTCTAATAGGTAACATACGGGTAGGCTCTTTTAACTTTTGTTAAGAGCGTATGAGTGTAGTATTAAGGTATACCAATATGCACATAATGTACACAGATTCGCATGGGAGACATTGATTATGTTTTACTTAGGTCCAGCTATATACCCTGCCCATGTACGTGTGTCTTTTGTAGATACATAATGACGGATATTTTCATGGTTATGGGTGATTTTGTTTCTTGTTTTCCTTTTGAATGGTTTAGTCTAATTTGGTATGGGTCACAATCAGTGTAGTTATATTATATTGCGATGCATTATGCATCATTATAATCCATCAGGTGAATTGTGGAGTCAGCCTAAAGGTTTTCATTTATACTTGTAAGTCCTGTGTATTTTAAACATAAGATTGCCTTTGTGTATGGAAAATATATGAAATGGAAATAACAACTCAACTGATTTGTCATAGCAAATTATTTTCATCGTCTAGATGTACCAGCACTGCCACTTGACCAGTCTGATTTATACAGAAGTGTTAAGATCATGTACAAACAGATATTTCGTTGTATTTTTCGTCAGGGTGGGTACATTCAGTGTAGCTATGATGGCTATGTTGTGATGAACATATATACCAATGGTTTGTCGCACACTATTTAATAGAATGGAGCTCGTCGCCATAAAACTATAGCCATCACCATCACCAGTCTACATAGAGAATCAGACATTTGCATTCTCCTCATACCCTAGAATATCAACCATATATTACACAGCAATGGCAGGACTTCTTTAATTCAGATGGTTCGGATCTGTATGATGGTGTTCAGTGCCGTGTGGGTCAGCACTTTGTAGACGTCGCATGGGGCAGTTCAGTCTAGAACCATGCAGTACTACATATCGCTGAGCCCTGTCACATTTGCTCACTTCTGTTGCTGTGAGATATGAGTTTCATGTATAATACTGCACTACATTTTAAGAAAATATTCAAACCTGCTGTCACCTGATTTGGTTTTAAACTGAATACTTTCCTAAACTTGAAATGCTGTATACAAATTTAATCATGTTAATTTCAACATGGTGACAGTGGTGGAGGTGTGAAAACATTCAGAATGTTAGGTTAAGCCTTCTGCGGTTTAAGAAATTTGACAGTTTATATAAGGAGACAGTGCAGTAATGTACCATTATCTTACGTCAAACAACACTTCTTTTGTGTATATAAGGCATCGAACATTATGTACCTCCCATGTAGTCATTACTCGTTTTAATATTTCGATTTAACCTTCGTTTTAAGATGTGGACAATCACATTTTACAATATTTAAGACGATTTATCAGCTTAAAAGTCTTTGGCAGACCTGCTTGTTCACATGTGTCTGCGCAAGTGTAAATTCTTTCCCTGTCTAAAACGATATTATGTTACCGGCAATACCCGAAAAGACAGTGTTATTCACTGCGCACGGAATTCATTGCAGAACATGCCCTAGTTAGCCAGCATTGTAGACTACCGGTAATGGTTTTATTTCCACATGTCACTTGAGCTATGAGATGGTCTGTTTGAACTAATCTATTGCTATAGATGGCAAATGAAATGGGGATAGAATTTGCGAAGTAGACTTGTAGAAAACTTTATACTTGAGGGTAACCTGAACCTTCTAAAAGATTGTTGTGAAGAAAAAAATTCTATATAAAGATTAGAATTCAGATCATTTTCGAAATTCATGGTTTGAGGGAAAAAAGAATGTTTTCGAGGGTTAATTCTAGTTGACACAGGCCGGAAAGTTGCCGTTTGTCGTAAGGCTTGGGAGGGAAAATTAAAGTTGACATGCTCTACTAGGTAAGGCGAGTCAACGACAGAGTGAACACATTTGTGTAAGAACTTCAAATCGGCAGCTCTGCGGTGATGGGATAGTGTTGACAGCTGAAAATGTTTACACATAGCATTGTATTTTTTAGAGGAATGAGCGTCATTAGTTTTAAAACAAAGATATTTGATTTTTCAATTATTTTTGAACGGGCTCTAACTTTTTTTGGGCAGGGGACCATATAATTGACCCATACTCCAAGTTGGGGCGAACTAAAGATCCGTGCAGGGATATAAGTGATTTGGTTTTTATAAAGCACGATCGCTTGAGAAAACCAAGCAATTTACAACCTTTTCTAACGGTATTGGTGACATGTACTCTAAAATTCAGATTACTGGTTAATGTTATTCCAAGATCTTTCACAGTCTCAACTCTTTCAAGTGCATGTCCGTCTATGCTATAATTGGATAGAATTTTGTTGGTCTTATTCGTGAATGATATGACACAACACTTGTCAACGTTTAACTTATGCTGCCAAATTGAAAACCAGTTTGTTAAACGTGCAAGGTCTTCCTGTGATAGCTCACATTCTTGCGTGGAACACACTTGTTTGTAAAGTTTACTGCCATCTACACAAGAAGACATGTCGTTTACAAATAAAATAAGCCGCGACCAACCAAAGACCCTTGTGGTACCCCGGATAAGATACCGCGAGATAGGAGCACAGCCATTTGAGCAGTGGGCCCAGGGTGCTTCAGTTTATATATCAGCATATCATGAAAGACACTGTCGAAAGCTTTAGGCTCAGTTGGCTAGCACACTAGCGCAGCGTAATGACCCAGGAGCCTCTCACCAACGCGGTCGCTGTGAGTTCAAGTCCAGCTCATGCTGGCTTCCTCTCCTGCCTTACGTGGGAAGGTCTGGCAGCAACCTGCGCATTGTCGTGGGTTTCTCCCGGGTTCTATCTGGTTTCCTCCCACCATCATCATATAAGTGAAATATTCTTGAGTAAGGCGTAAAACACCAATCAAAAAAAAAAATCGAAAGCTTTACATAGGTCTAGATACACAGTATCGGTCTGCAGATTTGCGTCAAAAGCCTTAGTGATACCATCAACATAAAATATGTCTTGATGGCATAATGATAAGAACGAAGGCCACATATGTAGAATACAGAGAATACAGAGCAAATACTTTCTATCTTTAGAAAAGCGAAATTACACGAATAAGCTGACTTCAAAAGTTAAACTCAAAAATGGAAACGAAATATTTAAAACATTTCGAGACTTTAGAAGAACATAAATTTATTACAAAAATGTATACATGAGCTGGAATGCAAATTATGAAATAGTAGATACTAAAACTGCATATTACACCACATGAACTTAGGTCAACTAGCAGTCTCTGAAACAAGAGTTTGGGGGACAAATAACTTATCACGAATAAACAAATTGCTTGAAAACCATGAAATATAACAGTTTTATAAGATGTTTTGTAAAGACATAGGACAATTTATGGTCTGAGCTGCAAACGAGGTTTTCAGAGATGAAGAAATGCCATGTACACAAAATCCAGGAATAATGGCGTGTCTTCCAAAGCCTAATAATCCGCGAGATGTTTTTTAAAAAATGGCAGCCAGTTATTTACTAGATGTTAATTACAAACTAATTAGTTCCTGTATCGCAAATAGATTAAAGTTAGCATTTGTTATGTGCACGACTGCCGTCAGTTTCTAAATATAGCTTGCCACTGTTTACATATGCTAAGTTCAGGGAGTGCTGTCTGCCTCTACCTTAGAATGTTCCAGAATACGCTCAGTTCGGTGCCTGTTTGTTTACATCAAGTGTTCAGGAATTTTCGTATTCTAGACAATTCCACCAGGCTACATAAGACCTATGAAAGCAGGTCAAACGGAGAGAACAGAGAACAGATAACGGAGAGAAAGGAGAATTATTGAGAGTTTGGATGCTTTCGCTGTGTATTACTTTAGTAGGCCATTTGTGCTGAATTTTGGTGTCTCTATAGCCTCTGGCTTTGTTATATCCTATCTCCACTGAGCACTTGTTCAGTCTGAACTTGTATGTTTAATTTGTGCTCTTGTATCCACTGTGCCTATTAGTACACGGACCCTGTCTGTGGAATTTTGTGTATATTTCGTCATACACTCAGTTATACTGTGGATTTTCCCTCTTGTGGATTTGCCTCTGAGCATTTATGCCTGTGTGGTATATATATTGTGGAATATATGCGTCCGTTTGGACTTGACACCATAAGTACTTTAGTATTTGTATAGATACTGCTATCCTTTCTTGTTAAACTTAAGTACTTTAGTATTTGTATAAGTCTTATTATATGTTCTTGTTAAGCTAATAAATTGTTGTAAAATAAAATCTGCTGGTTTTGGTTACTTTTTTGTGCGGCTAAACTGTCGTGTATTTCGAACAAGCCATCTCTTTATAATACAGACAGTTTGGGTCGTAACACATTACATAAGGTTATCCACGAGGACCAGAAATGTTTCATATCAGGTAGATGTATAGATGAAAATATTCGCCTATTCTACGATAGTATGTTTGAAACATTGAATAGTGAAATCCCAGTGATGCTTCTTTCCATTGACTTTGAAAAGGCATTCGAGGGTGCTTGACTGCTTAACATTAGCATGTATAAACATATAAACCCTGTATTAATGTGTGTACTATATTTTGATGATTGGTGTATCTTGGGTATGTTTTAAATATTCTAGTAAAGATATATACATGGGTGAAATACATGTCTTATAATTTAATGCATGTGTGTGGTAATGGCATGTACGGTTGGATGGGCCTTTAGTAAAGATATATATTTGGTTGAGGTGTATGTATGGTTAGGGTATGTTGTTGGTTGGGATATACGTCTAGTTGGGATATGTGATTTGTCTTGGTGTATGCCTGGTGAAGAGATCTTATTTTAGACGTTATGTCATTTTGTGGCTATTATTTATTTACTTATTTATTTATTTGTTTGATTGGTGTTTTCCGTCGTACTCAAGAATATTTCACCTATACGACGGCGGCCCAGCATTATGGTGGGAGGAAACTGGGCAGAGCCCGGGGGAAACCCAGGACCATCCACAAGTTGATGGCAGACCTTCCTACGTACTGTCGGAGAGAAAGCCAGCATGAGCTGGACTTGAACTCAAACCGATCGCACTGGTGTTCGCTAGCGCCCTAACCAACTGAGCCACGGAGGCCCCGTTGTGACTATTACAAATCGCTGGTACCTTGAGCTTATTCCCCATACTGTATTTGTTTCATATTGAGATTTTAAACTTGAAACGTCCTTTCATGGTTTACAAGTGGTATACGAATGTCGGATTTGGCGCCTGAACATAGTTAGTTAAAGTGCACTTTGAAACCGCATTTCTGGGTTGGATGGTCTTCGTATAAAGTGAGGAAGTAAAACCATAATTTCTAGGGTGCAAACATATTGTCAAATACACGCTTTATAAATAAGAGCCCGCAACTCTGCATGATATTCACGCCCCAGGAGATCGGCCTTTCACCAGTCACGTAGCACTCTCCAAGTCAAACACGGCTGGTTCTTCAGGGGGGTTTCCCTTCTACTTCCCTGCTGTCCAGTTTCGTTCACCCATCCGCCTGCCAGGGGCCCCAGGTCACAAATATCTTTAGGTACGTGAAATGTATCATGGAATATCAATCTGGGTTCGTTAGTTTAGTGTCAGTTCTGTCTGGAAGACAACTTATTTCTTAAAAGTTTGTAATAGCCGGACAAAGGTCATTGTGCCCATGACAAAAGATTTACCATGTATATATCAGCGCAAGATAAATTTAAACTTTTGGTACGTTTTTAGGAAAAGTGTAGCGTTCTCCACAAACCAGAAGCATGTTATTTGCATGTTGAAGTGAATTTTAAACAACACATTACTATTGTCTCCGTTAGAACAGTTACACTGTACCTTGTTTTTATTTCACATTTGATCTGATTATTAAACAAACATTATGAACACCGTCTAATTTCTGAGCAGAAATTTCATGTAAGCGAACTATGCCGTGACAGTATCATTGCTTGTCTTGTTAACACGGGCAGGCAGTTTGCTATAACCCTCCATTCTTGCGAGCACTCAGACCCGGCGCGTAAGAATTACGACAAGGGCTGGCACGGGACGACAGCTCGAATTAGCATGCACGCAAAGAATATATTGAACAGATTAAACTACTATCGGTGTAGACTACTCAACATCCATCATTTGAATTCGTAATGCATTATCTCGATTTACGCTAGCAGGAGAGATTGATGTGGATAGCATGGTGCGCAATGATATTTTCCAGTAGGCCTACAACTATATCGGACCGGTTCTGAGTGAATGACCTTTCCCCCAAGACACCTTGAAATCATTGTAAAACTAGATAAAACTAGGCCGCGAATGACAGGTACATGTATATCCAAATACTACAAGGAACATATTTAACATGACATTGTTGTTACAATCAAACCCATACGAGTAACCAGAAATCAAAGATACCTTTTTGAAAGATTACTTTGAGAGAGGAGTACAGCACAGAACTTTTTTCATGAAAGCAAACATTACATATGTACATACATGTATAAGATACAATAGGTCATCAGACAAACTAGTCTACATGCAGGAACGTTACCAATGTTGAAACAACATGTGTTATATTTTTTAAAAAGTTGTGATGAACAGTAATATATTTATGCAGTCGTTTCTTCATACACTTGTCGGTTAAACTTATAGTTCCCACACGTTGAATGTAACAAATATATCCCCCAAACACTTCGATATCGACTGCACGTTGTGTAAAATCGAATCAGTTTAAGGTCGAACGGAGGTCTAGAGATTTAATCATAGTTTGTGCATAGTTTCAGAAATACAAGAAAATTTTTTCCTGTCTACCTTATCAAAATTGCTGTGCAGTACATAAATTGACATCTGCTGGAGATATTTATTAATAACGTGTAAAAAATTGAGAACAAACCGTATCTCATTTTGACATATCTTTAAGTGTGTTACGTTTGGGTAATAAAATTAATAATGAATATTTTAAGGTCGAGTCATATTACAGTAACATCCTGCCACCATATTCACAAAATATGACACGTTTCAACATATCCTGGTGGTGTGCATGGGTGAGCGTAATTTTGCGATTCATGCAGGCCATGCTTATGTCACGTCAATGAAATGCGCCGAGCTAATACTTTATTCCATAAGATGAAACAGATACCAAACATTCCCATTTCTGTCAGGAAAACAGGAATAGATTAATATTCGACCTAAGACACAAACTGCTAAAACTGTATGGTATAATTTATGATGCCATTACTGGTTTACTGCTTGTACCATTAGAAGTTTAACACGTCTATACCATGTAATGAGTAAATAATGGGGACCTGAAAGGCGGAGGGCAAAACAACTTATCTCATCCCATGACCAGAGTTCACTCGTGGACGTAAATTTCAATCTTGTTTACATTTGCTCTAGGATTAAGGTTAACTCCGTGACCCGCTCCGGTGTTCGGCATCCAAGGAGGCGATCAGCTATCGGATGACCTTCCTGTTCACGTCAGAAAAATGTCATACAAGAACAATTGTATAGTTAAAATGAAACATTTAACATTTATGTTATTATGATTGCGTAATTTTTTTTGTGAGAAACAATGTCACATGTAGAGCTCGCAAAATGTCTACTCCTAATTAAGTACGCTGCGATGTATTAATATCAATCAGAGTTCTTTGATCAGAGGTCAGACGCAATGACCGACAGGCTCTATGTAAGTTTCAAGTCTGTAAATTAACATCCACAAAGGAAACTAATGTGAAAACCCATTTCTATTTATATATAGGCTCATCCAGAAATAACTTCAGGTCAGCTTTTTGATTTGGCCGGAATCGTTGGACACGGAGGCCATTTTCAGTTGGTTACCGACACAGCTTGTCTTGCCGTTGTGGTCACGTAAGTCACACAATACGACTTCCGAGCCGAGCGATCTCGATCGCGTTCTTCTCCAGTGAGCTTGTTGATATCGAACCAATAATGTAAAAACAGTTGATATAGTACATTATTATTTCTAAGCAGTTTGAGACGCGATTAATTTAGTAAGTGTTCTTGATGGGTGTCCATGCAGTAGTTTATGATGAATGTGTATGTTACATGGCCAGTTTACCCCGCCCATTGTAGCCGACTCCTGGGTAATCCTGTCCATATACTTAGCCGGTCTGTCAATCTTGCCTCGTTTCCGTACTGATGTTTTGTCGTGTAACTGCATTCCGGACACTTTTCTGTAAGGTTTATGCATTTCAATAGAGGATCAATCCGTCAAAATAGTTTCCAGGTTCTGGCCTTCGTTCTAACTAGGTTCGAGAAATTTTAGCACCCATGGGTCCATACTAATTTATCAAGGTGCTGAAACAATCTAAACGTCGGACAGGTCATGTCATGTATGTGTATATGAGATTAATCTAACATAGGCAAGATTGTCTGTATTCGTGTAATAGGTAACATACGGGTAGGCTCTATTAACTTTTGTCAACAGCGTATGAGTGTGGTATTCAGGTATACCAATATGCACATAATGCACACCTATTCGCATGGGAGACATTGATTATATTTTACTTAGGTTCAGTTATATACCCTGCCCATGTACGTGTGTCTTTTGTAGATACATAATGACGAATATTTTCATGGTTATGGGTGATTTTGTTTCTTGTTTTCCTTTTGAATGGTTTAGTCTAATTTGGTATGGGTCACAATCAGTGTAGTTATAGTAGATTGGGATGCATTATGCATCATTATAATCCATCAGGTGAATTGTGGAGTCAGCGAAAGGTTTTCATTTATACTTGTAAGTTCTGTGTATTTTAAATATAAGATTGCCTGTGTGTATGGAAAATATATGAAATGGAAATAACAACTCAACTGATTTGTCGTAGCAAATTATTTTCATCGTCTAGATGTACCAGCCACTGGACCAGTCTGATTTATACAGAAGTGTTAAGAACATGTACAAACAGATATTTCGTTGTATTTTTCGTCAGGGTGGGTACATTTAGTGTAGCTATGATGGATATGTTGTGATGAACATAAATACCAATGGCTTGGCGCACACCATTTAATAGAATGGAGCTCGTCGCCATAAAACTACAGCTATCACCATCACCAGTCTACACAGAGATTCAGACATTTACATTCTCCTCATGCCCTAGAATATCAACCATATATTACACAGCAATGGCAGGACATCTTTAATTCAGATGGTTCGGATCTGTATGGTGGTGTTCAGTGCCGTGTGGGCTGTTTCATGTCAGCACTTTGTAGACGCTGCATGGTGCAGTGCTGTCTAGAACCATGCAGTACTATATATCACTGAGCCGTGTCACATTTGCTCACTTCTGTTGCTGTGAGATAAGAGTTTCATGTATAATACTGCACTACATTTTAAGAAAATATTCCAACCTGCTGTCACCTGATTTGATTTTAAACTGAATACTTTCCTAAACTTGAAATGCTGTATAAAAATTTAATCATGTTGATTTCAACATGGTGACAGTGGTGGAGGTGTGAAAACATTCAGAATGTTAGGTTAAGCCTTCTGCGGTTTAAGAAATTTGACAGTTTATATAAGGAGACAGTGCAGTAATGTACCATTATCTTACGTCAAACAACACTTCTTTTGTGTATATAAGGCATCGAACATTATGTACCTCCCATGTAGTCATTACTCGTTTTAATATTTCGATTTAACCTTCGTTTTAAGATGTGGACAATCACATTTTACAATATTTAAGACGATTTATCAGCTTAAAAGTCTTTGGCAAACATGCTTGCCCGCCGAGTTAAAATTGTACCTAGCCTATAAACCGTCTTTTGGTTGACAGAGCCGTTCACATGTGTCTGCGCAAGCGTAAATTCTTTCCCTATCCAAAACGATATTATGTTACCGGCAATACCCGAGAAGACAGTGTTATTCACTGCGCACGGAATTCATTGCAGAACATACCCTAATTAGCCAGCATTGTAGATTACCGGTAATGGTTTTATTTCCACATGTCACTTGAGCTATGAGATGGACTGTTTGAACTAATCTGTTGCTATAGATGGCGAATGGAATGGAGATAGAATTTGTGAAGTAGACTAGTAGACAACTTTATACTTAAGTATAACTTGAACCGGTTCGAATGGATATCTTACCATATCTGTAAGTTACAAACCAAATGACTTCATCTTTATATGTAGGTGGAAAACTGTTTCAAGGAAGGTCACCTATTTAGCCAGATCATCTGTTTTCTTGGTAGTGAAGGCCGCTGCTTAAGAATTCATCTTCAAGTGAATTACTTATCATTCATTTAACCAGATTCAAAAGACTATAATATTTGTAATCATGCCCGATTTCTTTACGCCGGGTTAAAATTGTACCCAGCCTATAAACCGCCTTTTGGTTGGCCGAGTCGTTCACATGTGTCTATGCGAGTGTGAATTCTTTGCTTACCTAAAACGACATCATGTTACGCAATAGCGAAGAAGGAAATTGAAGGAGGGACCGAGTTGGCCAGCATTGTAGGCTACCGGTAATGGTTTTCCGCTCAACTGCCTGTTCGCCTGTAGCAGGTGTATATTTACCATTTGCGAGATAAATTCAAGACCCTGCATTCAATAAGACAAGGCTTATTCAATCTACTATGGTTCAAACATTATCGGTATATCATCTTGCATCTCTGGGCGTAATCTTTATATCTCCCGCCGTACACTCCGCATGCGGGTAGTTATTACGCAATGGGACGCTCTGCCTGGTCATAATTTCAATTATCTTCCCGCACCAGCCCAGGCCGTAATGCTTACGTGCTGGGTCTGAGAGACTGCCGGCAGAGTGGGGTTGTAGCAAACCCCATGTCCGGGTTAACAAGAAAAGCAGTGATTCAGTAGCCTTAAACGTCGTTTAGATTTCCGCATAGAAAGGCGACTGTGTTTATGATGTAAACGGTATTTGCCCCAAAACAAATTTTAATTCCAGACATAATGATACGAATTGGCTTTACAACGGTCAAAAGAAGATAAAATTCAGTCACGAAGGAGTTAGCAATTAAGGTTTTAAATTTTTTTAAACGGTGCTAAAGTGTGTAACATTACCCATTCCATTATAATAATATGTCATTTAATGATATCCTTGAATTATCTAGGGGACTCCGTTGCTCAGTTGGTTAGCGCACCAGCGCAGCGTAATGACCCAGGAGTCTCTCACCAATGCGGTCGCTCTGAAGTCCAGCTCATGCTGGCTTCCTCTCCTGCCGTACGTGGGAAGGTCTTTCAGCAACCTGTGTATGGTATGGGTTTCCCTCGGGCTCTACCCGGTTTCCTCCCACCATAATGCTGGCCGCCTTATATAGTGAAATATTCTTAAGCACGACGTAAAAAACCAATCAGATAAATAAATAAATAAATAAATTGAATTATCTAGTCCTTGATGATGTACCACTGGATAAGAAAAAATGTTTTTAAAACAGGTGGTGCTGTTCTGGAAATCTGTACATTGTCTAGGGTAAATTCGTCCTTAATTGCCTTTGGCATGCTGTAGGAAAGGAACGAGAAAGATTCTTTGCCCTGATCGAAGGTCAGAACTGATAGTTGTCCTTTTACAGTGACTCAGAGATTAAAAAGGGCAGGGTGAGTTTTCACGTAGAAGAGGTATTTGCTGGGATCGGGTAATTTGCAAGTCGTGACACGTTTGATGTACGTGGAATACCAGTCTGACAGTTCACGTATTCCTTGCATCGCGAGACTTAACAAAAGAAATATAATGCCCATCTGATGAATTCGTAATGGATCATGTGTTCGTTTCACCCAGAAATACAGGAACCGTCCACTATAAAAAAGATGGCCCCGTTCTTTGCACCAGTGTTTTGGAGCAAATCTCTTCGTACGCACCTGGATCGACCTGTTGCTCAGAGATTCCAGCAAGTCTACAGCAATTTCTACATCCAAAATGAGACATCGCTGGATTTTGTCGCACCTGGTATTGATTTCACTGCTTGTGAGTCCTTACCTGGGAATGCTGACTTTGCCTGAAAGCTTCAAAGACGCAAACGCGGAGAAAGGTAAGTTGGCAAAATGTTACATTTATTCAACCGTTGCTACGTGTGTCTCATGAGTGAAAATCTGTGCTGTATTTTTGTGTTCACTGACACCTACAGTACTAGTGTTAAATTTTTCTTTACTCCATGCTTAAAAATCAAGGAGATGGAATGCTACCGATAGTACGATGTTGTGTTTGTCTTTAATTGTTTGATTTGGGTTTAACGCCGTATTTAAGAATTTTTCACTCATAGGACCGGGTGGATTTATATCCGTGTGTGGTCGAAACAGACAGTCGTATACCACGGTTATTAAATCCCAATTTAATAATTCCATAAAAACTGTCAAAAAATTATATGTAAATAAGCATACAAAGTAAAAAATTAGGACGGATTTATTTAAGGAGACGTAAACAAGATGTTTCATTGATAAGGGAAGGAATTTTCTGTGCGAAGGAAAAGGGAGTACTCGGAGTAAACTACCCTTCTTCTCCAGGTTCCTCGTAAACAGTCTTATGTATAACCCAGCCGCGCTAGCGCAGCGTCATGACCCAGGAGCATCTCAACAATGCGGTCGCTGTGAGTTCAAGTCCAGCTTATGCTGGCTTCCTCTCCGGCCGTAAGTGGGAAGGTTTGGCAATAGCATGCGGATTGTTGTGGGTTTCCCCCGGGCTCCGCCCAGTTTCCACCCACAATAATGCTGGCCGCGATTGTATAAGTGAAATATTCTTTAGTGCGGCGTAAAACACCAATCAAATAAATAAATAAATAAAATCCAGCCCGTTCAGCGAGAGCTAAAATCCAGTCATTGGTCCGGCGTCAGTCATCGAGAATCAAGAGAATGTACAAATTTCCAGAATCCCAGGACCGGTATTTATGAAACGTCTTAAGACTTAAGTCAAATATTTAAACACAACTACAAATAAAAATGCTTTGTTTTAGCAAGTTGCACACTGATTCTTTACTGCAAAACAATGTGCTAACCAGAATTTCAGCTCTTTTCTGTTCTGAGTTTGGCTTTTTATGGACTTGCAATGTATGACTTAAATTTTAAGTTGCTTGATAAATACGGGCCCAGTTTCAGTTTATTTTGTTCCTTTTACTTCTTTGTTGACTAACACTACTTTCAAGAATTATTGACTTACAAAATTGCATTCAGTTTTATGGGTGGAGGAAACTGGTGTGCAAAATGTAAACCACCGACCCTTGGAAACATACTGGCGAACTTTGTCACGTGCAAAGTACACAAAAAGACCTTCAACGCAGGTTACACTCCTACAAATTCCGTGTCCAAAGGTGGGTTTGAAACCCGCACGTGATGTGTCCAAGAACAACAAGCAACATTATCCACTATAGTCCACGGCCAACTCCCATTTTCATGAACAAAGTTATTTACACAATCTTTTAAAGTAATAGATATGTAGCTTTAACGCAAGGCAAGTACATAGAAGTATAACCAAGTGATGTCGAAAATAAATAAACATTCGATATCCAATTTGTCAATTCCACCATGCTTTCTCAGTGAAAATGTTTATGTTTGTGTTATATTCGTTATAAATAATATCTATGAAACAAAACAATGAAACAATGATTCTGTATTGTAATTGATATTATGTTTGACAAAACTTAAGAAACTTTGAATGGAGGCGCTGCATTCACCGGTGTGAAATGATAGTTATGACGTCACCCTGTTGTTGAAGGAAAGTTTTTCGACATGTAGCAATCTGCAGATATCGTATGGTATGTTTGACAAAATTTAGGAAACTTTGAATAGAGGCGCTGCATTCACCAGTGTGAAACGATGGTTATGACGTCATTCTGTTATTTAAGTAAGGTTTGTTTCTACGCGTAGCAATCTACAGGTACCATATGGAATGTTTGGCAAAATTTAAGAAAATTTGAACGGAGGCGCTGCATTCACCAGTGTGAAACGGTAGTTATGACATTACTGTGTTGTTTGTTTTCTACATTTAGGAATCTACAGACACCATATGCTCTGAAATAAATGCACCCATTGTGCTACACTATATGATATTTATTCACAAATGACACATATGTTTATATGTGCGAGAATACTGATGGTCTGCGGCCGTCGTTTAGACATAGAAAGCACATGTAACAGTGCATCGTAACTGATTTACGAATGTAGCGGCGCTAATACTTTCTCACGTGTATAAGCATCAGAGTTGCCCGGTTAGAACGTCCAAAACATGGTACATTCATACTCCTGTTTCTGCGTGACACCTTACGAGGATAGGCCAACAAAGTCATGTATGTACAGGATGACATTTGAGTAGTCATGCCCTTACGGGTGTGGGCAATTTGTCATCAAAATCAAATAACTGCGCGTCAATCTTGAGAGATAAATTCACTGAAGTTGTTTGACAATACTAAACGATAAGGATAATATAACACCAGTCACGTCTGTTTTACCCCACACCCCAACCCTCACAACCACAGGCGAAGATAATAGAGGAATTCCTCGCACTAGCCAGATAACATCCTGTCATATCTAGTAAATAACTTTATGAAGTAGTAAGGTGCTGAGCGGAGCTCGGTGAGTAACGATAAATGCATGCCAAATAACAGTACAGGAACAATACATGCAACGTCAGAAGTATGTATTTATGTATGCATGGCTTTTTAACGTCGTACATTTCCCAGTCAGGTGACAATGAGTCACTAGGTACATGTAGATATTATCTGTCTTCTTGTGACAGGGCAAGTCCATGCCGTCAAAGTGCTGCCGTCACTGAAGTATCATGCAGAAGACACCAGACATGACACCCCACCCATTCACATTATACTGACACAGGGCCAAATAGCCAAAATTATCATTTTTCAAGCCACCATAGCGGTCACAACGTCAGAAGTAATATGTCAACTGTGTGATATTAAAACTGCTTAATGTTTATATATCCCTTAGTCCTGGATTAAGCGCAACTGGATACAATATAGTGAAAGACGTTCAACAAAGAGTAAAACCAGAGCAGCTACGACAGTGTGATAACTAGCAAATGGGCACACGTAACCGGTGAAATACGGCCTCTTGTCAGTTTACTTACCAAGCCTAGCTGGGGGCCTCCGTGGCACAATTGGTTAGCGCGCTAGCGCAGCGTAATGACCCAGAAGCCTCTCACCAATGTGGTCGTTGTGAGTTCAAGTCCAGCTCATGCACACACTATAATGAATGCTTACTTTTAACATGTTCAAGGTGTGTTTATGTTTCAGCTACACGTGTATGTTTCATAAATATGGTGATTTATTTTAAAAAGACATGCATTATTTTATAAATACATGCAGTATTTCATAAGTAGTTTATAGCATAAATGCAATAATTTATGTAGTAAATTGAATGGATGTATTGCTTACACGGAGTGATTTAAAGTTTTCAATGTATATTATCAACATTTTAAAGCGGTCTTATAATCAGTTGTTGCATAAACATGTATAAGTGTTAAACACCTTGCAATTAAACATTAAGCACGTTTATTATCTGTTGCAAAGAGATGTTTAAATGTTAAACATTTGTTTTTTCAGTGTATACGTTAGAATATTAACAAAGTGTGTGTGATAAGCTATATTAAGCCATATATACTAAGAAATCAGGGTATACTTACAGTTTATCTATAGGAAGATTTTGCGAAGAGCCAAAACTGTAGAAAGTACATTGCAATGAGCAGATCTGCATTTACAGTAAAGTTTTATGGCACTTTCACTTTTTGACGAACGTCAAATAAGATCACGCAATATTGATATGACGGTTGTGTTTCTCCAGAATGGCACGTCGTCGGAGAACGCCAACCCTCCCATTCATTGAAACGGAACACCATTGCCAAATACACGCTCGGGGAAAAGGTTTCATGTTTTATGCTGTAATCTTTTGTATTGTATTAAGTACTTTGTCAACGGCGGGTCAAAGCCATGCAATGCGTCACGACATTCTACACTCAGTCAATAAGCGGATTTTTCTGTATTTGTCTCTCAACTTCCTTGTCGCTTGAAAAGACGTTTTCAGCGTTGTCCCTGAATGTAAACCCTTTGCATGACATCGAATTTGCCCTACTGGCAAGAGTAGTCTCTGACCCGACCTGATCCTGAAAAGTTCTATTGGATCATTGACGTTCTGGTTATCAGGTTTTTCTTTCTTTTTTTGTTTGATTGCTTATACTAGAACGGTGTCTTCTTGTTCCACACCTGTCCCAAACCTGACCCAATGTCCACACTCACATGGAAGCGCCTTTCGTTGGCCTCCCTTCTATAACACAGTCACTCAGATTTCCTTCATCAAATAAACCTAACTGCCAACGCCCAAGGAAAAATACCTTGAAGGTCGGATTAGAAAAATTAAATACATCAGGTCTTATTTTCTTCTCCAAAATACAGGAATAGTATCATGTCTATGTCGGGAACCGGGAACTTCGTTACTGTTTATTTATATGGTAATGTTTGTGGGTGGTTGTGTGAGGTTGTGGGTGGTTGTGTGAAGCTCTGCGTGACTGTGTGATGCTGTGCGTGGCTGTGTGGCTGTGCGTGGTTGTGAGGCTGTGTGTGGCTTGTCAGCTGAATTGGTATTGTTATACCAGATGCTTGAATGTGGTTCTATGCCGGGTTAAATTCATGTCGCGTTAAATTTCGGGCACTGACATTGCGCTTTACTCGATGTAAGAATATTGTATAACTTGCACGATTATTCCTGTTTACGTTGAATTAAGTGATACGTTAGCTTGCGTAAATGATAATTGTATTCAGACAGATTCATCGTCTCAATATTGCAACTATGTAGTCAATAGTAGTGCGCTAAATTACAAGGCTATTTCATAGGTTCGTTCTCTGGTCATGTGGTTTATATAAGGCTGCGGTAAGCCGTTTGATGACACTGCAGCCCCGTCGATGTTCTTTGGATGGTATCTGTGACCGTCGGATACGTTTAGGGCGGACCATCGTCGTGTGCTGTATTTGGTGTACTGATTTTGGCAGACAGAGGACAATGGAGCTTTGGAGTTACTGTGTACTTAAAGCTGTAATGAGGGTGGGCTTTGGGTATGCTAAATTCTAATTTACGACAACAAACTGTGTTTAGTCACGGTTGCTGTTGTGAACAATAATGTCGTTACACGAGATATTATTCTTGTAATCCGTAACGATAACTATAGTGTGATATTGCTTTCTTCTTGATTTGCATCTTCATCCAATCTGGTTGACCATTATAATCCACTTTTGTTCATTTGTAGTACTTACCTAATCGATTATCTCGTGGATTCTGTTTTGGAGTATACGTATATTCTGTTGTGTTGACTGTTAGTTTATATGTTGAAGGGGTTTCCCTTTGTGTCGTACATTTGTGGAATAAATCTGCATTCTTATCCCGTCTTCTTCTCCTTAATTGGGGGCCCATGTGTCTGCGTTCTCCGACATCTAGTAGAGTGATGCGTGTAGTTTCTATTAGGCAATACACGGTCACATGATGTCAGACAAAACATGATGTCCAACGATGACGCCCTCCAGAAAAGCAACGCCACGCTCATTAGGTAATACACGACGCAATAGCCAGCGACCTTGAGCAGACAGGCAAGAATCATGTTGCGTTTATTCTACTGCAGTTATCGCCCTCTTTCTGCTCTGTCTGCTTGTTTGTAAGGTAAACAAGAAGACCCGTTCAGCGATTTAATGCACGAAGTAATCTATTCGTACCTAATAAAGACGTACAACATAGACAGAAAACCAAGAGCAGCGACGACAGTGTAATAGCTGGTAAATGGCCACACGTAACCAGTGAAATCTCGTCAATTTACATTAGTTACATGGCTCAACTGATTCATTTAACGATGTAACGACATACCAAGAAGTACTGAACCTCACTGACTCGTGTGTTTCAGCGAAAGAGCCAACAGATCTGTGCTAATCAACTGCACAATTTAGGTACCAAACGATGTTTCTTTTCTCTAACCTATTTAAAACTGGCTCCTTACACACTGCAGGTTAAGAGAACAAATCGCACGGGTCATACTCTATTCGGTCAGATATACCCAACGATTTCGGGGCAAGAGTCGCCTTCACCTGGTCGAGTTGATTGAAATGCCTTTCCCGGTTCTCCCTCTTTCGTCATGTGATCTGTTTATTCTGGTGGGAAATGTCGTGGGCTGTCTGGATATACATAACGTTATCGTGTTACTTGACAAGGAGTCCGTTATTGCGCGTGATTTCGAGTCTTAGCAAAGTGAAACTAAACGGACGTAAAAACACATTCGTTAAAAAAATGAAGAGATTTACTATCTCAGTTGATCGGAACATGAAACTGAGGGCACCGGAAACTGCAACCTGTGCTTTTTCTGTTTATCTAAGCGCAAACCTGTCAGGCCTGGGTAATAATAAAGACTCTATGATGGGAAGTATATAGGGTCTAACGGCCAGTTGATCATGATTCATCCCGATGGTGAGAAAAACTGACCTGCTTGATACGGTAATATATTAAGTGTGTTGTCACTTTCACCAAATGGCCGTTTTCCGCCCACCATAATGCTGGCTGCTGTCGAGTAAATGAAATATATACAAATCAAATAGACTATTTGTTAAATGCACAAAATACTTGTAGACGCTATGCAAGGGTTCCCCGGAAACTGAGATACATAAAAGAGCGAGGATATTTATGCGGTTTGTGGGTTTCACAACCGTGTACACAATGAGCCTTTCACTGTAGTGTTATATTTAATATAAACGAAGATATTTTTGAAATGGAGTTTGTGCTTGTCTGACTTCAGGAAACGCTTGAATAATTGATTCTGGATCATAAACCACAGGGTAATATGCAAATTTCAGGAGTTTTTGAGGCGGGAAAGGTCCATGTCTGCCCTATAAAAATGAGGTATATTCTGTAATACTTGTATTGGCAGTCCATATCACTTTACTTCATAACTGTGTCTAATTTTGTTTAACTCGGGGCTAGGGGATGTGTAGTAATCGTGTTAAATCAAATCGCCAAGTTGAATATATGAACTGATGTTATTCATTCGCCTATAATATTCCTTACGTCTCTCCAACACCACTGAAGACTGCTTCCCAGTGCACGATTCCGTCCAATTTCGTACAGATATACTTTTTTTAGCTCTTCTTAGTCTTTTTTTGGGAATTGGCGTTGCAACTATTGACACGGAACGTTCATTTAGATTGATGGCTGGTATATGAATGTCTGTTTCGACGAATAATTGGGATCCTAGGTTTTAAGACAGCTTGGTGGTTTTAATCAGCTTTAATCAATATACCTACCTGCATTTTCGCCTTTACTACCTTAAGTTTCATGCTAATACTGAATGTGATTGCAGTAGAGATTTTGAGTAATTCTATATCAGTGACGTCTAATAGTGTCACGTATTTTTACTGAAGTCATGCTGCTAGGGTTTACATACGCTTTTATTTAAGCGTGTACATGGACTTTTAGAATAAAACCATAAGTGAGGTTAATTAATAAGAGTCCATATTTCGCCTGTTTCTTGTGACTACGGCCAATTATTACACTGTTGTTGCTGGTCTAGTTTTACTCTTCATGCTGTATTTTTTTTGTTCGTAAATAAACTAATGGTTTTTCTTTACAGTGTTTGGATCATTGAAGATTGTCAGTGCATATAGCAATGACGGACGGAACAAACGCGACATCTCTGACAGCTTCCCTGAACACATATCGTGTGAGCTGAGGGTTTCAGGAGAAACAATGGGACTTGATCTACACCGTAACAGAAATGTTGACGGCAAGAAGCCAGTTTATGTCATGCGAAATGGAAAGATAGTGCTTGAAACAATAAGCACCTTAAAGGTAATATTCATTTTATTGATTTTTTACCTTAGTGGCACTAACCTTGATCTACTGCTGGGCATTGGTACGCACTTGTATCAATAAACAAATGTAGCTAGCAGATCTTGAATTTTGGGATTGTTGTGATTCATTCGGAATGGCGGTTGCCTTTTGTTTTGTTTAAGGACATTTTCCCTTATTTATTTCTGGCGATCATATGATAATCTCAAGGTTGCAATTTCAGACGAAGCATCCGTTGATTCAGACGTTGCTTTGAGTCAGATGGTTTGTCAAGAACCTTGCTAAGTCAGGTGGTTTGTCTAGAACCTTGCTAAGTCAGGTGGTCCAGGGTCTGCCCGGTTTCTTCTAGCAATAAACCTCACCGTCGACTTGTCTACGTGGCAAAATGAAGCCGATCATCAAATACAGGATTCTGGTGTTTGGGTAATTAATGGGTGAATTATGAATTACCTGTAGACTCTACACATCCACCTTATAATAATTATACTATTTAATATACTAAATAATACAGCTAAAAAATAAAGCTTGTCCAACGAAAGTTTAACTTTTCTCATTAGGATGTGGAGTACTTCCAGGACACAGAGAGTGGCGCTGCCTTAGCCGTTATATGCGAGACTAAGGCTGACGGAACATGTGAATACCGTGTGGTAAGTGCCATCTTAGTACGTATGCCATTGCATGTAGAGCACTTGAACACGTCTCAAGAACGATCCAAAAATAATACAGTATTATAATACATACAGTATTGCTAAATATTTTAGCAATTTAGTCTGCATTCAAAAAAACCCAGAAAAGAAAACAGGGTGGTCAAAGCAATATTTTGAAGTATTGACCATTTTCTATATGTAGGTACCATATGTACAGAACAATAAAGTTCAGTACAAGACCTTTTTGCTGTCGACAGAATTACTTCTCCTCTCTTGAAAGTGGCGAATTGTAGTAACCAGGTAAAATTGACATCGTTACCTCTCTTCGCTAAGTAATTTTCACCATTACACTCTAAGAAAAAATGGTGGAAATTTTTCAGTAAATTTTACTACCAGTGTGGGTTTTAGGAGTATTTTTTTGGTAGATCTACTGCTCCATTCTGACTCTAAGTTTGCAGCCTATTGTGTATAAGTCAAATTATGTCAAATCCACCGAAACCCTCTCACGTCAGCTTCTAAAAGTTTACACACTCAAAAGACATTACGTCCTAAATATACAGACCAAATTTCAATTTCATCCTTAAGATTTCTGTTCATGGGACCAAAATCTAAATAGCCTCAAATACGCATGTTCCTTGTCCGCCGCAGAAAAAAACCCATCTTGATTCAGCAAAACTTGTGCCTATCTGGCAGAAGGGTTTCTCAGACACTAGAGCCAGACAATTTTTCCAGACAACACTTGATTGACGCGTGTCACAAATGTTCAGAGCGCCCCCTACTCATGACAACTGACTGGTGATGCAATGTCGGTCACCGGAACGTGCGTTTTTGAGGCTGCGACCTCAGAGGCCCTCTACCAGCTTCCATATACAAACACAATTATGTTTCTGCAGGCCATCTTTTATTTATTCGATGTTCAAATTGGTCTGAGCCCGTGATCAGCACTAAAGCCTGTACCATACCTTGAAAACGCAATCTCGTATAGCTACAATATAGTTACCAAAACCACTTTGGGATACCATTAATCCTACTTGAACCTCTCTACGTGACACATGCTCGCCGGAGAACTGTCACTTTTTTCTCATTTGTGAACATGGATGAAGTTGAGTCTCCAGACGGCATTGTTGTTACCATGAAAAGCGTTCGTGGAATTCGTCAAAATGAATAAATGTATTCATCATCGCTATTTCAAAGGCTAGGCATTTATAAGATTTCAGTGTCTGTGCTGCGCTCTCTGACAAAAAGTAACCTAACCAGGGGGCTTTCTGACGTCATGGGGAGTAAAATGTATCAACTGTTCGAAGATATGTTTTGTGGAAAGGCTCTTAGCGGAGATGTTCTTTAACTGAATACTACAAATAATATTTGTATTTACAATATTATCACATTTAACAGACCTAGTTTACACTGCATGTATACGAGGAAATCCCTCTATACATATACACCGAACTGTGTCATACACACTTCTCTTTTACATACACATTGCATGTACACCACGAAATCTCTCTATACATATACATCAAACTGTGTCATACACACTTCTCTTTACATACACATTGCATGTACATCACGCAATCTCTCTATACATATACATCAAACTGTGTCATACACACTTCTCTTTACATACACATTGCATGTACATCACGCAATCTCTCTATACATATACATCAAACTGTGTCATTCACACTTCTCTTTACATACACATTGCATGTACATCACGCAATCTCTCTATACATATACACCAAACTGTGTCATACACACTTCTCTTTTACATACACATTGCATGTACACCACGAAATCTCTCTATACATATACATCAAACTGTGTCATACACACTTCTCTTTACATACACATTGCATGTACATCACGCAATCTCTCTATACATATACACCAAACTGTGTCATACACACTTCTCTTTTACATACACATTGCATGTACACCACGAAATCTCTCTATACATATACACCAAACTGTGTCATACACACTTCTCTTTTACATACACGTTGCATGTACACCACGAAATCTCTCTATACATATACACCAAACTGTGTCATACACACTTCTCTTTTACATACACATTGCATGTACACCACGAAATCTCTCTATACATATACACCAAACTGTGTCATACACACTTCTCTTTTACATACACATTGCATGTACACCACGAAATCTCTCTATACATATACACCAAACTGTGTCATACACACTTCTCTTTTACATACACATTGCATGTACACCACGAAATCTCTCTATACATATACACCAAACTGTGTCATACACACTTCTCTTTTACATACACATTGCATGTACACCACGAAATCTCTCTATACATATACACCAGACTGTGTCATACACACTTCTCTTTTACATACACATTGCATGTACACCACGAAATCTCTCTATACATATACATCAAACTGTGTCATACACACTTCTCTTTTACATACACATTGCATGTACATCACGAAATCTCTCTATACATATACACCAAACTGTGTCATACACACTTCTCCCTACTGATATTTTTCGATTTAAACATCTGACCGTTTGTTTTTGCTTCAAACAAAGGTGCAGTTTCTGATTTACACTTTACCGCCAAATTTCTCGCTTTTCAGCATGGTCTGAAGTACTGAATTATGGGCTAACTCGTTTGAATGTCCAAAATTCCTTATTTTAGGACTTTTCACTAAGTTTCTTAAACGACGCATCTCGACACACATTAAGACCAATTTCCAAAATAATAAACCAAATTTATTACAGTTGGATTCATTCTAAAACTTTTATGACAAGAGCAAATTTATCAAATAAGAAAATACCAGAAAAGGCAAAATTGTTATACATCATTGCAGTTTATTGTGATGTTTAACTATTTGTGCTATTACTTCTAATAGGAAGGAATCGTGACCATGGGAGGAGACAGGTATCTTGTTTATCCAACTGAAGAACAACAGGAGCAGCACCCAGGAGTGTCATACGCGGAGGGTGAATCGCCATATGTGGTGGAAAAACTGAACTCAACTGTGACGAACTTCAGTGATTATATAGTTTCGGGTACGTTTACTAAGTGTGATGTATCTGTTGCTTTTAGCTCTTTGTTAAACGTCAAAAGTGTCTGTTTGATAAAGACAATGCCGTTATCACGACGGTATCTCATTGTAACTGGCCGGGCCTACTGTTCACATTTTATAGCGCTGCCTCACTGGAACACCATGCCAAAGACGAAGGCGCCAGGACCCATTTTGTCACAATGAACTAACACCGGACCGACCAGTCTTTGGTCCGTTCGTCTTATAATGATTGAATGAATGGCTATGATTTATATGGCTAATTTTTCAGTCATATCTGAATGGGTAATGCACGAATATTCCACAAAAAAACTAACTTCAATTTTGGCTAAAATATTGGCTAAATGATTTCGAAGGATGACATGCATTGTTAGTAGAATTATTAGAATCTGTGAAAGAGTATATTCCAAATAACGATAATGATTGATAACTATAACTGACTTTAGTATCTATCTATCTATCTATCTATCTATCTATCTATCTATCTATCTATATATATATATATATATATATATATATATATATATATATATATATATATATATATATATATATATATATATAATATTTTTATTTTTTTTATTGTCTGAATAAAGCGCCAATTGACGAATGGATGGTATTATATGCTGCATGGACAATATCACCAAATTCAGAATGCTAAAGACTAGTGATGTGCAAACAAAATGTTTTGTTCTATTAATTTTAAATATGGATGAAATTTGAGTGCGGTTTAGTAGTGTGCTGCCTTCTTCTGCAGCTGAATCAGCTATTTCAATATTACTGAACTTGAGATAAAAGTCGGCGTGCGTTCATATCGTTCTGCTCTGTAATCCCTCTTTAATGAAGACATTTTGTTTCATTATATATGTTTTTGGTGTTTACAATTTCTAAACTTAACTGTGTTTTTTTTCAGACTTTGTTCCCCAGACTGTGCCCGAAAGATTCGGCCGTGTCCGAAGAAAGACGAAAAAAGTCAACTACAATGTGGAGTTAATGATGGTCACCGACACTTCCGTGTACAAGTTGTAAGTTAACCGAAGTGTATCCTGGAAAAAGTTAAACAAGGTGTACAATTGGAAAGTTAAAAGAAATGTCCCACATGAAAGATAACCAAAGTGTACTGATGTTAAAGTTAACCACAAATACTTGGAGAGGTTAACCAAAGTGTACAATGGGAAAGAAGTTAAACAATTCGAGAGATAATGAGGTGTATTACAGCGAAACTAACTAGGAAATGTCTAGAGTATGGTATAAGTTTAATTTTTAGTAGTAGAGTTAGTATTAGTTTTAGAGTTAATTGTAGATAATAGATTTTAAGATTAGAGTAGTCCCATCGCAAGTAAGCCTAAATAGCCCATAGCCCAGGTGAATGCTATCGGAAATATATGGCGAAAAGTAAACGTAAAACATAAAATATTGTACAATGGGAAAAATGACGAACGTGCACCTGGTACTATAGAAAATTGTCGAGGATGTCGATATAGCCTGAATAAAATAAAAATAGAACAAGAGAAAAGTGGCACCCATCAATTGCCATCCCTTTTGGCACTTGTGCGCTGCAAAAAATCCTGATCTTTTTCCAGCTGGTTTGACAAAACGGCAGCATCCACCACAACTGAGCGGAGAGCCCTGACCCTGTCCAGGATAAGACAGTACTACGCTTTCGTTGCTAATGCCGTAAGTCCGACACTTTTCACTTCTTGGACGTAGTAAAAGCGCGAGAACCCAAGCTTTGGTAGCTATTGTTGGTTGTCTGCATAGATAAGAATGCATTTATACAACTATAGTCAGCCATTTCAGTATACACAAATTGAGGTGAGATCCAGTAGAAAGGTTATCAATGTAGATCTGAATTTTTTTTCTTTTAACCATTCTATTATTTGACTCAATTAAATAGTGCCACGCGCTTAAAGTCTTACGTGAATTTCGTTGACAATATTAATAAAATTTTATGGCTCTGATATCTATTTTTGTTTTCACATTGGGTATAAATGATTTTGAAGTTGTATTATATTTGTATTTGCTGTATTATTTAGGTATTTGGTGTATTATTTACTCAACCACATAACGGAGATATGTACCAACGTAAAATATCGCGTGCAAAAACAAAAGACAATGACACCAAAAAATGTTGAAGGATGTCAGACTGATGATTCATTGAAAAAGCCTCGTAAAATTTATGCACGGAATTTTTGTCTCCAACTTAGTCAATTTGGATATCGCTTTAATCTGCATGCCTAATAGTTCTTTTTATTGATATCTATTAATGTTGGTTACGCTTCTCTTTTTGTAAATCGGCCTTTTTGAAATTAGGTCTATTTCATCCATGATCTTTACTGTGCACGCCGTATAGTTTTTGAGAAAGCCACTTTTCTTTCAGGTTGATCTGCGGTATAAAAACATCAAGGAGACAGACCTGGCGCTGAACGTACTATACAGTGGACTGCTTATTATTGAGGTGGGATTTCATTAAGCCACTGTCGCTTTACGCGTATTGCACCCATGTGTTTTTATAGGGAAAAGTGAGATACAATGCAATTCATATGTAGTGATACATGCACGTGTGACATAATAATGCACGTGTGACACAATAATGCATGTGTGACACAGTAATACACGTGAAACACATTAATACACGTGTGACACAATAATGTACATATGACATATTAATGTACATGTGACACATTAATGTACGTGTGACAAAAATAATGTACGCGCGACACATCAATGCACATGTGACACATCAATGCACATGTGACACATCAATGCACATGTGACGCATTAATGCACATACAATGACGGTATTCACCACAAAAACATCTGTAATACAAAAGGGAGTAAAACCAGACCAGAGGCGACAGTAAGATAGTTGACAAACGGTAACACGTAACCGGTGAAATCCGTCCTCATCTCAGAGTTTTTATTCCAGCTGTTCATGGAAATACATAAAATTTAGCCGTTTACATAGCCCTTAGCAGCATGATTCAACAGAATTGGGCAAAGCATCAAATCGAACCTACTATATGTTAACAGCCAACGTGACATGCAACATCTCTGTTATGTAAAGAGTAATTTTAATTTGTAAATTTACTCTAACATTCCATGCCGAGAACCCACAACATAGACTACTGTACTTGATTTCGCTTTTTCTGTAGGATCCCACTGTATCCTTCTGGACGGATGGGATAGCGAGAAATAACCCAGAAGACGCCAGTCGGAAGATGATTGACTCGGACCAGGCGTACACTTCATTCACACAATGGGTACAGGGGCGCAAGGATTTGCCGAAGTCAGATCACGTGATGCTCTTCACTGCGTGAGTAGTCTCCATTCACATGGCAGTTACAATACTATAAAAGAGATACAGCATAGAGAGTAAATCCAGAGCATCAACGACAGTGTGATAGCTGGCAAATGATCACACGTAACCGGTGAAATACGGCCCGTATGATTGTACTTCAGAGTTTTATTCTAACTGTTCATGTAATTGCATAAATAGTAGCAAATTACACACCCACTAGTACCACGGCTTAAGCAGAATTAGGTTTAAAAATGCAGTAAAGTTAATTACAATTTTTTTAGATGTCACTGGTCTAGAATTACTCCGTATACTGTGTTGTCATCACATTTAACATACAACAACAGTTACTTTTTGATATTAAGCTCAAAAGCTTTTCTGTGAATTGTTTGGTTTTTATTTAATTATGGCTACTCGTTTACAAGGGTTCGTACTTCACAGCAAAAGGCCAAGGATACTTACTAATATTTCACGTTTTCTTGTTTTGTTTACTTGGCCTTGTGTTACTTCTTAACAATTCAAACGCCTATGCAATGAAACCAACGAAATTTAATAGTTGAGTTTGAGTACTAGCTGGGTAATTTTCTAATTGTGTCTTGACTGGAAATTTGTGCCTTAATTGGAAATTTCTGTCATATCAAGTGAGACAGTGCGTCACTTAGGAGTCAAATATAAAAGACTACAGCAAAGGGAATAAAACAAGAACAGCGAAGAAAGTGTGATTGCCTCTAAATTGTCAATCATAACCGGCGAAATCTGGCATCTTGCCACTTTACTTCAGTGTAATGTATTACACTACAAATTTGAAATCTGTTTCATTCTTCGTAAATTCACAGTTACGACCTATCCAGAAAGGGTGAAACGTCAAATACAGGTAAACTATTTCCATCTGCTCTTAAAGGAAAAGAAAACATAACAATGAAGTAAGCATAAGTATAGAATAATTCACATTTTCGTGTTTAGATTTATTTATGTAGTCATATGTGTAGATTGTAAAAAGGGGTATGCGGACCATACTAAATATGATTATCATCGATGACGTCACACGACATTTGTGCGCCTGTTCTCGTGTGCATAGAATTCCACTGACATGTCATGTGCGCCAGTGGACAGAAATACGAGTTACATATTTGTTTGAGAACCGATGGAAGATCGGTTTCTTGTCTTTAACTTCACACGTCATCAATATACCCAAAGAAGCCTGATACAATCTAAACATTTCACTGCGTTTATGCTAATAAAAGGAAACTTTTTCAGACACGTATTTCTAAATAATTTTTTTTATACTGAAACTAGATGCTTTCTTCAGTTTATGTTTTCTTTCCCTTGAATTTGTAAGCATTTACAAATTACTCGATGCATTCTAACATAATATAACATGTGATAAAGGAAGTGTGAACCAATACCATTTCTACGTGTGAAAACCAACTTTACAATAAAATATGTAAACTTACAAAAGTTTGTCCCTACGTTCGATGTCTTTCTGAATTATTCCATTTATTTCTGTATGTGATTAACATTAAGCGCCGTACTCAGCACGTTTTGGCTTCTATATGTTCATCTGTGAAGGGAAATCGGAGTATTGGGATTAAACTAACCTTCTTCACCAAGCACCTCAACACCTCCTGGCTTAACCGTAAAGCGTTATCCGAACAAGCGAGAGTTGGATTTGAGATCAACGCTTGAGCGGAAAGCGTGCTTAATTTGTGTCATAGTACATGAAGACCTATATAAACATGCAGTTTTCTTTGATTTTTCCATTTTTCTGAGCTGTCAGATGTTATATAGGTGGTGGATGAAATTGGCTGGGAATTATTCATATCCTTTTGCTGTATAGGTTTGGCATACGTTCGGTCCATTTGTAGCAGACGCAGCACTTCAATCTGCGAGAACCTGTTTGACTTTGATAGAGTTGAAACTGCAGCCCATGAACTTGGTCACAGGTGAGCGATTTTTATTAATTTTTTGATTTAAGTATGTTCTAGCTATGCCAAGTGATAAAATTTATGGTTCGCTTAGACCACTAAGGCTTTTAATCGTCAGGTTGCGAGTTCGAATCCATATCCTGTCGATTCGACGAGGTCAACAAGTATGCCAAGTACTTGCTGTAGATCGATGGTTTATTCCAGGCACTCCGACTATCGCCTTTAAAGAATTCTTCAGAGTGGCGTAAAGAATACCATCAGTTAAAAGTTGATCTATCTGACAGGCTTTTCACGCCGTACTCCGGAATGTTTCACTTATTTATTTGGGATGTCCTCAGTTTTAATGAAGAAAAATTGACAAAAAGTATAACATATATAAATTTTGTATTTTCTGCTTTATACATTTAAACTGATTTTTCTTTATTTGTATGTCCAGCCTCGGAGCTTCCCACGATGGTGATGGCAACGCATGCCCAGCTGCAGATAGTTATATCATGACACCCACGTCCGGTCTTGCGAAAGGTGCCAATGCAAAGAATCCTTGGTATTTCTCTTCTTGTTCCATAGCATACTTCCGGGAGAAGATTCGACAACTTGACAGGTATATTAGCCCTTACTTACGTTTGCATCTGGTTTTTTTTAATCATTATAAATTACACTGGGTGGAAAGGTAAAGACACATGAGACGTGGATTTAACTCTGGCCTTAAGAATTTGTGGATTTCACGCACTGTCCGTGGAGCCTCGGCGACAACAAGCGATCAACGACACTCATATGACAGTTTGTGCTGTATTCACTAAAAAAAATTAATCTGTTCATTTTAGCAGAATGTCTGAGTGATACTAGAATATATCCTATTATTATAACTTAATACTGTGTCATATTCAACATAATATCTTGTTATTCTAATATGGCCTTTATGTTAGTTTAATAGAATATGTGTGTTATATTTAACAGAATAATGTGCTGCAGTAGCAGAATACATTCTGACATCACTCAGACAACAGAGGTTCTGTGAAAACTAACAGATGAATTTTTTTCAGTGTAACGTTTAAGACCACATGCTATCCATTACTATGATGTGCATGTCTGTGTGGTACATGTGGGAAAGTGCGTCAGTACACTGCCAAATGTCCGTGGTTTATGTCGAGCATTCATCCATCGTACATATACCATATATTTTCGTGTGTTCAGTTAATGTGAATCCCCATGCCGATTCAAGATAAATGCGCCATGGCATTGTTTTACTGTCATTGTATATTAAATGTGAGGACAACATAGTATTTTGTGAAATTCTAAACCAGTGACGTCAAATAGATTGCGACTAACATCGCTGCATATTTTACCTAATTCTGCTTAAGCCATGGCGCTAGGGTGATGTTTTTGCGGCTATGTTTTAAGCTTATACACAAACAGTCAGAATAAAACCCGGACTGAGGTATATTAACAACAGACCGTATTACAACTTGTATTATGTGTGAGCATTTGCCCACTGTCACAATGCCGAGACTGCTGTGCTTTGTCAAGAACTAAAGGAAGGATAAGGCAAATGCGGTTAAATAATATCAGAATAAATTTACACCACATCTGCAAAGACGGTATGACAACACTACGTGTTGCATATTATCTTCTTTTAAAAAAAACAACAACAATAGTGATTCATTGACAGAGACAAGAGTCTGTGAAAGGAACAGAATAATACGTGATTAGTTGCTAGAATTTATCTGAATATAATACATATCACAAACTATTTAAATATTATAAACTATTTAAATATAGTTCACGTAAAATCTTACGGTAACCGTCTTTTCCCACTATTAGCGAGGTGACAACTGCCGGCTCTCTGAGAGTTCACACAAAAGCCTTCATTTTTCCCTACTTTTAGTGCCGATGACAACTGTCTGCTGTCCGAGAGTTCATCACTTGACCGCACGATCTTGACCCCTCTGCTTCAAGCCCTTCCAGGTCAGGTGTACCACATTGACACTCAGTGTGCTTATAGTCATGGAGAAAGTTCAACATTTTGCAGGGTGAGTAGTTGTCAAATGTGATTGTGATCAATCTGAATGTCCCTTGTATCACATAGAAAATACACACGCCAACACTATTATGTACCACATTTAATAACCCCAATCCAAGAGTTAATACGTGATACATCTGCGTTGCTGAATACAGCCTAATGAATTAGACGTTGGATACTAACGTCGGAGGACCATTCCCAAAGTTCTCGGTATTTTCCCACTTGAAACCTTCGTGGTGCTTCCCACTTGACATTGTTCTCCGTAATAATCTTTGATCGAGGGATGACACCTATGTTAGATTATATCGACCATTTCATATAGACCATTTCTTGTTCGCAAGCCAGGAAAACTCCCAACGGGTATACATGCCATAAGAAAGAAGACTGTTGTGTCAGGGTACCTAATACAAACCAAATTACAGCGTTATGCTAAGTTAAGGGAAAACTGGCGAAGTGGCAAACAGTGATCCTATTTTACACATTAAGGCTGATTATACTTCCTATGCACTTTTCAACAAACTGAAGATGTTAATATCCCATGCTGTGTTTTAGAGCTTTTATAACCAGACGTCGTACGAAGATATATGTACTGGTCTCTACTGCTCCATTCCTGGAACCACCTTTTGTAGAAAGGTGATGCCGGCTCGTGGGACGTCTTGTGGACAAAATAAGGTAGGATATTCTCGATATCTGTCTCGGTTCTTTTTATTGATTTGTTTATATATTCATTATATATTCACTAAGTCAAGCTTCTGGTTGAAGGAAACCGGAGTGGTGGGATTAATCATCGACATTCCTCCGGACCAAAAACTGCAGCTGGATACGAACACGAGACCTCATTGGCCAAGGACCTGATAATGGCTATTCCAACATACATGTTCTTGACCTAACAGGAAACGTTTGGTTTTTATTTCATAATATGCAGTTTGTCCTAACATAGAAGATGTGTCCTAACATAGAAACAGAGAAAAGTTATTGAAAGGCTTCTAGGGGCATACCAGCGGTCAGTCTGGAATTTAAGTAGCCTACAGTCGAGAGGTCAGCAGTGACAATTGTTAAAACAACTCTGCGTGGGGGGAATAGCCCGCATGGAAGGCACTAAGCGTTCTTCTGTGACGTCATTTCCGAAAATGTCCGTCCATTGACGAAAAGTATGCATAAAAAATTGAGGGGTTATTTAGAAATATATATGATCCTGCAAAAATGTTTTTTTGTTTTCCTTTTTTTGTTTTGTTTCTGGATAAACTTCTTCACTATCCATGAAACGTAATCTGGTGGTCAGAGCCTCTAGTCATATATCCTTTAAACCGAGAAAGCTGACTGCGGCAGTATCCGTAGGGCTCTGCTCGATTGTTTCTGACCATGAAATGTAAGCATAAATTCGTGAGCACGGCGAAAGACACTAGTCAAATTGACAAACAAATGGCACCGTTTGTAATTTTCCTGTAGAAACATCACCTATTTTTCATTTTACTGTTGTGCATGCATAAGCTATCATATAAGTCGCGGATATGTGTTTATATTGCAGTGGTGTGACAACGGCGCATGCGTGTACAATAGCAATGCCCCAGCTGTCTCAGGTAAGTTACTTCTAGAAACTTCCCACATGGTATGCATTTTTCGACGACATAGCCTACTTTGTTCATAGAATTTTGAAAAAAAATATTGCCTTTGAACCTTTAGTGGAGATATTGTCCAGAGTACACATTGTACGAAAAGAAAGTATGTACGTTAGTAAGTATGTATGTATGTATGTATGTATGTATGGTTAGAGTTTAACGTCACACTTTTTCAGTCCGATGACCACGAGGTGTCATTAAGTATGTGCACATGTACGGTGTCCTCTTTTGATGGCGAGTCCATACCGCCAAAGTGCTGCCGCCACCGAAGACACCATATGTGACACCCCATCCAGTGACATTATACTGACACAGGGCCAACCAGTCATGCTTCTTTGCTCTAGCCTTTCAAGTGCTGAGCGCCAAGAGAGGCAGCAACAAGTGCGATTTTTTAAAGTCTTTGGTATGACCTGGCCCAGACGCTCTAAAACTATTAGGTCACCGAAGCGGTGCTACAACAAAGTATCCAGTCCAGTTTTAGCCCGATGTGTAAGATAGTATGCAGATAAATATCATGCTATCAAAATTCCCTGTTGTAGATGTGTGTTATTGGCTAATACACATGAACGAATTTTAAAACTTTGTGTATTGTGTAGTTTGAACTAAGTAACTGGTCGGTATAAAGAAATATGTACTTAGGCCGTGAGCTATATTCGCTTGAAAGCCGTCAGTGCTGTACTAAACCCACATCAAATTCTTACATAAAATGTCTTTACGGTATGTATAATAATTAGGGCACGTTGGTGGCATTTTCTCTCCGGTTGTGCCACACATACACCTAATCTTTTAAGGCTGGCAGCTCAGAGGAGGGTAATGACACAGCCCGAATTCCGGTAAACTCGTTGTCCATAAACTGTGACTTGGATAGGACTTTGTACCAGGTGTCCTGAACACAATGTTTTAGTGAGGCAGGACTGAAATGTTGGAATCGACAATACACTAAATAATGCATATTCGTTTTATATCTACAGCGTCTTGCCCACTTGAAGAATATCCGGGTGTAATCAACCGGCTGAATTTGACATGCACACAGATGATTCAGTCTCGGAGTGACCTCTGCTACCGGGAACATTTTAACCAACAGTGCTGTGAATCTTGCCCAATGATACAAACAAACCAACCAAGTTAGTATTTTAATTTATTCAAGGAGGTGTCCTAAACTTATTCCACACAAGGAAATGTCCTAAACTTTTTCCACACAAGGAAATGCCCTAAACTTATTCCACACAAGGAAATGCCCTAATCTTAAGAAATTTTAAGGAGATATCAATAAAATCTTCGTACACTTGAGTAAAAATACGATTTGAAAAGTTATGTTTGGGGAATTTGTAAGCGTTATCTTTAGACAAATGGTTCAAAACTTTCACTATATGAAAAGGTTTTAAATATTTTCTCCTCAAAATTATAGCTTTGTGAAACAGGCTCATAGGCCTAGAAGACAAAGACCTGGAAATTTAATAACCTGGTTTCACTGAGATACCAAGGTTTCAGTAATGTATACGCAATTAAGTGACGTATGATTCATGATTCAGTTAGGTTCCACTTTGCAGCAGTCGACTGGCACCTTAGTTACTGACACCATATGGCGTTGTGCTGTGGCGAGGTACACGTAGACGCGTAATGGCCAAGAATAAAATGTACATGTAATTTTAACGGCAGGAGTCTGATCATTCTCTCATATACAGTCAGGCACGGGAGATTGTGCTGAGGATCAAACTTGCTGGCTACAAGATGAGTTAAATAAAAAAGCAATATGTTTAAAATCGCCATAATTACAATATGTTTTTACGGCGAAGACACGTGATGCTCTAAATGGACTTTCTTGCTTTCTTTTAAAGATTGTCAGTTTGGAGACAAGTCTTCAAGTTGTGGTGAAATATCAGCTGCACTTTGTTATATACCTAAAAACGAAGATCTCTGCTGTGAGAGTTGCGCTAAGTTGAAAAGAGCGAATCAACCAGGTATTTGTACATTTAGAATGTTCACCTTGACAGCACGTTGGACGGGGGTGCATTTGTATCTCAGAATATGCGGCTGACAAACGAATCGTGTCGATAATTTTTACGTCATCAATTAAACAAACAAAATCATCTAAAATTTTACTTAACTGTTACGCATTTGTCCAATCTTTCATAATGGAACTAAAAGAAAAGTCGCCTGTATCGACCCATGACTATGACATGATGTCAGTATGAATGTACCCATTTTTCACAGCAAAACTCAATTCAGTTTGTTAAATTCAGCATTGTAACAGTGGTGGTAGAGAGAAATCAATTATAATATATGATTTAGTCGGTTTTAAATATTTAGGAATTTAAAATTTAACATTTATCAAAATGCTTAGAAAATATTGTAATCTAACACTGTCTTTTTGTCTTTCACGCACTGTGTTCCGCTATAAATTGTTCAAAGTCTATCTAAAATTACGTTTCATGATGTTTAGGCCACTTTGCATTTAAGCCGTGTACATCGTTTAACATGTATCATGTTAACACTTAGAAAATGCTGATATTTTAACATTTACGTTTAACAGTGTACCAGTGTTAAATGTAGAAACACTGAAAACATTCGTTTTAATGATTAAATTTTCTTGTCTTTTATAGAGTGTCAGTTTGGAGACAAAGACCCCGATTGTAGTAACATAACTCCTGCACATTGTTACGTTCCGAAGAACGAAGGCATTTGCTGCGAGACCTGCGCAACGTTCAAAAAGAGAAACCAAACAGGTATATTTTAACATTTCAACTGTTCACTTTAAAAAATTAAAATATACGCCTGCTCTTAAAGATAAACTTTTTCCTATTGTGAAACACGTTAAAATCTTAAAACTATTAATTATATAACGCTAATTTCAAAGCATCTTTCACTTGTGTATCATGGCAGTCAGTATCATGGGCGGAGGATACCGGAGGACGAGAGATAAATCACTGACTTCGGGCAAATTACAGACCACATTGAAACTGGCAAAAAACTATAAGCTTGTTTTCGCGGTAGATAAAACGAAATAAAAGTTGCACATTAAATATTGCAGATTTTTAAAACAATATCTGACGAATAATAATAAAGTCGAGGCATCACCACGTAATTGTAAAGAGTTTCACAAGCTTTCTTTCCACATGCCGAGATCATTATCAAGTGAAAAACATTTAATTGCTGATGCCCCCTCGACTTCACTGTTATTATTGAACCCATGTACGACTATGAGCTTTAAGCGGTATATCATCTCTAACTACTTCAGCTGACGTTGTAGCTAACATTTGGGCCTGGGTGTAAACAAAACGAATGACGCATTATGAGTGTCCAGACCTACCAATGACCGTGCCTTCAAGTGAGCCTATTCACTTATTCACCAGGCTATCATTTAAAACTCAGATATATAAAGCATTTATATAAATATCCCATTATGCTAAGAGAGAAATATAATTATTACAAAATAATGCCCACGGCCCTTCTTGACCGGAAGTCCGCAAACCTCCACCGGAGTTAAATGTTTTCGCACTACAGAGGAGACATAGGGGCATTGCATTTCTGTCCAATATGTCAATGGTGAACAACCTTTGTTAAAAACTCGTAGATCGGATCTCCACCAAGGTCTTCACCAAAATTCCAAGACTTGGTTCTTGGCCTAAAATTTTGCCCAAATTCATGCCTAAATTTTTCTGTCAAGTTACAGATATATATATGGATAGACTTTTAAATTGAAGCCGGCAAAAACAAAATCCTTAACGAAGGTATCGCACTCCTTTGTGAGCGGTGTCTGAACCAAGTATACATGTATGTTTGTTCCCCCCAAAACTTTTTAACGTGCGGAGGAGACTTTGATCTGGCATTAAAAGCAATTTATACACCCTAGCCCCAAATTCTAAAGTTTCATTTCTCCCACATTTACTGTACTAAAATGCAAATACCAGATAAAATTCATTGTTTCTTAATCAAATAGATTGAGAACATACATGATAGATTCTTCTTTTTCTATAACTATGTCTGGCTAAACACACAACTTTGGTTATTATACAATTTAGAGCTAGATTTTGGTTTTCACAAATAAAGCGGAATAAAAAAGTATTAAAATTTATGTTGAGTTTTGAAATTCATTATTTTCTGTCGATCAAATTAGGTTCTGTTACGAACCCTTCTACACAGTGAAAAAAATCGTCAAAGACGTTCATCTGTTGCTGTTGTATGCGTGTCAGATTCCCAATATTACATCAGAGACCACGACTCCTACACTCGGCGCACTGACTTATAATCTTTTAAATTTTTGTCAATGTTCACGTCTCGAGGCATCAATTAACTTTGAATGGCTGAAAACTCATCTCTACGACAATCTTGGCTCGCGGAGCTTCCAGGGCGTACATTGCCCCTGGACTCCCCATAGACTTTTGAACTGCCATCGCCATCCGGGCAGCCAGTGTTTATTCTTTTTAAAGAATTTCAACATTTCTCTTTTACGCCCCTGTGTATTTTAAAGTCCGAGTTTCGGAGCCTCAACTTTGAATGTATGCTCAGGTATCTATGGCAATCTAAGCGCGCTGTTTGAAAAGGCAAACGGCCACGGCACCCTCGCCTAACGTGCTAATGTAGCCTTTAAAACTTTCATTTACAGAATGTCACTTTTACGGCTATCAACCTTTTATTTTAAAATGGCTGAGATCTCATCTACGGCAATCTTGTGCAGCGGAGCTTGGACCCTAGTATGCTGTGATCGTTGACCCCCCCCCCCCCCCCCCCGGCCACCCCACTCCCCTTCCCACTTTCAATTTCCTTTCGTGGCCGCTGTATGTCTGCCTCAGAATGTAGTGCTAGTATATAAAGCCCTGGATTTTGTCCACCCTTTCCTTTAGCTGTGTGAATGTGAGAAAAGAAGAAGCCAGGTGTGAAATAATTATGTTGTCTTGTACTCTTTTCCAGGCTGCGTGTATGGAGACAAATCTACTAGTTGTAGTGGTATACGTCCTTCGCAGTGTTACTCACCTAGCAACGAAGACTTGTGCTGTGAGACATGCGCAAAGTTCAAAAGAAAGGATCAACCAGGCATGTATACATTTAGATTTATTTATTTGATTATTTATTTGATTGTTGTTTTACGTCACAACCATCCCCAGGTTGCCGCAGACCTCCCCATGTACGCCCGTATACATTTAGAGTGTCTAACTTGAAAAAACATTTATTGATTGATTGATTGATTGATTTATTTATTTGATTGGTGTTTTACGCCGTACTCAAGAATATTTCAGTTATACGACGGCGGCCAGCATTATAGTGGGTGGAAACCGGGCAGATTCCGGGGGGGGGGGAACCCACGACAATCCGCAGGTTGCTGGTAGACCTTCCCACGTACGGCCGGAAAGGAAAAAAAAACATTCATAAATAGTTTCCTGCATATATATCTGCATATAGAATATGCTCTCGAAGTGACCACAAAATGGCGCCAGTTGTGAAACACATGACGTGCAAAATTAAAACCAGTGTAGTGTACAACACTTCTGTAGCCATTTGCGTGATAAAAAAAAAACACACAGCTATGTCTACAATTTTGTACTTAGGTAAAAATAATTGCATAAAACGAAATTAAATATGAACTAAAACCGGTGCTGTTATACCCTGACTTTGGATAACTGTGTTGACTGCTGAGTTTGGCTAAAATTTTAAACTTAAAATATGACTTAATACCAGTATTAGCAAAAACACTTTCCAACAACTGGGCCTTGTATGCCACATGTGGGAAAGTTCATCAAAACTTTCTGTGACGTCATATTTTCTGTAAATGGCGAGCTTTAAAAGATGTAAACGAATTTCCACGCGTTTCTCAAACTTTATTCAACTAGGGCTCGACTACAATGCAGTTATACAACAATCGTTGCATTAGTTCTTGAGAAAAGAAAGTTTAAAAAAAAATTCTAAATTTTACAAAATCCAAAAATGGCCACCAAACCACGTGATCAGCTTGCCCCCTTATTTACATCACACAATTCCTAAGCATACCCTAAAACATACCCACGTTTCATATAAATGGGATTTATCACCACTTACACGATGCTCGCATGTTTGATTTTGCAAAGCTTTTTGACGATTACGTATAATTACATATAATTTGATTAGCCAGTCTAAGCCAGATTTACTCATGGAAAGGGTTCATACTAAGATGTATAAATTAAGTCATCCAGCTATAGTCGCGTGTGCCAAATTTGTAATAAATTGGTTCGGTGTTTCTAGAGAATGGTTTTCATATAAGTCTAACGTGACCACCTAGTCATGTGACACAGAGCGACACATTTTTATATTCACCACTTCAAACCATAGGCAAGCAACTTCTTAAGTTGTAATAAATTTGATCAGGCGGTTTTCCGTAAAAAAATATTATTAGTAATCCTGACAATTTCAACAGGGTGTCGCCCTGCAGGGCCGATCCTCTAATAAATCAAACTAAAAGTTTGTTCCCCTAAGTTGTTCTCAGTTTATCAAGGTACATGCCGCTTGATACGAATGTAGATATTTAAACAAAATATATGTGTCTGACCATGTCAGTTGACATTACAAACAAATAACAAGTACACAAAACACACAAAAAAAACGAAAGCAAGCATGAGCCGGACTCACAGCGACCTCACAGCATTGGTGGGTTGCTCCTGTGTCTGTTACGAAAAGGTTACGCTCGGCCACGATGACCACGGGGGCCTCCTTACACCGCCATGACCATGGGTTAATCCGAATTAGACTCGCATGTAGATGGTCTTGGGTCTGCTAGATACCTGCGGATGGTCGTGAGTTTCCTGCACGTTCTGCCCCATTTCCTCCTACCATAATGCTGTTCTCCACATGTAAGTGAAAGAAGCCTTTAGTACGGCACAAAACAAGCAATGGATTAGGAAAAAAATACACCCCATGACCATGGTTTATCGGAATGAGGCACGCATGTAGATGGCCTTGGGATTATTGATTGTCTATTAGGCATGACGATTAATATGCAAATTTGTCTTATGACGCCTAGAATGTCGAACTTTTAAAAGATGTAGTGCACTGATTGGCTTTTTTGTGTTCTGTTTTGCAGGATGTCTGTTTGGAGATAAGTCTACAAAATGCAGCGGTATAAAATCGGCTCATTGTTATACAGCTAGCAACAGAGACTTATGCTGTGAGTCGTGTGCAGAGTTAAAGAAAACGGGTCGCCCAGGTAAGTGTACGTTTGGAGTGTTTAACATGAAGGAATATTAGTGTACAATATACACATAGAGAGTAGAGCCAGAGCAGCGACGACAGTGTGATAACTGACAAATGGTCACACAGAACAATTAGGTAAAAAAGATATGCAGTGATATTAATTACAATTAAGTTTTATTTATTTATTTATTTGATTGGTGTTTTACGCCGTACTCAAGAATATTTCACTTATACGACGGCGGCCAGCATTATGGTGGGTGGAAACCGGGCATAGCCCGGGGGAAACCCACGACCATCCGCAGGTTGCTGCCAGACCTTCCCACTTACAGCCGGAGAGGAAGCCAGCATAAGCTGGACTTGAACTCACAGCGACCGCATTGGTGAGAGGCTCCTGGGTCATTACGCTGCGCTAGCGCGCTAACCGACTGAGCCACGGAGGCCCCAATTACAATTAAGTAGTCCTCCACTGACCTAGTATTACTCAAAATGCTGTCTTATCATCACATTTAACATATCACCACGTTAAAACAACGCAAATGAGCGAGATCTCGGGGATGATTAGTCCACCAGCAGAATCCTGGTATATGCAGGAATACAATATAATTGTAGACGTACAACAAAGAGAGTAAGGCCAGAGGAGCGAGGACAGTGTGATAGCTGGCAAATTAGTAAAGTAACCGGTGAAATACGGCCTCTTGTCAATTTACCTCAGTTATCTGTTTATCCTATCTGTTCATGTAAATGTTTAAATAAAAGAAATTAAACTCCCATAGCTTAACAGATATTCGTTATAACACTTCACAAACATGATCCACTGAAAGTTTCAATTTACTTGGCCATTGCTGAGTACAGATGCTCACAGCAATATCTGACTAAATTACCTAACATAAACTTATTTAACGTGTTCAGCTCATTGCCTTATAAGTCTGTTTTCTGCTCTGCCCCCTGTTCATAATTATTTGCAGTTTTATTTGTTTCTTTTCTTTGAACGCAGGTTGTGAGTATGGGGACAAGTATACTGGCTGCAAAGTAAATGACTGCACGTCACCTTCGTATATAAAGAATTGTTGTGGGATGTGCAACAAATAAGTCACAGGTTAAAGCTCCAGTTGAACGAATGACGGTCTTGTTGGTCCCTATTACAGTGGCTACATCTACTATAGATCAGCAATCAACAGAGACACAACCACTGAACAACTATATAGCAGCCTTTTTAATGTATGAGAAACATCGCCGCGGATGGAGATCCTTCTGTTCATATCTATTAATGCTAACGACTTTAATACTTTTGTAACATATTTCGCAACATGGACTGGTGGTCACAGTGGAATATTAAACATTTTTAGCTAACCTTGAAGTCACTTCGCTTTTTTATTTTATTTGTTTCAGACGTGTGTGAAGACGCACTGAAGAAATTTTCACTTACACATGTGCAAGAGTTCGGTCAAAAACTTCTGTGTGTATTTGAATCCCCATTAGTGTTTACCCCGAGGGTTGTATTCTTGTGTCAGCTGAAACGAATGTGTCAGTGCAGAAAGAGAACAGAGAGCGATGTATTTCAGTATCTTTCTGCGGCGCCACGTTCAAACCCCAGAGATTTGGGGAGTGGAAATGTAGTTCGCGAACAGTGATCAACTGTAAAATTGTGACACTCGGAATCTGGTTTTCGTGTGGGATCAACTCGAGATTCAATACGGGAGTTTGGAGTTACACGGTGATGTCGTTGCCTTGCAGCACAGCATGTTCGGCAGTACATTTTAACAAGGGCCCGGCATATAATAAAATAAAAGATGATTTCCCTTGTAAATCTTCTAAAAAAAATATTTTAAGAAATAAAAGTAATCGATTATGGACAGGTTTCATTAGTGTAAGCACTACTCACCTTTGCTTATTCGTGGCCTCATGATGTCATAACGTCGAAATTCCGAACTCCCGTGTTAGCATGGCATATGCCATATGAAAGTCCTGAATTAGCATGGCATACGCCATATGAACTCCTGAATTAGCATGGTATATGCCATATGAAATCCCGTGTTAGCATGACATATGCCATATGAACTCCAGTGTTAGCATGGCATATACCATATGAACTCCCGTGTTAGCATGGCATATACCACATGAAATCCCGTGTTAGCACGGCATTTGCCATATGAACTCCCGTGTTAGCATGGCATATACCATATGAACTCCCGTGTTAGCATGGCATATGCCATATGAACTCCCGTGTTAGCATGGCATATACCATATGAAATCCCGTATTAACATGGCACATGCCATATGAACTCCCGTGTTAGCACGGCATTTGCCATATGAATTCCCATGTTAGCATGACATATGCCATATGAACTCCCATGTTAGCATGGCACACGCCATCTTAACTCCCGCATTAGCGTGGCATATGCCATATGACAGCTGACAACAATACAATATTTGTGTATATCACAGTATGATATAGAGCCTGGTCATCAGTCTTGGTGGAAATTTGATCGAGATTACGATAAACTGACAAGTGTCAATATTGGTCGATGATAGCGATATAAGTATATGTAGATAAATGTCATTAGCAACACATTTAGGGGTATGCAGACATATTTATTTACTTATTTGATAGTTGTTTTACGCCGTACTTAAATATTTCACGTATACGACGACGAACAGCGTTATGGTTGAAAGAAAGCGGACGGAGCCTGGAGGAAACCCACGACAATCCGCAGGTCGCCGGAAGATTGACACGAACTGATCACAGTGTCATGGAGTTACTGCAGAGCCGATCTGAGTTGTTTTGGCGGCATTAAAGCACTTTAAGTGCACTTGAACATTTAGCCTTTAGTAATTTACATTAATTTTCAGAATATTACTTCCCTGCTGTTACTAGCTGTTGGTACCTAGAAAATTTCACTCACATACTGACGACATGTGACATATGAACTCTACCCTAAATAATGGTGAGCTTCATGGGTTCAGGCATGAGATGTTTATTTTTTCCACGGTGAAAATATCGATGAAACTGTCAGGGTTAATTTCGTTATTGTTAGAAATAAAGTGTTAACTTCGGATGCAATTCCATGAGTCCACATTATAAGTTATGTACTGATCTGGGATCCAACCCCTTGTCTGCCCAGTGTTTGGATCCACCTCTACTGCCTTTGGGTGTAATCTTAAGGCAGGAAGTTTGCGTATAATTTAAGATAACTCAAAAGGAACACCTCTTGGCGATCTTCGCAATGTTCGACTGTGGAATAGTCCGCATTCCCTCAGCAACTCCCATCTTACCCCTTCCAATCTTTTATCAATGGTATTACCATTTACATGAACCATATCGACAAGGTTTTCAAGGAAAGTGTGCGCTTAACACGTCATAACTGTTTATCATGTTGTTATCATATAATGATAGTTTACCGCATTATTACCATTTTCTTCAAGGTAACCGTTTACCACACCTGTAATCACCTGTATTATTGTTTCCCACTACATTATTACGTTTACCACAGAATTACAGTTTATCTCGGCATTACCGTTCCTCATCCGAGTTCGATCAGAATACTGAATTAGCGCGGAGTCTGGATGTGACTGTCAGGCCCTTGATCAAATAGATTTAGCATATTTATATGGCATTTGTCAACAAATACACTTACCCTTCTTGGCGGGTATAAATGTGTTATATTGGCGTGGATGCATGTAACCGGTAGCAATCTGAGATATGTGTTCAAACGAAACAGTCCTAACTATCAAACTATTATAACATTTGCACTGTAGACAGTTATTCCATGTTGAAAATAACACTGATAAACTTGTGAACCCCAAACAATTGGAAAGAAAATAAAACGATCCAATCAAAACAGATCATGTACCTCCTGTACCCACCTTGTAACGCCCATGCTTTCTCTTTTAAAACCGGCACTGATGGTTCTTTTTTTAGAGCATTCGCTTCGTGGGCGGTTGATCTAGGGTCAATCCTGGATCGGGTCAGTCCTAAGACCATAAAAGAAGAAGTTGTAACTTCCTCTCTTGGCGTTCAGCATTAAAGGAATAGTGCAATATAAGCGTCAAGTCCGACATTCCTATACCATTCATAGTCCGTAAAGGGCGTTCCAAGTCGATAATCGCAATATCCATTTCCACAACAACGTTTAACACTAACTCCCGAAGACAAAGGTATGTAAGAAATTATACAAATAAGAAATAAAGCCGGTAACACAAAAGAGAGAAGTGGTCATCAGTTTTCAATGATGCCGGGCAGACAACGAATATTCCAGGCATGAATTCCATATCAAAGTTTAAATTCGTAGTCCGTGAATGAGTTCCATGTCAAATAACAGCTAAACAAGTATCTCGATGGCCGTATCAGTATAATGGCTCAGGTGGTGTGGTTTACTTGTCTTCGGAAGTCGTATCAGTTGAGCAGCACTAGATAAAAGGGCGGTGAAAATCCGTCCTGCAACAAGGAGGTACATGACATGCACTCTAAAGATTCCTTTGTCTTCGTATGACAAAAATTGTTAAGTACGAGGTTAATCCTTAAGCTCCCACCTACTCCCTTTTTCTCTAAAAAATAATAGAAATCAACTCGGAATACGAGTTTAAAAATTTGAATTGGATGCCATACCTAGAATATTGACTGTCCCCAAGAAAAACTGATAACTGCTCCTCTAATACATGCTATCAACTTTACATACTGATCATAAATTATTTCTCTTATATTCATAGGGAAACTTGTGGTTGTCGGTGTTTTTCTGAATAGTGTAACGGATTATCTACTTGGAACGCCCCTTCATGGTCTTCGAATGGTATACGCCTTTGTCGGGCATTTAGGATTATAAAATACATGTCATGTTGATAAAGGAACCCATAGACAACTGTTGCCATTAGCTGTAATATAAAAGACTACAGCATAGAGAGTCAAACCAGAGGAGACATGACATTATGATAGTTGCAAATACGCAAAAGCAATCTGTAAAATATTGTCGATATACCTGAATATGGGTTTAATTCTAACTGATCGTGCTTAAGTAACAGCTAATTACACGTCCCTTAGTTTAATGGCTCAAGCAGAATTACGTAAAACAAATATGCAGTGATTTTTTAAATTATTTTCATTTAATTTAATTGCAATATATTAGATGTCACTTGTCCAATACCCAAAATGCTGTATTGTCATCATTTAATATACAAACACATTAACTAATATGATCAGTGCTGTGCGTGAAAGAAACTGGAGAGTCTTGAAAAAACCACCAACATTTGGCAAGCCACTGAAGAACTTTTTCACATTAACATACAGATATCGGTACAGTATTAGAAACGGCCTTTAGCGATCGGTACACTATGCCAAGGGACTCACAAGCGTCATCGGCCGCTACTCTTGTAAACGACTAATCAGTTATAGAACGGAGTCACCCTGTTAAATCCCGGCTTTTAACCCACACCCCGTGTGTCCAGGCGATTAACGGCAATCTTCCGCCTTTCAATAATCACCCTTAAACACGATCCGTTTCTTGGCCTGATGGTAAAATATCCCAACAGTTAATGTGTGATATTTAAGTAAAACATAATGTATAATTTCGTGTTCCCTATTGTGGAACAATTCGTCCGTAGCCTCATGCAATTCTAAGACGTCAATTGATATTTACAGCAATATATAAATATGTACACATGTACTGAGTGTAGTGCTCATATGGTCACGTGACTTGTCGGATCCGTGACAAGGCAAACCATTGTACAACATAGGGTAATAGAACCACACGATAAATGCGGAAAAAACATGATTTATGCGGGATCACTTGAGTCGTGAGTGGACGTGTCACAAGCTTAGGGAGGCATACAGTACCGAGTAAGATCTATACGGGTTACTCACACACAGGCGTTCAGCTGCACAGAGATTTCATGGGCTAGTCGACTTCATTTATTTCATTGACTGGTAAATGTTGTACTCGACAATAGGTTTGAAAGAATGCGGAAAGAAAGTGCCATTGAAGGTCAGGGTGTCTCGAAAGTCCTTCTCCACAGCCATATTTAGACCAGGATCGCCGAGTGGTGAAGATTATGGGTAATAAACCCCCAAACAAGTGACGTTCAGTTTTATTATTTAAGCATTTACATGATCAGAGTATATTTTTAATGGACGTAAATTGAAAAGAGGCTGTATTTCACACATTTACCAGTAAAAGATAGATAAGTAAAGTAGTTCTTACATACCTGATTAGTGATAACCAATTCAATTTATTTATTTATTTTCTTTGATTGGTGTTTTACGCCGTACTCAAGAATATTTCACTTATACGACGGCGGCCAGCATTAAGGTGGGGGTAAACCGGGAAGAGCTCGGAGGAAACCCACGACCACCCGCAGGTGGCTGGCAGAATAACCAATTCAATTTTGAAAAGCAAAGGGACAATAAAGGAAGCCTGATCAATCGTGAAAAATGCCACAAAGCAAACAGAAACATGGAAGTATCGGGGAAAAAGGGGGTTGAACCGTCAGAATAAAAGCTTTGTGTTAGCAAAACAGACAAAAACAATGAAAGACAATATACACAGTCATAATATTGTCAAAAATCACTACGTGGTTCAAGATTTGAACCTGATCTGTAACTTGCAAAGATGAAGCCCCAAGTTTCAAATCTGTATGATGAACAATTTCTTTTTTAAATCGGGAAAACTGCCAGTAGAGAGCAGGACAAAGATGGCCATACTTTGTCGAAAATCGACAAAACGACGTGGCGCGTAACGAAAACTGATTTGTGAAGGACACAAACGGGTGGTTGCGTTGTACTGACTGGGAGTGTGGGTGGGGTGGGGGAGAAAAGAGGTTAATAAAGGTTAACTTACTTTGTTATTTAGTTTGTGTTGAGCCATAAAGGACCTGGCGGAAAGCCGGCCCCAGAGAGGTACTATGAGAAAATGCATATTTCAAAAAGCCCAGTACAATTCTGTAAATTTCCGAATCACAAGTACAAAACTTGATCAAAGCACCCTTAAAAGTCAAATGGCCATAAAAAATAGATGCTTTCCCAGTAATAATACACCAAAACCTGAAACTTTCATGTAGGTATTTATGTGTACTGTGAAAGTTTCTTACTGCTTAACGTTTGTCTTCATATGTAAAACATAAAATTTATAATGTCATCAGTTTTGTTTTATTTTAGCAAGTTTAAAATCCGTATTTCTACCATAGTCTGTCAGGCATTCTTCATAGCACAGCGAATTAACGAAAACCCTGTGGAGAACAGGTAGCACCTCAAGGAAGCGTTCGAATCTTTGAATGGATTTTTTCTTTGGAAACATACTTTTGTGTGACTAAAGATATAGGCCGCCTTGCATTAAATAAATGTTATGAATTAGAATGGATAATTGTTATGGTATGGTATACGTAACTTACGGCAACTTCATGTAGAGCGAAGTCATTATTCATCATTAATCAAAATTCATTAACATTAACATGTTACGCGTAGCGGAATGATAAGCATGAAAGTTGCATTTGTTATATCATTACTTATATAATTAATAATGTATATAATTGATCGGTGCATAACTGCGTGCTGAAGAATTTTCAGTAAGTTACATTTGTGGTGCAGTGATTTTCCTTACCGTACACTGTCTAATGCCAAACAAAAGATACATGTACTTCAGCGTGACTGGAGTAGTTTACTATTTTCTCATTTTATGACCTATACATCGCTTTAGTCCTTGTCTGGAGCTTCGTAAGTCGCATGTTTGTCATGGAACAGGAAAAGAAGAGTAAAAGACAACTGAAGAAACACGTGGCCTTACAATTGTGTCAAGAGCTGTCACTCAGAGCTATAGTCAATTTCGCTTCATCAGGTAGCACCAATGCGGTCGCTGTGAGTTCAAGACCAGCTCATGCTGGCTTCCTCTCCGGCCGTACGTGGGAAGGTCTGACAGCAACCTGCGGATGGTCGTGGGTTTCCGCCGGGCTCTGCCCGGTTTCCACCCACCATAATGCTGGCCGCCGTCGTATAAGTGAAATATTCTTGAGTATGGCGTAAAACACCAATCAAAAAAAAAAAAAAAAAAAAAGAAAAAAATCATCAGGTAGACACTTTCTTGCACTGAGGCCGATTTCCCACCTTACGGTACCAAGTCCCTTGTGCTGATTTAGTAAAACCATAGGATGTTACTCGGCGAGGTAGGTTTAAATGCTCAGTGCTCTGAACCAGCTGGGAGACCCCGGGATTAAACTCGGGTCGGGCCGAGAGACTTTCAAAAAGGTGCTTCTTGTAACCTTGCTTGCTGCTCAGCACTGAACGACTCAAGCAAATATTAAACTGGTTGACTTCGTGTCCGTATAATGTGACTGTGTGGGTGTCGCGCCTAGATTCTTCGCCATGATACCTGAGAGGCGGCAACACCTCGGCGGCATGGACTCGCTCTGCCACCAGAAGACTCATTATATATACACACACCTAATGGCTCCTCGTCGTCGTGGTTACGAGGCAATACCCCAAATATACCTTCATACATATTCTTTCATATTTTTACATGTAATATTCATACTCTACAGTGTTCTATTCTTGTGGGTAGCCGTGTTGCTTGCAATCTCAGTAGGAAGTCTTATATCACAGGCCATAGTCGAGTGAAGGCCTTTCCTCACAGCACATTGTGTATACCGTCGTGAACTGAAGAATGATTTGAATTCAAAAGTCTTTTGAATACAGGTTTCTAAACATAAATAGAGCGCTAAAAATCACGAAGAAAGAGTTGTCACTAGAAAAGAATTTTTAACCACTATATGTGCACTGCATCAACTTCAGCAGTGTTCGTTGTGTTAATCTCGTGTTAACAAACCTCATAACCACTTTCCAGCAAATGTGTTACAACTTTCCTCCAACACCTTGAATTGAAGCTTCATCTGTGCCATAGCAGAGCGATTGTATAAAATGTCTGAAAGGTGGAAAAGGTTTGTAGAACAATGGTTATTACGTCTAATAGCTACGGCCATGTTTGCGCTGCAAGTTTCGTCTCAGCTGACGTGTTTTCAGGTGTGTACGTGTCGTCCACCCGAGGTGACGTGCCATGTATCCAGTTCTAACCACCTGCCAACGTTCTATTACCTTGCAAAGTATAACGTCTTGAAGATATACGGCACGCCACAATTTTCCCAGCTTCCGCCAGGTACATTCCAGCAAACCTGGGGCGTCATCGATCTCACCATTGCGAACACTAACATTGAAACGCTCAGATGTGAAGATTTTCAAGGCTTGCAAGCAACCATTTCGACGTTGCGACTTACCAAGCACGCCATCAAAGAGGTACCAAAATGTGCTTTAGAGAAGCTTACGAAACTTGTGCATCTGTATATGAATGACTGCAAGATTGAGTCTTTGGTAGCCGGTGACTTCTCAAATAAGGGAGTTCTTGCGACGTTAGATCTGGCAGGTAATACAATCACAGAAATAAATGTCCGCGCTTTTACAAGCATGCAAAAGCTTAAGTACATAAATTTAAGTAATAACAAGCTTACCAGGTTAATGTCTCAGCAGTTTGAAGGTCTCGGGGCACCCTCCTTGGAAATAATTGACCTCAGTAACAATCGGATCGACACAATCGCCAAAAACAGTTTCGGTGGAATTGCCCCTTCGTTGAAGCGTCTGGACTTATCGAATAACAAAATAGCCCAGGCATCATTGGAACCTCTCTTGAGCCCATTTCCAACCTTTGCTGAACTGAATACGCTGGTTATGTCTGGTAACCCGTTAACTGTTATCGACAATCAAGAAATTCAAAATATTTTCCCTCGCTTATCATCTCTGTCTTTGGCAAGTTGCTCTCTCTCGGCGTTTGATGTGAATGAATACAGCCATCTTCGATCACTGAACGTCTCGAATAATGGCCTGGCGATTACCGATGTTGTCATTGACAACCGAGAAATGCTTTGTGGTGATTCCGAATCCTGTCCCGATATTTCTGTGGATGTGTCTAGGAACAAAGTAGCTTCTATTTATGTGAGAATGGATTACACCCTGTCGCTTGACAGTGTAAGTGTGACAGCCACAGATACTGGTCTTGAAATGGTTCTTGTTAACATTACGCAGAATTCCACAGCTAAAGACGCTTTAGCTACCATCGTCTTGAACTTGAGCAAAAACCAGTCTTTAAAGCCTGTGCAGGTTTACATTGAAGAGCTTGGTGAAGACAAGTGGAACAGTTCCGCAAATATCTCACTCAATCTTAGTGATAATAATTTTCAAAACGGATTGAACGCCCATCTTAAAGTTTATTCGTCTACATCGGACTCCTCTCAGAAGTACGAGGAAATAGACATCTGCTCATTTACGAATCGCTCCATTGAAATTTGGGAATTGGACCTTTCTGGGAACGAAATACCTTCTATACCAACTCAGTCTTGCGTGATTGGAGAAGTCAGCGTTTTGAAATTAAACAGAAATAAGATTCGTCGAATTCGTAAACTTTCTCTGAATGGAAAGGCTAGTGGCTTTGACAGAACACGAACAATACAGCTCCGGGCAAATGCTATTGAGGCCATAGATGCAAATGCCTTCGACGGTTTTCCGAATTTGGAAAACCTAGACTTAAGAGATAATGTTATCAAGACACTTCCGGAAATGACATTCTTAAAATCTCTAAAGAGTTTTAAGATGCTTGCCTTGGACAACAATCCTTTGATGTGTGATTGTAGCATGGCTTGGATACAAAACTATGGGGTGTTTTTCCCAGTCTCTGACCCACCCAAAGCCACGATCTCCGGGCGGTGTCGCAATGATACAGGGTACAGCGTCCTGTGCTACAACTGGGGCAAAAGCTCATGTGCTGTGCCTTCAATCAGCCTACCTGAACAATACCGACTAGGACGGGTGTGTGAAGTAGATGATTATATCAGCATCACCTATTTCGACCTATCCACAGACGGACAAAACATTCTGGTAAAGTGGCTAAAAATTGGACCTGCATTGTTGTACGGTTACAGCATCTCATACAAGAGCCCCTCTTCCCAGAGGGCTGATTTCTTGGTGGGACCCGCCTCAACAAATGCTACACTTGCTTTACCACAAGGCAAGAGCTATAACATTTGCCTGACCGCAATTATTTCTCGTACCAACAATCTGCAAAGGGAGAAAGCTTACTGCAAAAGTATAACTACCGTTGCTTCGCCTGCTGTCATAACACTGGCTGTGTTACTCTCTTTTTCCACTGTGTGGGGAGTAGCCGCGCTTTCTCTGATCATACGGTACAGATTAAAGGGTTCTGATTGCTCGCCCAGGAACAGATCAGGGCATGGTCTGGATGATACAATATCTAAACGATATGAGATACCAAATCAAATACAGTCTACATCAAGGATCAGTGAAATTTATGATGAGGTAGATACAGTGTAGTGTTTACGAGTAAGTTGTCAAAGGCAGATGGTTTACGTGGGACACTCAATTTTCTTCTATGCATGTATATACTGAAACACTTACAGTATATAGAGTAAATGGACAGTGTGATAATAGGCAAATGGTCACAAAGCTCGTGTGCGATTTAAATGATATCACAGATTCTCCAGATGGTATAGTTTCCTTTCCTTTCTTCTCTTTCTTCCACCAATCAGATTCTATTTTCCATTCATGCTGTAATCAGTCAATCTCATGCATCTCTAAGTACTCATACATTCATAATTTTGTTTTAACTCTTTTCAACTATTAAAATTTTTCCACAGCTTTAGAAAATCGTCGCCTTTCCCGGATATATCAGCTATACATTTTTCGATTTTATAATTGTCAGTTACCGTTTTCTGCAGGTTAATTATGTTTAATTTGGCGTCATTTCGTCTCATGTCAAAGATGTACTTTTTTGCTGAAATCGTAAGTAAATTTACAGGTGAAGAATTGTGTTTCCCGCTCCATCTCATAATAATGACTTTGGGAGTTATTTTAATATCAGTTTTCCACTTTTGTGATAGCCACTTTTCGTATTCTGTCCAAAATTTACGTGTTTCCGGACATTCAATGAAAGAGTGTTCTGTAGTGTCCTTACCGAGTCTGCAGTAATTAAAAATATCGTCGTGTCTCTGTCCTATTTTAAACAGATAAGATTTTGTTGGCGTTATCCTGTGTAAGACTTTGTATTGAAAATCTCGTAGCTTGGTGTATTGAGTGCATTGATAAATAGATTCGAATACCTTTTCCCAATCAGTTTCTTTATCTAACCTTACAGTATCCTTCCATTTTTCTTTCATTTTGATATTTTGCTGCAACTCATTATTTAATAAATCGTAAAAGTGATTTGTTCCCCGTTTTTGTTTAGTCAGTAATCGTATGTTCGATGGAAAGGAGGGGCAATATACATCATGCTTCTCATTTATCGTGAGCCACTGGGTTGGAACATTTCGAATTAACCTATTATAATCTTAGAAAGTACCTTTCACTTTAAATTTTTGTTTGAAATCTTTAAATGTCAACAAATTTCCTCCTGATTTTTTAAAATCCCTTATAAACCTTACATTATTTTGATACCAGTGGCTAATAAAATAAATTGGTTCTTTAAACCTTGGGTTATACCATAAATTTTCATCAAGAATATTTGTCTGATATTTTTTTGTGTTATTTCCTGCCATGCCCTTAGAGTATCTACCCAGAAAGGGTTGTTTACTCTTTTTAGTATTAGCCGTATATACTTACCCCCTAGTGTATCATTTTGATATATACTTACATTTTGCCATTTATATTTCGCTAATAACAATTTTCTCATCCAAGATATTTTTAACGATTGCACAAATGGTATTAAGTTTACCATCCGTAATCCACCTTTTGAGTAGTCCTTTACGATAGTGGATCTTTGTATCCTATCTGGACCATCATTCCATATGAATTTATAAAGTAATACATTTATTTCTTTCATAGTGCTATCTGGTGAGTTTGGGAGGGAAAGGAACAAATGAATTAGTTTTGATAGAGCTAGAGATTGTATAACTGTTATTTTTCCTAACAATGATAGGTTTCTGATTTTCCATCTTTGAAGATCAGTTTTCAATTCCTCTATTCTAGCCAAATAATTTATTTTCCATATGTTATTAAATTTCACCGTTGAGAAATTTATGCCCAATATGTTAAGTTTTTCCACCCAATCTAATTTCACTTGCTGACATAGTTTTACATTGGATCCGGACAGAGAACCTATCCATGCTGCCTTTGTATCTAAACATGATAGTGCTCTTGAGAGAGACTTTTCGGACCTATCTAAGATTAACTGTGTATCATCGGCATATTGGCTTATTTTATGTTCTGTTTTTGTTTATATTCCCTTTATATTCTGTTTTATTCCCTTTATAACTGGGTTATTTCTTATCATTGAACCTAAAATTTCAGCACATAACAGAAAAATATACGGAGAAATTGGATCTCCTTGTCTACATCCTCTACTAATATTAAACAGAGGGGATAAAATGCCGTTTTGGAGGATACACGTAGAAATATCAGTCTGAAACAATTTTATCCAGGATCTTATATCTTGTCTAAATTTAAAGGTCTTCAGTATTTCTTCTATGAATTCCCAAGAGATAGAGTCGAATGCCTTTTCAAAATCTATTGACAGCAGTAACTCGGGTATTTGTCTCTCCTTTGTTTCAAACATTATGTCGTAAATTAGACGTACATTATCTGCAATGCATCTTCCAGAAATAAAACCCTTCTGATCTTCATTTATAATGTCATTAAGAACTGTTTTAAGCCGATTTGCAATGCAAGTACTGTAGAGTTTGTAATTTACATTTAATAAGGTGATGGGTCTCCAGTTTTTAAAAATATTTCTAGGTTTATTTGGTTTTGGTAAACATGTTATAATCCCTTGCTTTTGAGATCGTGACAATTCGCCTTTTAAAAAACTGTCATTTCCTGCCCTTAAAACAAAGTATCCTACATCTTTCCAGAACACCTGATAGAATTCTACAGGGAAACCGTCTATTTGTGGAGTTTTGTCATCTTTCATATTTCTCAAACAGTTTGTTAACTCTTCCAAAGTCAATAACCCCTCTAATTTAACTGCATCAGCATCTAAGAGTCTATCTAGTTTTATGTCCTGAAGACGTCCCCTAAGGTTTTTTTCCTCTTACCGTTTTTGTATACAGATTGGAATAATAATTTATCTGTGCCTCCAGAATATCTGCCGTTTGGTATATTTCTTTCCCATCGTCAAGTGTTAGTTTTGAGATAAGTTTGTTTGTGTAATTCCTTTTTTCCATAGCTAAAAAATATTTTGTCGGTTTTTCTCCTTGTTCGATCTTTCTTGCTTTTGACCTAATAAGCAATCCATCTATTTCTTTTTCTCTCAGCTTTGATATTCTATTTTAAGGTTATTGAGTTCACCTAGCTTCGAATCTGTTACATTGATAAAATTTGTTTGAATTTCCCTATCTATTTCTTCAATTTGCTTTTCCAGTTGTGTTTCTCTTATCCTTTCTTCTTTCCGTTTTCTTGACGAATATTTAATTGTTTCTCCTCTTTTTTTCATTAGCAATACTTCTAAAAATAATTGATCACTGATGCAAAGCTGTATTCGATCTTTAGGAATATTTTTTAAATTGCCTCTGCTGTATATTATAGGACTGTATTCATCTAATGTTTCGTCAATAATATTTTTGACTAAATCGATATATGCTGAGTGAACAGTTTAATTTCCAGCAGCCTTTGCCACATTCACAATTTATGAACTTACATTTCAATGTTATAGCGGAGTGATCGCTCCTGTATCCTGGAATAATTTCTGCTTGTGTAGATATATTAAAAATGTCATCAGATACTAAGAAAAAATCTAGTCTAGTTTGCTTTTTGGGGTTCTTGCGTCTCCATGTATATCGTCTCTCATTTTCATGCATTGTCCTCCAAACATCTATATATTGATTCCCATTTATCAAATTCAACACTTTAGTTCTTGGGGTAGGGTTATTTAGATGCTGGTAATTGTGTCTTTTTGAGGGTCGATAACTAAATTCCATTCCCCACAGATAATAACAGACGGATTTCCAATTTGCTTTATTTTATTATTAATATGATTATAGAAAGAGGGTTTGTCACTATTTGGTCCGTACAAACTGCAGAGAGTTACAGGTATGTCATGTATATTTAGGTTCATTAGAATATAGTTACCATTTGGGTCAAAATTTCGATTGAGCAATATAATTACACCTCTTGATTTAGAGCTGTGAGGGCTTACCCAGGCATCGTATTCCCATTCCCGTTTTAGAATGTCGCCATAATTTGAGTCGCTATGGGTGTCCTGTAAACATATAATTGAAAAATTCTTTTTTTTTGAAATAATGGAATACATCCCTTCTTTTTTGACGTCTGCTATTCCTCGACAGTTCATCGTGTCGATATTCACTGTATCAGTCATAGATTGGTTTGTAATCTGTTAAAGTCGGGAAAAGGGCGAAAAACTTAGCTTCTGTGTATTACTCAATTTGGCTTTTTTAGTTTTCACAGTATCTCGGCCAATATGGAAAAACTCATAGCCTTTGGTAATCAACATTACCTTTCTTATCAAAACAGACACACGTACACATCTACTCAACCTCTCTTTCAGAAGGATACACATGCCATTCCAACAACATTAGAATAAGGTATGTTTAAGTATAGTCTCATCATTTTGGTGGATCTTGTATATGTATATACATTGCTTTAATTGTGTTACATATTGTAGCTGACATGGAATAGTTCCTTAATATAGTGTTCTGTTGTGATTTGGGTATAGCTTATGAATACAGAAGATCATACACAAGAATGGAATATAAAGGCAAGGTGGATTCTGGAGAATAAAATACATATTAGGAAAGCTGATAGGTTTTCACAGATCCTATTGTCGATCGCACCCATCATATTTATCACTGGTAATATTGTGCAGAATAGTATACTATTTCTTTTTCGACACATTAAAGCTGTGTATTTCGTTAACTTAAAATGTCCTATTAATTCTAAGAGTTTTTTGTTTTACGAGAGCAAACTGAGTTATCAGATAGCATATATCCTTCACATTGCAGAAATTATTTATTATTTATATTTCCTGACTGAGCTTGAAGAGTATACAGATGTGGTGGAGGGGTGGTGCAGAATATTTATTATCGCCATATCACAGGATGGGCTTCTCTCATCATGAAATGTGATAATACCCAACCCAAATACATATTACACAAACCATGCAAGTACACACTGCATGGTCCAACACTGATCTTTCTTTAGCATGAACTGACGGCAAACCTAGCGAGTCAAAATTACATATTTCATAACCACTCGACACTGCGGCTTGAAAAACATAAGGAAGTTACAGTGCATACGTAAGGCATGCATCAAAATTCAACTTTATCATTCAGGTCAAGTAAGACGGCATACATTCCATGACAATTGGACATATCTTGCCGGCAATAAGTGTGAATGCTATATTCACAACCCGTTGCTGAGGAACATAAGTGTCGCTCCGTATGGAATGTTCAGACATCATGACGAAAACAGGACAGCTTTTTGTGTAATTTATCGTCTGAATGGATATTATTTGGAACTCTTCCTTCTTTGCCACTTACATATGTACACAGTATCCTCCTAAGGGACAGAGCGACTCATTTATGCAAATCTTACGCTGATGTTGTAATGCAAAACACTCAAACGAAACTGTATTACGTGTGCGCAAGGAAAGTTAAATATACTCGTGAGTACAATGAAAAACTCTAATACGATAAATAAATGATGTAGTTTTAATTTTTGCACAAATAACCCAACGGCATGGCTGCATGTAATTTGGGGCCAGTTTGACCTCAGAAAAGAAATGAACTATATCCTAAAGCCGGTGTATTAACAAAGTGCATTGCGAAGCTAAATATTATACCCAAATTTTAACGCCAAAGCCTCTAAAGCAGAAGTTACACACGTCGGCATGTAATTGCGTCATCAAACGCTATCTCTCTAAGTTTCCTCAGTTTTAGTATGGAAGTGTCGAGAATATCTGTTTAAATCATAATTGTGGCCCTTCAGAGTTCCTCTTAATCCGTATTTGGGGAGCTTTGTTGGCATTGTGTCTAATAAAATCTTGGCGTTCCATACTTGAATAGTTATAAGCAAAGCGCAACTGAGGTATTTTTTTTTATTTTATTAACGACCATTTATGAAATAGCATAGTAGACTGTTTCACTGGCCTCTTGATACTTCCCCTAAACCTGGTGCTGAGGGAGGTATAAGCACTCACGATTTTTTTTTTGCATTGTCATAATGGTTTTATGAGCAGTACATGTATTTGCACATGTATACAACCTTGAAATCATTTACGGATTACGAGATGAAAATTATGTACAGTTATAGATAAGATGTCTAAAATATCGACTTTCTGCTTAGGATAGATAAAAACTGCTGACTACTTCTTTTATATATGTTAATCCCACCATTTTGTTTGCCGCCGTCGTATAAGTGAAATATTCTTAAGTACTGCGTAAAACACCAATCAAACAAACATACCAGTTAACGGTTTTATTTTCTATTTAGGTATTATTTCTTACAAATTCCATTCTGATCCTATTGTTTAGCATTTTCAATAATTTCAGACCCCAGGGGCTTCTTTCTTTATTGAATTACAATTAATACAATTACATGTTTGTACCTAATTCTGCTCGGGTCTAGGAATATTTTATAAGATGCCGCTATTTACGCATTTGTACGATCAGTTGGAATAAAACTCTAACGACAAGGTAGTCGTATTTCAACTATCATACTATTCACCAATTGCCAAATGCCGCACTGTCGTCAATGCTCTTTTTCACTGTCTGTGCAGCAGCCTTGTATATTGTTACTGCGGACTGTTTTCCAGTGTTTTTGCAAGTGAGACACCTATATTTGTAACCTTCTTAGAAATTATGTACGAGCTGTATATATTGTTTGAAATTTGAACTGCATGTGTGTCTTTCAGAAATTAATAAAAACTGATGACCTCTTCTCTCTAACATGTTATTAGCTTTATTATTTATATTTTATTTCTTACATATTTATTTTGAAACTGGTGTTACATATCGGTTGTTCTAGAAATGAGTCGTCCCATTATCGATTTCTGACGATCCTTCATCGTCTACGACTCGTATTCGAATGTTGGACTTGAAATTTGGATAGATAACGCCTTTGGAAAATACATAATTAAAGAATACATGATGAGGTTAAATTTATCATTCTTCATACTACGAATTTGTTTAGTGGTATTACCAAGTAAGTTTGTTTCCATAAGAAAATATAGTTAAAAACGGTGCGGAACTAGTAGAAAAGCACTTCCCAGAACAACTGAAAATGTAAATGAAGGCTTTAGCTGGGTTTAAACTGTCCACTCGTTCTGTACTCCGATTTTAAGTTAAGTATATTCGTCGCTTTTGGCAGGTTGATTTGGATCTGCAAAGTCGTAATAAATGTGTAGGTCTATAATTCCCACTTTTATTGTTTTCGGTCAGTTTTGACGATATCTATTCGCTCTAACGAGATGTCTTAACGACTCACGTTTACAGTAATGCTATTCAATGTTAAAGGGATAGGGCATCAACCTATTTTGGTCAGCTGTGTGCACGTTTTCATTACTTTACGATAGCTGTCGAACACGTTTCAACTCGAAACATACACAGAGAAACATTTTGTCGTCAGTATGACTAAGATATGGGTAGTCAGCCGGTTTTGACTAACGTATGACGTCATTTTGACTATGGTAAGGGTTGTCAGCCGGTTATGATTAACGTATTAGGTTGACTAGATTACAACAGATTGACAGTCCGAAGTTTGTCAAAATTTACACACGGAATTGTCTAGTCGTTTTGACGAACATTAAGATAATCAATGTGTGTCAAAAGCTCGTCAAAGATTAAAACTTTCCGACCATAATGTCAGTCAAAATGAGTGTTGATCGTACAAGCGACATGTCGATATAGTAGAATAATGCATGAACAGGATTTTAATGCTTTCTTTTGTATTGTTTTTCTGTGATTGCTTTTTTTATGTGAAAACTTATGTAATTTGATGACAACACAACACAGTGATGTCTGTGAGTTAACATCACTGAACTTTCTGTTTGTGATTCAACCATAGTGTTTGGGATCCAAGTTTCTGATATTTAAGAATTTACAAGTAGAGTCATGATGAAACCCTGACGGATGTAAATTGACAAGAAGCCAGATTTCACAACGCATGCGCGTGACTATTTACTATCACTGTCCTCGCTAATCTGGCTTTACATGCTGCAGTCTTTAAGTTTCTACTGCGATTACCTCTTCTGACAGTTATCGAAGAATTCATATATTAATTTATTTTGTTGATGTTTAACGCTATACCTGTTTTCAATAATCTTCCAATTAGGCGTAGGCCTATATATGGTACGGCGGTTATCGGCCTCTCCTGCGCCGAGGCAAAATTTTATACGTGTGGAAATTCAATCTCGCCAGGGAGAACAGAGGGAGAGAGAATCAGAATATGTACTTTGCTATATATGTAATCTATTTTCCTATTTCCTGTATATGTAATCTATTTTCCTATTTCCTATGTATGTAATCTATTTTCCTATATATGTATTCAGTAACAGAATACATTATATAGCATCACTCAGACTTTTCTGTTAAAATTAGGAAATTTTTTGTTTTAGTGTACCAGTCCAAACTGGACGATTTAAGGCAACCACGGAACTGAGTCTGGACATGGCTTTGTGTATAGATTTGTAATTTAAGTTTGCTTTGAAAAAAAAGAAAGTAAACACGCCAGTCGAGCGTTGATTGATTGATTGATTGGTGCTTTACGCCGTGAAGTATATTTCACTCACACAATGGCGGCTAACATTATGGAGGGGAAACCCACGATCGAGTGTTGCTGATTGCTGTTATTATCGCCCTCATATTCTCGCCGTGTAGACCGATGGGAGGAAACCGGGCTGAGGGAAACCACAACTTTCTCCCACTTTAAGATGAATACCACATTCTGGTTGTAAATGCCACAAATCTTACAAAAAGTATACTTTTTGTGAAGCAAGGCAGTCATGTTTTCTTAATTTCCCCTGACTATGGGTATTCATTCAATGAGGGGCATTACCTGCTGTTGGCAGACATAGGCCTACTTTGGACTCTTTCAACACCAAGTGCACAACACGTGTTCAAATTGGCATTCTGGTTTGCGTAAACAAGGATTTGCGTTCAGTGTGTATGGAACACATATGCGTGTATTATTTTCCTTCTGAAGTATTTGATTTGCTTGATGAAAAACGTTTTCTACATGCAGCTTTGCCAAATATATGTTTTCTCGTTAACATTTGTTACATTTATTGGCAGATTGACAACTCCATTTTCTGAAGTGGTGGAACAGTTTACACTGTCATCACGTCAACAGCAGGAAGATTCATTTTGGGCTCATTAAAACATGGAACTTCAAGCAAAATGCAGGCCATCAATCCCAGACCTCATACAGAAATGCGTCCTACACCTCTCACAGACTTAAATGTACTATGCACAGTGATGCTCGAATGGCTATTCTCAGGGACGTCCAAATACGGAGAAGAGTATCCCTGTGTTTTCTTTGTTTCAAGATAAATTACTTTTAAGTAAATAATTTAAACATATTCAGGAAAGTACATATTGTAAGCATGGTGCAAAATCAACACATCTGGCATTATTACGATCATACTTATATGTTCATTCATTGACAAGGAAGAGTGCAAGTATCTCTTCACAACACTAATAAATGATAGAACAAAAAGATATTTGTAATAATCAGCTCATTACATATCATTCTCCCTGATAGTACGAGTACATCAATGCAGAAAATGCAAAGCTCTTGCACACTTGTTAAAATGCAGGCAGAAAATAATATTTAAACTGTGTAATTTATATTACGTACTGTTGAATGACTTAAAATTTTACCCCAGAAGTTCATTTTTAGAGGCAAATAAATGTTGTCAGATATTACTTTTGGTGCGATAACTTATTTATTCCTTTAGGATATCTTTCTACCTTCCAAACAAACCGTAAAACACCCTCCTAACATTAATAGAGCTTTCAGAATAAGGTACAATGTGCAACTTTTGTGATCGTCCGAATTTTAGATCATACACCATAAATTTCAAAAGTACTTTAACTGCCTTATTGGTATAAATGTTCAAGTTCCATTTCTTTGTCCATGTTCATTTGTAATATTTTTTGGTTAACTAAGTATAAATAAGAGGTTCAATATTTATTTGTGTTGTGATCAAATTAATTTTATTTGTTGATGAGTGTGCATGATCAGTCAACAACAGTGACCTTTCATCCCCTTCACAATAGTGTCAGAACAGATGAGGTAAACTGGTAAGGCCTCCGTGGTTAGCGGCGCAATGACCCATGAATCTCACACCAATGCGGTCGCTGTGAGCTCAAGTCCAGCTCATGCAGGCTTCCTGTCGTACGTGTGAGGAGGTCTGCTAGCAACCTGCAGAGGCCAGTGTGTTTCCCCAGACTCTGCCCGGTTTCCTACCACCAAATAAATAAATATAAACTGAACAAAACACAGCATATATATATTGTGAGCATTGTATTCATTCAGGCACTTCTTCCCAGTAACTACTGTAACCTGTTTGATGTTACGTGTGGTCCATACCACAGCCAAATACACACTGAAACTTAGCATATTAAATGCATATCATTTTATATGTGTAGTTCAATAAGGAGTGTTGCACTTCTGACGGATTTGGCGCTGTTGTCTCCTACATTCCCTGGCGAAGAAGACTGGAGAGATATTTGAGACACATACAAGAGAGATGCCTTCTGGCACCTCGCACATCATGGGGACTAACTCCTTCCTTATATGGCAAAACTACCCAGTCATAACATCTGTGCTTTGTGACTACTGTTTCTTCACCGGTTTGGCTTTCATCCCTCAATTGACTGTTCACCCTCCTCCGACTGATGCCTACATGTGTACCATCACATGTCAGAACTTCGGGATATGGACCGGACCAGGGATTAACATGCTGGCGAAATCGATTCTCATCCTTGCAGTCCATGAGAAAAACAATGAGACAAATGTTAATTCATGAACTAGCAGACTTGGGACCTGTTGACCGGTATATGCAGTTCGCTTCCTTGCAGAAACTGGTAAATGAAATTCGACCCGGGAGGACTTTATTGCATCCAATACAGAGACCTTGAGTTGTTGTTGGGGTGGGGGGGGGGGGGGGGGCTGTGGAAGGTGGGTTGTAGTGTGTTCATTATACAGACATGGGTGGGCTGTGGAAGGTGGGTTGTTGTGTGTTTATTATACAGACCTGGGTGGGCTGTGGAAGGTGGGTTGTAGTGTGTTCATTATACAGACCTGGGTGGGCTGTGGAAGATATGATGTTATGTGTTTATTATACAGACCTGGGTGGGCTATGGAAGGTGGGTTGTAGTGTGTTTATTGTACCGAGACCCGGGTGGGCTATGGAAGGTGGGTTGTAGTGTGTTTTTTATACAGACCTTGGTGGGCTGTGGAAGGTGGGTTGTAGCGTGTTTATTATACAGATCTGGGTGGGGTGTGGAAGGTGGGTTGTTGTGTATTTACTATAGACCTTGGTGGGCTGTGGAAGGTGGGTTGTAGTGTGTTTATTATACAGACCTGGGTGGGCTGTGGAAGGTGGGTTGTTGTGTATTTACTATAGACCTGGGTGGGCTGTGGAAGGTGGGTTGTAGTGTGTTTATTATACAGACCTGGGTGGGGTGTGGAAGGTGGGTTGTTGTGTATTTACTATAGACCTGGGTGGGCTGTGGAAGGTGGGTTGTAGTGTGTTTATTATACAGACCTGGGTGGGGTGTGGAAGGTGGGTTGTTGTGTATTTACTATAGACCTGGGTGGGCTGTGGAAGGTGGGTTGTAGTGTGTTTATTATACAGACCTGGGTGGGCTGTGGAAGGTGGGTTGTAGTGTGTTTATTATACAGACCTGGGTGGGGTGTGGAAGGTGGGTTGTTGTGTATTTACTATAGACCTGGGTGGGCTGTGGAAGGTGGGTTGTAGTGTGTTTATTATACAGACCTTGGTGGGCTGTGGAAGGTGGGTTGTAGTGTGTTTATTATACAGACCTGGGTGGGGTGTGGAAGGTGGGTTGTTGTGTATTTACTATAGACCTTGGTGGGCTGTGGAAGGTGGGTTGTAGTGTGTTTATTATACAGACCTGGGTGGGCTGTGGAAGGTGGGTTGTTGTGTATTTACTATAGACCTGGGTGGGCTGTGGAAGGTGGGTTGTAGTGTGTTTATTATACAGACCTGGGTGGGGTGTGGAAGGTGGGTTGTTGTGTATTTACTATAGACCTGGGTGGGCTGTGGAAGGTGGGTTGTAGTGTGTTTATTATACAGACCTAGGTGGGCTATGGAAGGCATGGTGTTGTGTGTTTATTACACAGACCTGGGTGGGGTGTGGAAAGTGGGTCGTAGTGTGTTTATTATACAGACCTGGGTGGGCTATCGAAGGTATGTTATGTGTTTATTATACAGGCCTGGGTGGGCAGTGGAAGGTGGGTTGTAATGTGTTTATTATACAGACCTGGGTGGGCTGTGGAGGGTGGGTTGTAGTGTGTTTATTATACAGACCTGGGTGGGCTATCGAAGGTATGTTATGTGTTTATTATACAGACCTGGGTGGGGTGTGGAAATGGGTTGTTGTGTGTTTATTATACAGACCTGGGTGGGCTATCGAAGATATGTTATGTGTTTATTATACAGACCTGGGTGGGCTGTGGAAAGTGGGTTGTAGTGTGTTTATTATACAGACCTGGGTGGGCTATCGAAGGTATGTTATGTGTTTATTATACAGATCTGGGTGGGCTGTGGAAGGTGGGTTGTAATGTGTTAATTACACAGGCCTGGGTGGGCTGTAGTGTGTTTATTATACAGACCTGGGTGGGCTATCGAAGGTATGTTATGTGTTTATTATCCAGACCTGGGTGGGGTGTGGAAGTGGGTGGTTGTGTGTTTATTATACAGACCTGGGTGGGCTGTGGAGGGTGGGTTGTAGTGTGTTTATTATACAGACCTAGGTGGGTTGTAGTGTGTTTATTGTACAGACCTGGGTGGGCTATGGAAGGCATGGTGTTGTGTGTTTATTGTACAGACCTGGGTGGGGTGTGGAAGGTGGGTTGTTGTGTGTTTATTATACAGACCTGGGTGGGCTATCGAAGGTATGTTATGTGTTTATTATACAGACCTGGGTGGGCTGTGGAAGGTGGGTTGTAATGTGTTTATTATACAGACCTGGGTGGGCTGTGGAAGGTGGGTTGTAGTGTGTTCATTATACAGATTTGGGTGGGCTGTGGAGGGTGGGTTGTGTGTTTATTATACAGGCCTGGGTGGGTTGTAAAGTGTTTATTATACAGACCTGGGTGGGCTGTGGAAGGTATGATGTAGTGTTTATTATACAGGCCCAGGTGGGCTATTGAGGGTATGTTATGTGTTTATTATACAGACCTGGGTGGGCTGTGGAAGGTGGGTTGTAATGTGTTTATTATACAGACCTGGGTGGGCTGTGGAAGGTGGGTTGTAGTGTGTTCATTATACAGGTTTGGGTGGGCTGTGGAAGATATGATGTTATGTGTTTATTATACAGACCCGGGTGGGCTATGGAAGGTATGATGTAGCGTGTTTATTATGCAGACCCGTGTGGGGTGTAGTGTGTTTATTATACAGACCTGAGTGGGCTATGGAAGGCATGGTGTTATGTGTTTATTATACAGACCTGGGTGGGCTGTGGAAGGTGGGTTGTAATGTGTTTATTATACAGACCTGGGTGGGCTGTGGAAGGTGGGTTGTAGTGTGTTCATTATACAGATTTGGGTGGGCAGTGGAGGGTGGGTTGTGTGTTTATTATACAGGCCTGGGTGGGTTGTAAAGTGTTTATTATACAGACCTGGGTGGGTTGTGGAAGGTATGATGTAGTGTTTATTATACAGACCCGGGTGGGCTATTGAGGGTATGTTATGTGTTTATTATACAGACCTGGGTGGGCTGTGGAAGGTGGGTTGTAATGTGTTTATTATACAGACCTGGGTGGGCTGTGGAAGGTGGGTTGTAGTGTGTTCATTATACAGGTTTGGGTGGGCTGTGGAAGATATGATGTTATGTGTTTATTATACAGACCCGGGTGGGCTATGGAAGGTATGATGTAGCGTGTTTATTATGCAGACCCGTGTGGGGTGTAGTGTGTTTATTATACAGACCTGAGTGGGCTATGGAAGGCATGGTGTTGTGTGTTTATTACACAGACCTGGGTGGGGTGTGGAAGTGGGTTGTTGTGTGTTTATTATACAGACCTGGATGGGCTGTGGTGGGTGGCTTGTAGTGTGTTTATTATACAGATCTAGGTGGGTTGTAATGCGTTTATTATACAGACCCGGGTGAGCTATGGAAGGCATGGTGTTGTGCGTTTATTATACAGATCTGGGTGGGGTGTAGAAGGTGGGTTGTAGTGTGTTTATTATACAGACCTAGGTGGGTTTTAAAGTGTTTATTATACAGACCTGGGTGGGGTGTGGAAGGTGGGTTGTTGTGTGTTTATTATACAGACCTGGGTGGGCTATGGAAGGCATGGTGTTGTGTGCTTTTTATACAGACCTAGGTGGGATGTGGAAGGTGGGTTGTAGTATGCTTATTATACAGACCTGGGTGGGCTGTGGAAGGTGGGTTGTAGTGTGCTTTTTATACAGACCTGGGTGGGCCGTGGAAGGTATGATGTAGTGTTTATTACACAGACCTGGCTGGGCTATGGAAGGCATGGTGTTGTGTGTTTATTATAAAGACCTGGGTGGGCTGTGGAAAGTGGGTTGTAGTGTGTTTATTATAAAGACCTGGGTGGGCTGTGGAAAGTGGGTTGTAGTGTGTTTATTATACAGATCTGGGTGGGCTATGGAAGGTGGGTTGTTGTGTGTTTATTATACAGACCTGGGTGAGCTGTGGAAGGTGGGTTGTAGTGTGTTTATTATACAGACCTGGGTGGGCTGTGGAAAGTGGGTTGTAGTGTGTTCATAATACAGACCTGGGTGGGGTGTGGAAGGTGGGTTGTAGTGTGTTCATAATACAGACCTGGGTGGGCTATGGAAGGTGGGTTGTAGTGTGTTGATTATACAGACCCGGGCGGGCTATGGAAGGTATGATGTAGGTTGTTTATTATACAGACCTGGGTGGTCTATTGAGGGTGGGTTGTAGTGTGTTTAATGTACTGAGATTCGGGTGGGCTATTAAAGGTGGATTGGAGTGTGTGTAGAGGGACCAAGGTGGGTTATGTACAGTGGGATGTAGACTGTTGAATGGTATATGGAAGTAGGTGTGCAAAAATTTGGACGAGCTATAAAAGGTGTTTTGTAATGTACAGGTATGTAGACCGACTAGGTTGGGCTGTGGAAGGTGGGCTATGGAAGGTGGGTTTAATATGTAATGTATGTTGATTGTACGGAGTGTAAGATGGGGTGTAGTGTGTGCATTATACTGAGAGAATACTGATGTGAGTAGACGTGTAAAATGGGACCACGAGAAAAAAAGATATAAAATGGGAATGAAACAAAACACTCTATGTATTGCCCGGAGACTTGGTCGAGTTATGACAGCTATAGGCCTACTATGTTGTTTGTATTGGACTGGGATAGGCATGGGCTATTGCAGTATATGTGTTGTGTATATTGTACTTCTCACTGACAGTTAAATGTTTTTTGGAGGAAAAATAAATGATTTTTTTTTGTTCAACATGTCTTGAAATATTTTAGAAATGACAGCAGGTTGTAGATATAGATTACCTGGTGAACTGTCATTTTCCACTACAGGTAAATTGTTGTAATGGGTGGCTCTCTGTTTTCATTGTGCAATGTCAGCTGTGGTATATATTCTGTACCCTGGAGTGTTGTCATTCGCCATCAATGACTGACCACATTTGTGAAGGCAGCCCACAAAGCTACCCCCTTCAAAAGACTGTGTAACATCTGGATGGCCTGCTACATCCAGCAGATGATTCTTCACCGAGAAAAGAGCTGTGTTTTGATGAGAAATCATGCCTGATTGCTTTAGCATCTTCTCAACATTCCACTCAAATTCAATGGCTCCATCAATTTGGTCCAGTTGTTTGGGGGTAAACAGTTTCTAAAAAACAGAATGTTTAACACATAACTTATTATTGACACAGACTAAAGCCATTGTAAGCATGATTGTAGTACAGTGTGACACTTTGAATGGGACTATGGCTTTACAATACATATGTGTAACGATAAGTGTGTATTTACAGTTAGTATATAGCATTATAGCTTTATACTAACTGACCTGCACAAATGCACAGTATTACATGACAAGCTGTACCTGCTCACATAACTGACAACATTGTTTATATGTGCACATTATATTTAATACTACTTATAACAAGGCATAAAAATATAGTTGTGTTAATTTGTTTTAGCGGTATTGGACACAAATGTTTAACATTTTACTCTAGTATATGTTAATCAAAAATAAAAGCTTTTTATTGAAAATATTGACAGAATGATACCTAAGGACTGTCTGGAAACAGTCATCAAGCACTGTTCTAAAATGAGACAAAGCTCAGGTCAGAGCGAATGCACCCCAAGGGTATCCTACAACTGGTAAGCCATTGGTTCGAAAGCTTGCCAAGATGATACACGTAAATTATTTGTGATTTGATAAAAAAAATGTGAAGTGGGACAACTTGTTTATATGTTTGGGATTTGAAACTTTGATTTAGTAGCAAGGCTATTAAAGAGTTTCCCGCCTGTTGCAGACACATGAATGCAAAACTTATAATGCAAATATCAACACATCAAGGACTGAGGTCGTGAATTTGGTAATTTCTAGTACTTAATACAATTACAAAGCAAAAACAATGCAACATTAAACAAGTGTCATTTTGTCTTAATATGCATGTAAAACTTATGCTCAATTCATACAAGTATATTTGGAGCATTAAATATTGTAGTACCCCTAAATAATACACCGTTGTGAATTTTGTAATATACTGTACCCTATTTCTTGTAATTTTTGGGACACCTGGTCTGCTCTTCTTTAAACTTAGTATACGTCATTGTAGCTGGAATATTTAGTTTGGCTTTCCTCACATGGTTATACCATCTAACGAACAACTTATCTTTATTTTTCCCAAAAGCCAGGAAAGAAATGTAATATTATGATTTCAGCAAAACTAATATCTGTCCCAAAAATTAGAAGAATTAGGGTAACTAATATGTTAACAGCGCATGAGCTATGGAACATGTCTTTGTGTTGTATTCCCCATGTCTGCAAAACCTGAGCTCAGTACATGCAATACATATGTCTGCACGTTGACTGATAAATTCATTTGCTTATGCAATGGCACTGAGTTTTGTAGTTGGAGGAAACAATCCACGTTAAACCCCCAGCCTTGGCCATGCTTATACTATGTTAGAATGAAAGGCACAGGGTATTGACAGCCCAATAGCACCCTGAGATACTGCATACCCTGACCTATACAAAGTGCCTATGATGTTTGGGAAAGCAGTAATTGCCTGCGAGCACTGGGATTGAACCTGCACTTTGTTTGCCGTGGGTGAGAATCAAACTGCTAACCATGCTTCATGTAGCTGTGTGCTTTTACAAGACAAGTTGAGGCATCCATGTAGGGGTAGGCAGTAGTTGCAGCACCCGCAATTATTCCCACTGATGTTTGCCATTTGTATGACTTATTTGATTGGTGTTTTATGCCTTACTCAAGAATCTTTCACTTATATGACGGTGGCCAGCATTATGGTGGGTGGAAACTGGGCAAAGCACAGGGGGAAACCCACGACCATCCACAGGTTGCTGGCAGACCTTCACAAGTACGGCCAGAGAGGAAGCCAGCATGAGCTGGACTTGACCATTTGTATGAAGCATGATGATTGAATGCTATGTGTTGCCCACGGAAATGAAGAGTACCTGATTAAGTATATATGTACCTGGAGTGTAAGGGTACAGCAATCACACATGTGGTGCTTCACGGGCGAGCCAACAATAAAAGTTGAAAGACGGAATAAAAATAAACTAAATATTAAAGTGCTCCAAAGATGTACAGGAGAAACAGATAGCAGAAATAGTTAACTGTTGTATTTCTAATTTGATAATGTTAAAGAATACCAGTAGGTTAATGACCATGCAACCTGCTGAAGAACTGAGTAATGGTTTGTTCACTTGCATAGGGTTTAATACCACATGGCACATTAATACCATGGCACATACTGTGTTTAATGGCGAATTTCCAAATGAGCAATATACATGTACTAGCCCCATGAGGTGATGTACTATGAACGAAAAAGTTGGATTACTTTGAATGCTTCTGGTCTTTTACAGATTGCAGCTTTAGCCACATGCAGAATGCCCACAGTGTGGTTTACTAATGCCATAAGCTAAGATGACAAAATTGAATATTATATATAAAACACAAAGTATTATTTTAAATAACTAAGAACACATAATGTGGGTAGTGCGTGCACTATATAATAACAGCTAGCTCTGGAGGAATGCACTTAACTGAAGCTAATGAGGCAATTATGAGCGCTGACCCTGGAGTTGCAGTGTCAGTTGTGCAGTACATAGTTTAATTTGGTTTTTAAGATTTGCAAGTCAATTGCATGTGTTGTTGAATGTGGCAGAATGCTTCTAATTTGTTTGTTAATGCTTTACTAATTGATGACTCGTATAATGTTCATGAGTATTATGGGTTGATGAAACAGGAGTGCCCATGGAAAACCACAATTTATTTGGTGTTTTACACCACACTGAAGAATATTTCGCTTATACGCCAGCAGACTGCGTTATGGTGGAAGGAAACTGAGCTCGCAACCCATGACTACCTGCAAGTTGTTGTCAGACCTTGCCGCCTACGACCGCAGAGGACATTGGTGACAGGCGAATAGCTTTGAATACAGGCAGCTGACAAGGGCCATACATGAACTCTGTTAAGACTACAGCTGAGAGGAGATGGGTGAGTATTATGATGTTGCAAGTTTATTTACTGATTTGATTGGTGTTTTACAATGGACTAAGAAATATTTCACTTATTCGACAGCGGCAAGCATTATGGTGGAAACGGGTGAGAGTACAGGGGAACTTAGTTCGCAAATATAAACCAATTTTTGATGACATGTTGTGTTCGAACAGGCACAAAAATGAACAAGCTGTTTAACAGGCCAAATGTACGCACCAACGGCAAATGCAATTTAGTGACACCAATTTTGTACTGATAGTGTACTCATCTACAAACCATAACACTGACGGCTGCTGTGGTATTACTGTCTATACTGTAAATGTATTGGCAACCATTATACTTTATACTTTATGGCTTGCAATAATGGGTTAAATGCTGAACTGTAACAGATTAAAGCAACTGTGTCACAAGTTTATTACGAGAATGACATTTGGAAGTATTGCAGGTGGGAGAACTTATTTGTGTTCTATGCAAGGTGGATGTCAGCATCTGGCTTACATCATGGTTAACAAAGATCTTGAAGATGACTTTGAACGAATCTGTAATATAATAAAGCTACAGGTTAGAAAACTATGTACATGAGTTAGAAAGTAGTATGTACATAGAAAACTATGTATCAGAAATGACATGATAACATTAACTGAAAAGATCCCTTTGATGTATTTACATATTTGTTAGCTTGATTACACTTCAATTTTGTAAAAGTGTTGCCTACATGATTTACATACACTATGCTAAGGGAGGGCATGAGATGACCACTGATGCTACAAATGGCTGTGCCTTCAATAATATTTAATGTGGCACTGTTACAAAAATGTAACTACATGCACATATTTGGAAAGGATTTTATTAAAATTAACTGGTTTCGTGTGAGAATTGACTGTAAACAAAAGAACTACTGTTACCAAATAATTGAAACACCTGCAGATACACAGTGCATGTAAATGTAGCAACAAGGAACGTAGAATTGTGAGGAAGAAACCAGTGCAGAGAGACACGTTAACAAGACGGATTACTAATACTGGCACAGTTTCTTGGATCTACATATACACATGTAACCAAATTGACCCTGTTTTATGAATGATGAGAAGAACCATTATGAAGCTGCACTGATGGAGAGGCAATATGATGAACTGTGAAACAATGATATACCATATGGAATTGACTTAAGCTGATTTTGGTTTGAAGCAATAACGAGGACCATATGTAGAAAAGACTAGAAGATTGTGATGCCAACTTTAAACAGAACACTTTATGAAATTCAACTAAAAGTGACGCTTCTGAGAGTCTTGAAGTGTGTGAATAAAAGAAATTGGTGTGAAAACAAAAAACTTTTTAGTGATAACCTGTGATATTTTTGCTCAATATGTTAGCTAGTTTTAATACAGCTTGATTAGTTTGGGAGACCAACTGTTTTGTGGCTCTAAATTCAATGGCTCTACATACGGTCCCGATACTGCATAATATTTTATTATTTTACTGAAGCCATAGCTGTGCACAGAAAAAAAAAAACAATAGGCCTTTGGCAAGCAGCTGATGAGCTTTGCCACAAGCAACACACAGGTTTTGACTGGCAGAACTAGATCAGTGACTTCTATGTTGTGTGAATGTTCCTCCTGATAACGACCACACAAGCATGGTTTATGACTTATTGTACACTTAAGGAGCCACAAAACTTAAAGAGTTTTGAAAATGTAAAACTGCCTTCCAGAGTGGGGTGGGAATATGTACCTTGTGTATACCAGCAACTGGAAGGCAAGCGCCTTAACCACTGGGCCACAGCTCGCTACCTGTAATACATTGGTTAAACCAGTGGTTTAACTTAGAATTGGTAGCATGACTACCAAAGAGCTAGCCTGTATGAAGGTAATGCTCAATGCATAATAAACTGAAATGATGAATTTGGTACTTTACGGTAATTAATATTCTCACAGAGATTTATATGTATGTAATACTTTAAGTCAATACATCAAAATAATTTTCAAGATACCCACCCTAACACTTTGTTTAACAGTGATTCTAATATACAATACAAAAGTCAGGAATTCCATAATTTATGGTACTTGATATGCACACATCCAATCAACGATGGATTATCCCCGTCATGATTTATTTATTTATTTGATTGGTGTTTTACGCCGTACTCAAGAATATTTCACTTATATGACGGCGGCCAGCATTATGGTGGGTGGAAACCGGGCAGAGCCCGGGGAACCCACCACCATCCGCAGGCTGCTGGCAGACCTTCCCATATATGGCCGGAGAGGAAGCCAGCATGAGCTGGACTTGAACTCACAGCGACCGCATTGGTGAGAGACTCCTGGGTCAATGGTCATTACGCTGCGCTAGTGCGCTAACTGACTGAGCCACGGAGGCCCCTCCCCATCATAAAATTAAGCACTACATGTGTGCAAACCCTGAGCTCAACACATGCAGTAGTTTTTGAGAAACCACTCTAAACACTTTGGTTAACATTAATCTTAAACATCACACACTCAGTCAGGAATTCAGTAATTTACGGTACTTAATACGCACACATCCCATCAATGATGAATATTCCCCTCTAGCTATTGTGCTCTGTATGTGTATAAACCCTGAGCTAAATACCTGCAGTCCCTTTTAAGACACTACCCTCTAATATTTTAACATTGTTTTTTTTTCTATTTTAACCGGATGCTGATGCTGAACCCCAGGGTATAACAAAAGCCATTTCAGGAGAAAAAAATGCAGCATGTAAAGGATATACATATATACAGCTATACATAAGCCACAGATGGGTGAACATGAGAACAAAATATGTTTAGAATTTGTATGATTTTAATAGTCATGAGACTGCAATAAACTGAGGAAAAACAACTAAAGCCATATGTTGATTAGAACCTGCATTGGTAATACATGACATGTTCATAGCCACATAAAGGCCTAGTTAATTGAACTGTTGATCAGTTGTTGGGAACCAGAACAATATAGTCGCTGTACAAAGACAGTAAAGCTTAGCATAGATTTTCTGGACATAGTTTATGAAACTTTACACAAAAGTGACACAGGAGTAAAACAGACATACATGTAACATGCTCTAAAGCAATATATAAGTGTGATGGGAAAACAAACACATTATGGGTTAACATTTTTCTTATTAATTTGAGATCAAAATACTTGTGCAAGAAACACTATGAAACACATTACTTACATATTGTAGATAGAATAGTCAGGTGCAGATAGAGTGAAGGATGGGGATTCTTCTTTTTTTGCTAACTATACACAAAAAAAAAACACTTAGAGGTTTTACACAAATATATTTTGGGGACAGTGTGATGCCTGGATTAAAGCATAATATAAATGTGTTAGGGGAATGTTACGGGAACTTAAAGCACAGAACATTTAAACAAGGGAACAAGTGCATGTTGTTGGCATATTGTATAAATGATTATTTTATTTTATTCCTCTGATTTAATTGATGTTTTACGCCATACTCAAGAACATTTTATTTCTACAGTGTTTATGGTGGGAAGAAACCAGGCAGAGCGAGGGGGAAACCCACAACCCTACCCAAGTTGCCCGAAGACCTTCCCACGTACGGCCAGAGAAAAAGCCAGCATGAGCTAGGCTTGAACTCACAGTGACCGCATTGGTGAGAGGATCCTGGGCCATAGGGCAGTGCTGGCGTTCTAACCTCCTCAGCCATAGAGGCCAATCTTGATTTAATGGTATTGAAAAAAGGATATGCGACATATGCAATGGCTGTAGGTTTGATAGGTAGCATAAATAGAAATGTAACATGCATGTAAAAAAGTACTGCCGGGCAATTATACTGAAATTTGAGTGAGTGAGTGAGTGAGTGAGTGAGTGATTGGAGTTTAACGTCGTGCTCAACAATTTTTCAGTCTTATGACGACCAAGGAATCCTTAGGGCGCATGTAATGTACCTCCTTGTTGCAGGACGAATTTCCACCTTTTATCTAGTGCTGCTTCACTGAGACGACTTACCAAAGGCAAGTAAGCCTCCCTGCCCGAGCCATTATATTGATATGGGTTAACCAGTCGTTGCACTATCCCCTTCATGTCGAACGCCAATAGAGGTTATTACAACTTCCTCTTTTAAAGTCTTAGGTGTGAAGTTATGGTATAGAACATGTTTCCAAGACACAGCTTATCACTAAACTGACATACATTGGTCGCAGAAATGGACAGGAATTGCGAGCAACCACGTCATACACTAGGCCTATTGTTAGGTCTACTACCAGTGTGTTGAGGATAGCACACTGAGACCAAGGAGTGCGGGGTAAGTAAATGCTTACATATATTTCTGCATAAACATATCCCCATAGAGCTACCACCAACCTTATGTCTGCAACTGCTTAGTTGGGCTTATTAAACACTGAGGTTGAGTACATGTGAAGCACTGACAATGCTAACATAAAGAGCACATGCAACAACTTTGACAGTATGCGCTGTTGTAACCAGCCTACACATTGTACAATGCTGAACTGAAATGGCTCAGAATGGCAAACGTCATTCACAGGTTGGCGAGCACTGATTGGACTAATTATGAAGTGTATAAATTATTACTTAAAAAATAGTAGAAATAAGTGAACTTACATCAGGGGTTGTAGAAATACGTGCCATTGGGCTGAAGTTCCATGTGGCACTGATGGACCCCAGTGCCTGAGTAAGAACTAATGCCATTGGATAAAATAGCCAGGTTTGTAAGATACGATCTGATTGGGTCCAACAATTTGCGGTCAAGACATGGTGCTCTAGAGAGAGAGAGAGAGAGAGAGAGAGAGTAACACTTTATTACCTCCTCACCAGACGTTGTTGTTGCAGAGATGGAAGGTTAGTATGTTTTTTGATAAAGTCATTAAAGTAACATGGTTGCCCAAATATTAGGTATTTTTGGGTTATTACAGAATGACATGAGTATAGGGTATTTTTCTCAAGAAATAAAAGTTACAAACTTTTCGTTAATCTCACTGCCAGCATTGTAGGTTGAGTGGATGTTTGAAGATAACCAAAAAAGTGAAAACTGGAAATTCTGCCAGAGTATTTAAATGAGGCGCTGTCAATTCAGTGGAAATTGAGAATGCGAAGAACGCTCGGTGAACTTCATGTGTAAACAAACAAAGCTGATTACATGCGTAACAGAAGGACTTACGACTCGCTCGTGATAAGATCGACCAAAAAGAGGCGTAAAAAAGAGCTCGACAGGTTGACAAGCAAGTCTAGAGTTGTAATTGGTGGTCATTTTGAACGGTGGAGTACATTGAAGAAAGAAACACGAAGAAAAACTAATGCTTGATAGGTGGGTGCAAATGTTGTTGTTGTTGTGGGCAGGTGTGTTAAACTTCGAACAGGCACAGGTTTCTGACTCTTAGTTTAATAAGACAATTCGTAACCTTCTCTGAATGCTGTTTAAGCTGCTGTACTCTGCACGTATCTGTCTGTACGTCGACCCTCTGTCCTGTCATCTCTCTGTAGACGTACTGTACACAGCAACTTCAGCTTTACAACTCCATTGAACCGTATATAACTATGGATATACAAGATGACGACAAAAGATCTTTGAAGTCGAATCCACCTGTCAATGTCTCGTCCGTTATGTTTGTCCGGCGTTTGGTTAGGTGTGGTGGTTTAAATCCCTTGTCCCATATAATGTGTTCTTGAGGTGTTGGTAAGATATAAATAAAAAAACATACAGCTCAGAGAGTAAATTGTCTTGTAAAATTACCACAGGTAGGGTTTTAATACAGCTGTTCATGTAAATGTATAACTAGTAGTAAATTACACTCCACCAAGCACCATGGCTTAAGCAGAATTAATTTATTGGATGTCACTGGTCTAGAATTACTCAAACTTCCATCACATTTGTCATACAATTACATTAACCCATCTGAAATTCCTGCGTGTCTGTAATAGTCTCCAGTTCTGAGTTAAGCGGAATTGTTTGTTTCTTTTACTGTTCTTTTACGCCATACTCGAAAAAAATTTCACTCTTACAAGAGTGGCCAGCATTATGACGAGAGTAACACCCGGACAATCCACATTTTGCTGACAGAGAGGGTTAAGCAGAATTAGACACCGCTACAAAACAGATAGCCAGAGGTCGTGCACACATGTAAATATCTACAGATGTGGGTGTATGGTGGTCAAGTGTCACATGGTGTAAATACTTAACTGCTGCTGCCTAAATAAACTACACGCATGGGTAATCTCACATTGTAGCGGGTCCGGCAACCAAAGATTGTAACAGAATCTGCGGATTAATGTGGATTCATTCACACGAAAAAATTACTTCCATTTTTACCGTAAATACCAGAAATATATGATCACGAAACGGTTGGCTTCATGCTCTATATGTCACCTCTTGCTCTCTGCCTATTAGTGGGTTCAGGGGCCTCCGTGGCTCAGTCGGTTAAAGCGCTAGCGCAGCGTAATGATCCAGGAGTCTCTCACCAATGAGGTCGCTCTGAGTTCAAGTCCAGCTCATGCTGGCGGCCGTACGTGAGAAGGTCTGTCAGCAACCTGCAGATGGTCGTGGGTTTCCCCTGGGCTCTGCCCGGTTTCCACCCACCATAATGCTGGCCGCCGTCGTATAAGTGAAATATTCTTGAGTAGGGTGTAAAACACCAATCAAAAAAAAAAAAAAAATTAGTGGGTTCAAAGTTTTGCCTGCTCTTTATCATACATGGTGTGTAAATAGTAGCAACTTAGACATCCATTGCACGTTGTTCTACTTTTGGAAAGAAATTGTGCTTTAAAAAAACAATTTCTCTTTTAGTCACAAGCACATATATGGCATTGAAATTAATTCATCCTTCATTCTGTTCTTTTGTTAAAAATGTTTTAAGAAATTATAGACATTTTTTTTTCCTCCTTCAAAGAAATTCCACTATCGTCGGTAAATCCACATGTATCACATAAGTAAGATTTGCACACTTTTGTTGCATAATCCCTGGATGGTAATTTAACTGTTTTAAGGTGTGTTAAGTTACAAAACGTTGTGTAAGTGTAATTGTAATTCTTCACTGTGTGTGGTCGAGGGGAGGTTATTAGTGTTTTACGCAGTACTCAAGGATATTTCACTTATACGATGACAGCCAGCATTGTCATGGGAAGAAACCGGGCAAAATCTGGCAGAAACCCACGACCATCCGCAGGTTGCTGACAGACCTTCCTACGTATGGCCGGAGAGGCTCACTATTATAACTGTTTGATGTAAATGTGGATAGTTAATTTCGTGGAAGTTTTAATTCATTCTCAGGCTTTCACTTACACTACATCGGTTAGTGTTCTTGGTGGAAGAAACTCAAGTGCCTTTGGCAAGTAACAGTAAGTAGTGAGTAGAAAAAATAAACAACTTTTTTTACATCACCCCTGGCACCAGCACAGGCCAGTGTGTATAAACAATGTACATCGTGGCTGTGTTGAAGCACGTATTATTGACAACATTTACCTGATATGGTATGTACTAATGACTCCTCGTCACCATATGCCCTGACTGGTTTGGCTGCGGGGTGGAAGTGAACAAGTCTGTGGTGTGCCTGGCGAATTGCGGTGGTTTTTTCTGGCCACTCCAGTTTCCCTACATCTATAAGCCTGACCACCGTCATATACGTGGAAACGTCTTGGGTAAGGCGTGAAACACCAAAATAAACAAACATTCCAGAAGAAAAGAGGAAGCAATGCACATCCCCTACCAGTGTAAGCTGTCAGAATTTATCTTACCTGCATGGCGGCGGCTAGCATTATGGTGGGAGGAAACGGGGCAAAACCGGGGGAAGGGGGAAGGGAACCGACGTAAAGCAAGTGATGTGTTGTCTTAGTTGACGTATGGACTGCTCATGCGCGTGTGCGTTTGGCTATATGTGGGAAGACATAATTACATTCCAACTGATCTTAAAATATAGCAAGGTTGAAATGTCCTTATAACATTTCTTTGGTTTGGATATTTTGAGGAGATTTTGAACGAAATCGTCATTAAAGAGTTGAACACCTTTGCCAGGGGGTCGGTGAATCATACCAACTTTATAATTGTTCCATCTACTTTCTGCATGCATTGGAACCTGCATATCTGCCAGTATGTATTCCTCTAAATTCATTCCTTCCTTGAGGGAATTGGCTGTTGATGCTGGCACCATCTGCATCAGCCAGCATGAGTAGACAAAAGCCTGCTAGTAGCAGTTATATAACATTTGTGCACATCTGTCTGCCTCATGAATCTACTACGGTATGGGGGTATCTTTTCCTGCAGAACGAAGACTTTGGTCAGAGCTGAATTTAAGTTAAATTGTTTAAATTATTTAATTTAGTAGAAAATAATATAAAATATTAAAATTTAATAGAAGTATCCTTGAATAGGGCCTTATTCTAACTGTTCACATAAAAGCTTAAACAGGAACAAGTTACGTGGCTCCTATCCTCATTCACGGATTGGGCGAATGCGTATGTAATACTTTATTTATTTATTTGTTTGGTGTTTTAAGGCGTACTCAAGAATATTTCACTTATATGACGGCGGCTAGCGTCATGGTGGCAGGTTGACGTGGTAGTTTAATTTAGCTTCAGGTTAACAGTATGTTGGAATTGTAGGAAATTCCGTTGTTGATATGTTTATAGTATTGATTGTGAATAAAGTCGGTTTATGATCAAGTAAAATGGGATTAATGTATCTTTTTAATAGTTAATAATATTTCTAAAAATGCAGCTTATGTCATACCGCGAGCGTCGGCATTCAATAAGCGTGAAGGTAATATTAACGTTAATACACGTACCTTACACAATACTGCATGCAATGAGCTGAGGTTTTTAATATATGTGCACTATAACATATGGGGATGTTCCATTGGTGATGTCCAACGTTCATATTAATTGACGTAAATTTAAATATTCACGTCTTGTGGGAAAATAGACAAATTGTAACAAATTGTTAAAACAGTACTTAAATAACGTTAGAGAAAATCATACTATGTACGCACAAGTCATTGAAATGGCAAGTAATTAGCATTGCTCGCTGTAATGTGAGCTCGGCCTCTAAGTGGTGACAATACATAAATCATAGTTATTTATGGTACGTGCCCACCTACAATCAAAACACAATGTACACTAAACATTGTTATATTTTCTCGGGCAAATCTTTGTTGGCGGTTTTGACTAGAATAATGCTAAAACATGGTTACATCGTTACAAAATGCTACAACATGGAAAATAAAGCCAGAGCAGCGACGACAGTGTGAGAAATGGGAAATGGTAACAGGTAACCTGTGAAATGCGG